>NC_138551.1:144426324-144901324 GCF_964273705.1 Natrix helvetica
CTTTTCTCCTTCCGCTCTCTTTCCCCCATTCCTCCTCTCTTCTCCTCTTTCTTACTCTCTCTTCTACTCTTACTTCTCCTTCCTTCTTTCCTTCCTTCCTTCCTCTGCTTTACCCTTTCTTCCTTTCCCTCCTCATTTATTCTTTCCCCCACTCCTCCTCTTTCTTATCTTCTCCTACTCTTTCCTTCCTTCCTTCCTCTGCTTTACCCTTTCTTCCTTTCCCTCCTCTTTTCTCCTTCCCCTCTCTTTCCCCCATTCCTCCTCTCTTCTCCTCCTCCTTCCCCTCTCTCCTACTCTTACTTCTCCTTCCTTCCTTCTTCTGCTTTACCCTTTCTTCCTTTCCCTCCACATCCCCCCTCCTTTCCGTTGTTCCCTTTGCTGATTTACTTTCTCTGATGGGTTCTCGGGTTGGCATTTTAGCGATCCTAACTTTTATCTTTTCATACGAATAATTTTCTCTGTTTATATTTCCCTCCCACACCCCACTTTTTAAAGCATTTTTTTTTCCTGGCAGTCCGGACAAATAGGTAGGGGGGAAAATGCTTTTAAAAGTGAAAAACAATGGTTCTGTCAAGTGCACGGATCAGTTGTGAGCTGTGCGATCGTCGGTCCTTCTTTATTTCACTTTTTGAAAGCATTTTTTCCCTATTTATTTGCCCAAAATGGCAGGGGGAGGGGGAAAAATGCTTTAAAATGTGAAAAAAATGTCCTGAGGATCGCTAAGTGTCGCAGAACCTTCCCCCTCCCCCAATTTTTCAAAGCTTTTTTTTAACTAGCGGCTTGCGTGAACCTTAGCATGTTTGGCTACCGGTTCTAGCGAAACTGGCCAGAACCGGTAGCGTTTTCACCCCTGCCACTGGGGCTTCTGGAATTGCTATTGATGTTGCGTGGCAAACCCCCCCCCCCCTAGAACATGTGTCTGGGGAGGGTCCAAGCTGGCACTTGAGGCTGGGCTGAAGGTCCAAGGAGAGAAGCCACAGTGCCTCTCCGAGTTCCGGCCTTGGAGTTTCGCACCAGCCCAGGTGCCACCAGCAGTTGAAACCGGAAGCCGAGTGGGACAGATAAGCCCGCCAGACGCTGTGCCAGGAGCCAGTGGGGATGGGGGTTGGGTGGGGGGCTTCCCTAAGGGTGCTCAGCCACTTCCCTTGGAAGAGGAGGATATTGGGTCAGTGGGGCAGTCCTTCAGGCAATTTCGGAGTCTAACCGGAGCTGTGGGGCAATGCTGGGTCAAGGCTAGAGGCCGGGGGGGGTGGATGGGTGTCGTGGGCAGAGCCTCCTCTGGTTCTGCTCAAGCCTTGCCATGTGCCTGTCGGGTTGGCGCCGAGAGGCATCTCCAGACAACGGGCATCTCCGGTGGGCGGGCAGAGAAGGAGGGCAAGCAGGGGAGGGGCAGGCGTTATGGGCCTGGCTTTCCAGGAAGCGCCTGGCCGCAAGGAATGCGGCCTCGCAACATCCCCCCTGGTATCCGCCTGCCTGGATGGGCTTCCTGTTTTGGAACTCTGTTGCCAGCCTTTCCTTGCCCAGAGGCGATCCCTCTCCAGCAGGAGGAGGAGGAAGAGGAGGAGGGAGGTCTGAGCTGTGTGGGGCTAAAAGGGGGAACGTGGGAGGCTGAGGCTAGGAGGGAATTGCACCCTTCCCCCCCTTCCCCCACTGCCAGCTTTGCGGGAAGGTTGGCTGCTTTGTGGCCTGAGTCGGCAGGTGTGCGATATGTGGGGCCAGGTGGGCACAAGAGCCAGGTGTGGGGCACAGATGTGCTGAGAGCGTCTTTCTGTCCTTCCGCTTTTCAGATGTCCACCTACAAGCGGGCCACCCTGGACGAAGAGGAGCTGGTGGACTCCCTGGAGGGAGAGATTTACCCCAATGGGATCCAGGTGAGAAGAGGGGGGAGGGCAGGAGGGGTGGGCGGCACCTCCCCCACCTGGGCAAAAGGTTGCCTGGGACTCAGCCCCACTTCCTTTTTTTAAAAAAAAAAGTTCATTGTTTTTTTTCTGTACATACAGATTGTTATAAATGTATACCTGTAGAATGTATGTAAAATGATCAATATGAAAGGGTTTTTTTGAGGGGGGGGATGTAACTATCAATACCATCGACATTAAATGGAGCTCGCTCAGACGCTGAAATACACCATGCAAATTAGAGAGTGGAAGGGAGAGAGAGAGCGCGGGAAAGAGGGAGAGAGGAGAGAGGTAGAAGTAGAAGGGAGGAAAAGAGTAAGAGAGAGAGAAGGAGCGGAAAGAGGAAAGTAGAAGGGAGGGAGGGAGGGAGGGAGGGAAAGAGAGAGGCAGAAGTAGAAGGGAGGAAAAGAGTAGGAGAGAGCGAAGGAGCGGAAAGAGGAGAGGGGAGGGGAAGTAGAGAAGATAGGGATGGCAGAAAGAAGAAAGGAGGGCGGGAGGAGGAGAGAGAGAGGGAGAGGAGATGGGTTGGAGTGTGAAATAGTCTACAATATGGTGTAGGGAAAGCAGGAGAGCTAATGATAGATGTTTTAGGTTGGTGGTAAAAGGAACTGATATAATATTGAACGGCCGCCCCTGTCCCCCCCCCCCCGCCCCGGCGGCCCTCGGGGAGACAAGAAATACCCTTTTGTTCCGACTTCAGGTGGGCCCGATAGGTCCGTTTTCTGTCCTCCCCAGGCTCCAGAGGCTTTCTAGGAGCCTGGGGGGGGGGGGGGCGAAAAACAGCCCAACAGGCAAACCAGTTGGGGTTTGGGAAATTCGGGAATGGACTTGAAGCCTCTGGAGGGCAAAAAACAGCTGAACATGTGCCATAGGTTCGCCATCACTGCCCTATTCTATTCTATTCTATTCTATTCTATTCTCTACTTATTCTATCCTATTCTCTACTTATTCTATTCTATTCCATTCCATTCTCCACCTATTCTATTTCCTATTCTATTCCATTCCATTCCATTCTCTACCTATTCTATTCTATTCCGTATTCTATTCTATTCCATTCCATTCTGTACCTATTCTATTCCCTATTCTATTCTATTCTATTCTATTCCATTCCATTCTCTACCTATTCTATTCCCTATTCTATTCTATTCTATTCTATTCCATTCCATTCTGTACCTATTCTATTCTATTCCATTCTATTCTCTACCTATTCTATTCTATTCCCTATTCTATTCTATTCTATTTTCTCCTTATTCTGATCTGTTCCGTTCCGTTTCATTCCATTCTCTACCTATTCTAGTCCATTCCATTCTATTCTATTCTATTCTATTCCCTATTCTATTCTATTCCATATTCTATTCTAGTCCATTCCATTCCATTCTCTACTTATTCTATTCTGTTCTATTCTATTCTTATTCTATTCTATTCCCTAATTCTATTCTATTCTCTATTCTATTCCATTCCATTCTCATTCTATTCTATTCCATTCCATTCTCTACTTATTCTACTCTATTCCATTCCATTCTCTACCTATTCTATTCCCTATTCTATTCTATTCCCTATTCTATTCTATTCTATTCTATTCCATTCCATTCTCTACTTATTCTGTTCTGTTCCATTCTCTACCTATTCTATTTATTCCCTATTCTATTCTATTCTATTCCATTCCATTCAATTCTCTATTTATTCTGTTCTGTTCCATTCCATTCCATTCTCTATTCTATTCCATTCTATTCTATTCTATTCCTATCCTATCCTATCCTATCCTATCCTATCCTATCCTATCCTATCCTATCCTAGTCTCCCTGGAAAGTAAGGTTTTCCTCCTTAGCCGAAGCCAGAGGTGGCCCCTGGCACCCAGCTCAGCTCATGGCCTGGTTCGGGAGAGGCCTGGTTGTATTCTTAATGTTGGTTGAAGCTCCTGCTTTTTCTCTCTCGCAGCCCTGAGATAGGGAGGGGGTTCTTTGCCGTCCTTCTGTCTCTTTTGAGGCTCTGGTAAACCGCAGCTGGCAAGGAGACACAAGAAAGGCTCACCCAGGCCTCTGCGCCCCGTGGCGGAGGGAGCCGCTGCTCCTCTGCCTCAGAGGGCCTGAGTCTCCCTCCTTCCTTCTCTCCCAGGTGAACTTCCGCGGGCCAGGGGCCAGAAAGGGCTGCTGGGCGCAGCGGCCGCAGCCAGAGAAGCGCCTCCTGATCCTGACGGTTATCCTCTTCTTGGGTCTGTTAGCCTGTCTGGCTGTCCTGTTCTTCCAGTACCAGACGCGTGAGTCCTGCTGTCTGTCCGTCTGCCAGGCCTGTCCCCTTCGGATGGGTCTTCCCCCCCAACCCCAGCCCCACGTCTGCTGTGACAGCAGCCTCCTCTTCCTCCCTTCAGGGCCCTGCCTGACCCAGGCCTGCATCTCGGTGACCAGCTCCATCCTGAGTTCGCTGGACCAAGGGGTGGACCCCTGTGAGGACTTCTTCAGCTATGCTTGCGGCGGCTGGATCAAGAGCAACCCCATCCCGGACGGTCACTCCCGCTGGGGGACCTTCAACAAGCTTTGGGAACATAACCTGGCTGCTCTCAAGAGCCTCCTGGGTGGGTTGGGGGGCAGGGGGTCACAGCTAGGGTGGGATTCACTTACCTTTCCTACCGTTTCGCAAATGTATTCCACGCATACTGTCGGCTGGAGTCAGATCTCATATTACTGCAGCCGGTTTGAGAGGGGTGCACCTTGTAGGGTAATGTGATTTACGACACAGACTGAGGGGAGGGAAGGAACAGGGGTAAAGGTTAGAGATAAATCAAACAAAGCAGAGGCTCGGCTGCGAGCAGATCTTACCTAATGAATGCCTGGTTTTGTATTGAAAACTTGACTTGATGCTTATGAATCAATGAGGGCATTTTTAGGACACCAGGTGAATGCCACCTCTGGGTGTACCCCTCTGGAGGGGCTTGCAAAGGGGGCCAAGAGGCTTTCTGGGACTGAAAGAGGGGAGCCCCCAGCCTTGGGCTAAAATGGGAGGGGCGAGGGGGTGCCAGATTACCCCTTCTTGGATGCTGGGGGGTGGGTGTTTCTCCCGCGGGGGGAGGGGTATACTTGCAGTGCACAAGCTTTGCAACGCTGCCTTAGAGAAGGACAGAAACCCCTGAAGAACTCTTGTGTATTTGTGTGTGTTTCTCTCTCTCTCTCTGGTTGTGTGTTTCCTCCCTTTCCTGTGGCTTTTCGCTCCACAACAGACCCCCCACCCCCATGCTTCACTTTTTCCATGACTGGGCCTCTTGCAATTTCCCAGGAATGATCCCCCCCCCCCCTGGAAAGATGCATTCATGTGCGGAATGGATGGGGAGGGGGGGATTTCCCCTGATTAAATATTCCTCTCTGGGCAGTTGAAGAGGGGCACAGTCTGGAGGGGAGGGGGTTTCCATAGCTACAGACCCTTATCTTCCTTTATCCGATAGCTGCCCTGTCCGTCTGTCTGGGCGTCTGAAGAGCCCTCCCCCCTCCCCACTTTTCCCCAGACAGAGAAGTGCCTGATCCTCCCCTCCAGAAAAAACTGAAGCAAAGCCTGCGCAGCCAAGACGGGGGCTCTTTGGGGGGGTTGTGTGTCTCTTCCGTGCCCCATAGGGGAGGAGGCGCCCCACCGAGCGAGGCCTCCCTGGGAAGCAGTGACTGTTCTCCCCCAGCTGAACCCCAAAAAGCTCTCAGATAGTGGTTCAGAGAACAGGTAGTAAAAAATACTAAAAAAAGTTTCTTAAAAAAACATTCCGACGATCGCAGGTTGCACAGCTGAGCTTCGGAAGTTTTTTTTTTTTTTTACATTTTAAGCATTTTTTTTACTACAGATTCTCCGGAAACACGGGGGGTGGGTGGGGGTGTCCATTTTTGCTCCCAGCAGGCTTCCCTGAGGCCTCCTAGGCCAAAAACGGGGGGGGGAGGGTGTCTGTTTTTCCTCCCAGCAGCCTAGCAGGGGCCAAAAATAGGTGGTAGGTGCTGAGAAAAGAAAGAAGAAAGAAAGAAAGAAGAAAGAAAGAAAGAAAAAAGAAAGAAGGAAGAAAGAAAGAAAGAAAGAAGGAAGGAAGGAAGGAAGGAAGGAAGGAAGGAAAAAGAAGGAAGGAAGGAAGGAAGGAAGGAAGGAAGGAAGGAAGGAGGAAGAAAGAAAGAAAGAAAGAAAGAAAGAAAGAAAGAAAGAAAGAAAGAAAAAGAGAGAAAGAAAGAGAGAAAAAGAGAGAGAGAAAAATAGAAAGGAGGGAGGGTTGGAAGGAAGGAAAGAAAAAAGGGAAGAAAGGAAAGAAAGAAAGAAAAAAGGAATGAAAGGAGAAGGAAAGAAAGAAAGATAGAAAGAAAGGGAGAGGGTAGGAAGGAAAGAAAGAAAGGAAGGAAAGAAAAAAGGAAGAAAGGAAAGAAAAAGAAAAAAGGAATGAAAGGAGAAGGAAAGAGAGAAAGAAAGAAAGAAAGAAAGAAAGAAAGGAGGGAAAGAGGGTAGGAAGGAAAGAAAAAAAGGGAAGGAAAGAAAAAGAAAAAAGGAAAGAAAGGAGAAGGAAAGAAAAAGAAAGAAAGGGGAAGGAAGGAAAGACTACAAATTTGTCACTAGCTTCAGAGGATAATCCAGGGCTGGAAGGGACCTGGAGGTCATCTAGTCCAACTCTGCTCTAGCAGGACATTGTGAGTTTCTGTCTTTTGATCCTCCAGTTACATGACTACTTAGCCATGCCCACCCAGTCACATGATCCCACCAACAAGCCGGTAGCAAAGATTTTTTTAGATTTCACCACTGGCTGTGGGGCGCAAGAGTCCGGGGTCTTCACTGGTCTCTCCTCTCTGCAGAGAACACCACGGCCGCCTCATCGCTGGGCGAGGCTGAACGCAAAGTGCAGCGTTACTACCAGGCCTGCATGAACGAGAGCCGAATAGAGGAGCTGCAAGCCAGACCGCTGGTGGATCAAGTTCAGAAGGTAGCCGGAGGGGTTCTTGGGAGCAAAGGCCTCACTTGGTAGGAGCATCCAGCTTTCTCTGCCTCCTTCAAAGCGCTCTGGGGCCAACCCCTCGCGGGAGCGAACTGACACTCCGGGGCTCTCCGCTCAGCATCGGACTGCAGCTCCCAAAACTCCCAGCTAAAGCTGAGTCCGGTTCAGAGCGATGGGAAGTGTAGTCAGAAGCCAGTACTAAATCAAACGGGCATCTCCGGAGCACAAAATACCGTATTTTTCAGAGTATAAGATGCACCTTTCCCCTCCCTAACAGAGGGTGTGTCTTATACACTGACTGTAGTCTCACCCACCCACCGGCCCCCCACCTTTTGGCCTCTGCCTTCTAGCAATTTACCTCCTTGCAGCAAACAGGGGGAAATGGGATTTGCGGAGGCTGCAATCAGCTATAGCCATCTCTGCAGCCTGAAACAGCTGATGATCGGGAGGTCCCCTTAAACTGAAAGTGAAACTTGCTGTTTGCTCCACAAGGCAAATTGCTGGGAGGCAGAGGCAGATTTTTATTTTCTTGTGCTGTTTTGCTGCAAGGAGGTAAGTCAATAACTATAAATGCCTACAGAATGTTCAAATGATTAGACTCATTTTTTAAAGACTGCTTTATTATTGTTCTAGACAGCTTAACAAAATGAAGACGCTTTTTAAAATAAATGCTTGATCTGAAGAGGCCCAGTGCTATTGTATCTTCTTTTAAACAGCAGAGAATAACATATACTTCCAGAAAGCCCCATCAATTTTAACAGCATCTGTACAAGTATAGTCTGAAATGTAACACCACAAACAGTGTATATCGTCTGTTTGCTGTTTGCTGCAAGGAGGCATATTGCTGGGAGGCAGAGGCAGATTTTTTTTCTCTTGTTTTCCTCCTCAAAATCTAGCTGCGTCTTATACTTCGGAGCGTCTTATACTATGAAAAATACGGTATTTTGTGCTCCGGAGATGCCTGTTTGATTTAGTACTAGCTTCTGACTACACTTCCCATCACTCTAACTTTGCAATTGATGCTCTTTTAAGATTTACAGTCGGGGTGACAAGAAAGCCAGGCTGGGTGGGGCTTGGGCCCCTTTGCCTTTCCTGCTCTCTTGACCCTGAGGGGGTCTCTTTCTCTCCCTCCCCCACCCCAGCTTGGAGGCTGGAATATGAGCACCCACCCGGGAGAGGATGGCTTCAATCAGATGCTGTTGGCTTTGATGTCCCAGTACCATATGACCCCCTTCTTCTCCATCTCTGTCAGTGCCGACTCCAAGAATTCCAGCAGCAACATCATTCAGGTAGGGGATCCCTCCTGCTCGAATTACCTGCCCACCCGCTCTGCTCTGCCCCCTCTGCCCAGGGTCACCCCTCTCTTGCTGCTGCTTCTTCTCTTCCAGATTGACCAGTCGGGGCTGGGGTTGCCGTCCAGGGAGTACTACCTCAACAAAACACAGAACGAGAAAGTGAGTCATCGCCCTGCACCCAAGGCCCTTTGAGAGGCACAGCCTCCCTCCTTCCAGACTGTGCCCTCCGTCGCCTTGCGAGGGTGGCATGGCCTTGTTTTGTGTCATCCCCCCCCACCGCCGAGCCATGAAGAACCTAAGGTATTGTCGGCACGGCTGTCCTGCCCAAACTCAGGAACTTTCCTGGTTGAGCTGATGATGCCACATCCCTTTCCTTGGGTTGTGGCCCGCCAGTGGCAGCACAGTGGCAGCACAGTGGCAGCACAGTGAGGAGATTAGGGAGGAACATGGGCCAGTCCTGGAGGCTGGGGAAGGCTCGGATGAGGGCTCTGTGTCAGAGGCAGAGACAGGGCCAAGACCGTCTGGCAGTGATCAGGTGCCTATGGAGTTAGACAGCAGTGAGGCAGAGGAACAGCTAGAGCCTGTTGCCAGTGTGCGCATGCGCAGAGCTGCCAGAAGAAAAGAACAGGTAAGAAATCAGAGTCGACTTGGGAGTAAAGCCACAGGTGGAAGGTGATTGGCCCCTCCCATAGGACATAAAAGAGGAGCGAAAGGGGAGTGGGATTTTTTTGCAGGAAACAATTCGTTCGGTCGGTTGTTAGATTCGTTTCAGGAGCGTGAAGGTCTGTCCGTAAATATCAGAGTCTGTGTGCCCAGCCTTTCCTTGCACAGCACCTCATTTGGGAAAATATTTACATGGCAGCTTTCCAAGCTAGATAAGGTCTGTGGTCATAAATACTCCTTTGAAAGACTGTTTGCCAGGCCTTTGCTGAATGTGAAGGAGAGGAATTCCCATTCGTTGAATAAAAGGGGTTTTGTCGAGACCAGGACTCTGCCTCCTGCTTTTTGGGGAAGCCTAGATCAGAACACCTTGATCCTGCAGGTACTGGCGGCGTACCTGAACTACATGGTCCAGCTTGGCATGCTGGTCAGCGGGGAGGAAGAGGCCACGATCCGGCCGCAGATGCAGGAAATCCTGGACTTTGAGACCACTTTGGCCAACGTCACCACCCCCCAGGACAAGCTCCGGGATGAGGAAGTGATTTACCACAAAATGCAGGCTGGGAAGCTCAAGGTGAGGCCGGCTGTGGCCAGTGGGAAATTGGGAGCGTGGGAAGTTGGGAGCTCTGCTGTCAACTCTGCGTCTGATTGGCCTCCTTGGGAAGTGGGGGAAGAACGGGCATCCCAGCATTGTTCCTCTGGGTGGGAAAAGGTACCAAGAAGCCCTTCAGATGAAGATTGTTGTGGCCTCCCTCCAGCAGTGAATCAGAGGAGGAGGAGACATGGGAGTCAGGGTCAGCATCAGGGCAACCTGAGACCTGGGGAGTGGGAGAGGGAATAGAAGTGGCAGAGAGATAGAGAAACCGAGGCGGAGCCTGGCTGTCCGTCCGTCGGTCAGCCCTTAGATGGAGAGTCAGCAGCCCCCAGGTCTGGAGGTGGCTGACGAGGAAGAGGAGGAACAACTGTGCCCAATGCCTGTTGCATGGATGCGCAGAGGAGAGGAGAGCAGTGGAAATCTATGGGCTGGTCCTTGGGACGGAAGAGCCCACCGCTGCTAGCAAAGCCCCACCCTAGCTCTGGGAATAAAAGGCAAAGGAGAGGAGAGCAGTGGAAATCTATGGGCTGGTCCTTGGGACGGAAGAGCCCACCGCTGCTAGCAAAGCCCCACCCTAGTTCTGGGGATAAAAGGCAGGAGGCGGAGATGAATAGGTGCGACAAACAACTATTCATCTCCCTGCCGGACAGACCTGTTAACCTGTGGTGAGAGGGAAACTTTGTGCCGGGATGCTGGCGCTCCTAATAAAGGAATATTCAGAGGGTTTGGGGAGCTGGGTCAGAGCAAGGGTGTGGGTGGATCCCAGATCTCCTGGATACGTTCCTTCCCGTCCAAGAGGAGGCTTAAAAAGAAATAGAAGCCAAACCCGGCTCTACTCTTGGGGGCCCAGTCTGATCAGCTGGCGTCCTCTAGCCAGCTGTACATTCCCAAGTGGTGATTGGGTAGAAGGCAGGAAAGGGGAGATCTGACCCCCTCCACTTCTCCTTTCTGCCCCGGAAGGACCTGGCCCCGGCCATCGACTGGATGCCCTTGCTCAAGGAATTCTTCGACCCGGTGGAGATCAACGAATCGGAGCCGATAGTGGTCTACGCCAAGGAGTATCTCCAGCGTGTCTCCCTGCTCATCCTGAATGCGGACAAGAGGTGAGGGAAGGGTGGAAACTTTGGAGGGGGGAGGGGCACTGAGCCGGAGGACCTCGGTTGGTTCCTGGCCAAGGCAAAAGAAAGCCTTGCCCTCCCCTCCCCTCCCCGCTTTCCTGAGCCCTTCTCTTTTGCCTGTGCCAGGGTGTTGCGTAACTACATGATTTGGCATCTGGTGAGGAAAGGAGCGGGTTTCTTGGACCAGCGGTTCCAAGATGCGGAGGAGAAGTTCCTGGAAGTTGTGTACGGATCGAAGAAGGTGGGTGCAGAGGAGGACGCAGGGTGGGTTGACCGGGGTTGCGGGGAGGGGGGGAGAAAGTCCCGTCAGATGGGAAGGAAAAGATGTCCCTTGCTTTCCCCCCCCACCCGTTTCTCGAGAACTGGCTGCCCTGGAGCGCCCTCTGCTGCCAGCTGCCAGCCCTGCAGCGCCACACCCACCTGGGTCTCAGGTAGCCAGGATCAGAAGGCGTTTCCCGATTTGGCTGGTGCCTGCAGCCACGGGAATCTTTGGGCACCGGATGGCCACGCCCCCTCCTACCCTCCGCCGCCTGAACCCAAAGCAGAAACTCTGACCAAGGGAAGGGCTTGGCACAAGGCCAATGTGGCAGGGCTATCTCTTCATGGGCAGCCAGAGGCCAGAGCTGGTGCAAGTGACTTCTCCCCCTTCGCCTTGCAGACCTGCGTGCCCCGTTGGAAGTATTGCATCGGCGACACAGATAACAGCCTGGGTTTCGTCTTGGGGGCCATGTTTGTGAGGGCCACCTTTGCCGAAGACAGCCGGGCCGTCGTAAGCATGTGTTTTCTTCTCCCCCCCCCCCCCGCATGGCTTGAGCTGTCCACTTTTGCGGGCCTCTTAGAAGGAGAGTAACTAGGGACGTGGTGGCTCCGTGGCTAAGATGCTGAGCTTGTTGATCAGAAAGGTCAGCAGTTCGAACCCCTCGCGCCGCGTAAACGGAGTGAGCTCCCGTGACTTGTCCCAGCTTCTGCCAACCTAGCCGTCCGAAAGCATTTAAAAAATGCAAGTAGAAAAATGGGGACCACCTTTGGTGGGAAGGGAAGAGCGTTCCATGCGCCTTTGGCGTTGAGTCATGCCAACCACATGACCACGGAGACGTCTTCGGACAGCGGTGGCTCTTCAGCTTAGAAACAGAGATGAGCACTGCCCCCTAGAGTCAGGAACAACTAGCATGTATATGCGAGAGCAACCTTTACCTTTAGGGGGGCTCCAGGTACCCACCTCTTGGGTTCCTCTCAGAGTCGCGGGCTTCCCCTGGAGCAGGTCAACCCCCCAATCAGGAGGAGAGAGAGGAGAGCCCTGCTTCCTAGATCGGCCACATTCCTCCTCCACCTTCCGAAGCCCTTCTGCCCTGGGGCATCCCACAGTGCCAGAGAACAGCTGGCTAGCCTCGCTCCCCTTACAGGCGGAGGAGATGATCCTGGAGATTAAAAGGGCGCTGGAAGAAAGCCTAGCCAGCCTTGAGTGGATGGATGAGGAGACCAGGCGGTCAGCCAGAGAGAAGGCCGACGCCATCTATGACATGATTGGCTATCCAAAGTTCATCCTGGACCCCAAAGAGCTGGACAAAGTCTTCCACGATGTGAGTATGTCACACCTGCCGTGCGGGGAGGCGGGCGGGCGGGGGGAAACGCACCAGCCCCATGGAACCCTCTTGGGAGGGCATCTGGATCTGATGAACCCCCCCCCCTTTCTTGGCAGTACGACCCCGTGCCTGACCTGTACTACGAGAATGTCATGCAGTTCTACAACTTCTCTGCCCGGGTGGCAAACGACCAGCTTCGCAAGCCTCCCAACCGCGACCAGTGAGTAGGAATTGTCTTTTTGGGCCGGATCAATCAATCAATCGGAATACAGCTGGAAGGGACCTTGGAGGTCTGCTCGTCCCGTGATGGTGAATCTTTTCGGCACCGAGTGCCATGGATGTGCATGTTTGCGCACTGGAGCACCAGAAACCTAAGACCAGCTGGCTGGCACGCGCACAAGCCTGTTTTTAGGCTGTCCTGCGGGCCGTTTTTTGGGACGTTTTCAGGGCGTTTTCGGCCTGAAAACGGCCTTTAAAACAGCCTGGGTTTTGGCTGTTTTTCAAGGCGTATGTCAGGGCATTTTCTGGTGCTCTGGCACATGCATTCCGGAAACTACAAGAACAGCTGGCGATGGCACGTGTGCCCACAGAGAGGTCTCTGCGTGCCACCTTGGGCATGCGTGGTATAGGTTCTGTTAGATTGGGTAATGGATGGGCACACACAGGCTTAATGGTAACAGCAGCTTTTTATTGAGTACAAGAAGTGAGAACAATCCAGCAAAGATTGAGTCTGACAGCAGCCCTTTGTTCCCGCCGGAACAGAGGACCTTGGTGGAAACCAGTGTAGTTAGAACAAGTATCTTTAACAGGTTCGCCATCACGATTCTAGTCCAAGCAAGAGACTCTATCCCATTTCAGTCCAGTCTTTTCTTAAAAACCTCAGATGAAGCCCCTACAACTTCTGGTGGCAAGCTGTTCCACTGATTAATTGTCCTCCCTGTTAGGACGTTTCTCCTTAATTCCAGGTTGCTTCTCTCCTTCATTAGTTTCCACCCATTGTTTCTTGTCTGGCCTAACTGTGCTTTGGTAAATAAGTTGACCCCCTCTTCTTTGGGGCAGCCCTCAAATCCTGGAATACTATCATGACCCCAAAGTCCTTCTTTTCTCTAGACTAGCCAGACCCAATGTTGTGACCTAGTCTTCCCCAGCAGCACGAAGCCGAGTCCTCGTCCCGATAAATCCCTTTTATTTAATTGAGAGTGAATTCCTCTCCAGCAAAGTCTTTCCTCTCCCACCGTCTTTCAAGGTAGCTCACAATTACCGACCTTTATCAGGCTTGGAGAGTGGCCAGGCCGATATCTTTCAGAAGCCACAATACTTGGCAAGGATGCAAGGATGAACGAATGGTCTCCTGCAAACTCCACTCCCCTTTCGCTCCTCTTTTATTTCCTCTGTGTGTGGGGGGGATTCACCTTCCACCTGTGGCCTTGCTCCCAAGTCGACCCCTGTTCTTTAGCTGTTCCCTTCGTCTGGCAGCTCTGCGCATGCGCACCCTGGGAACAGGCTCCAGCTGTTTGTCTGCCTCACTGATGTCTGACTCCGAAGGCAGCTGATAACTGTCAGACAGCCCTGGCCCCATCTCTGCCTCCGACACAGAGCCCTCATCTGAGCTTTCCCCAGACTCCAGGACTGGCCCATGTTCCTCCCCAACCTCCTCACTGTCCGAATCTGCTGCCAGCTCTGCTGGCGGGACACAACACCCAATTCCTGCAACCATTCTTCGTTTGTTTTAGTCTCCAGACCTTTAGTCATCTTAGTTGCTCTTTTGGAAAAAGTGCAAAAACCCAGGAATTTGAGAGGAGGAGGCTTAAGGGGAGAGCTGAGCCGTGCAGTTGGGACTTTGGTCCTGATGAATTCACGTGTTTTTTTGTCTTCCCCAGGTGGAGCATGACCCCGCCGACGGTGAACGCTTACTACTCCCCCACCAAGAACGAAGTCATCTTCCCCGCGGGAATTCTGCAGTCTCCGTTCTACACGCGGAATTACCCCAAGTACGAAGGCCTCTCCCTCCTGTCCCTTGACATCGGGGGCGGGGGGGGGGAAGATGGTGGTCCCGGAGAGGCAGGCAGAGGCACCCGTTTTCCTCCAGGAACTGCCCCGGATGCCCCTTTGGATGCCCAATGGTATCGGGATGTGTGTGAACATCCAGTGACATCCTTCCCTCTCAGCCAAAATCTCATGGGGCTTGGATGGTGGAGAAGGGGGATTGAACCGTGTCAAAACGGGAAAAAAAGAGAGATTTTGATGGGTCGAAAGTTGGACGCTGACGACGTTAACTGTCCCACTTGGTTATCTAGCAAAGAAAGTCTCCTGGCCATTTGATTTTGCCAAGAGTATACTTTACTGAAGCTTAAATCGTTATGTTTTGACCCAGTTCCCCAAACACGACAAATCCTCTGTAGCTAAATCAACGATTCCTTTTTTAGGAACGCCGGCAGCCCCGTCAAAAAGTTTCTCTCTCAACGCAGGTTAACAAGTCCGGCTGGCCAGAAGATGAATAGTTGTGTGCCACATCTATTCATCTCCGCCCCCTGCCTTTGATCCCCAGAGCTAGGGTGGGCTTTGCTAGCAGCAGTGGCTCTTCCGTCCCGAGGACCGGCCCATTGATTTCCACCGCTCTCCTCTCCTCTGCCTTCTGCAAATCCGCACGTCAGGCCCAGCTGTTCCTCCTCTTCCTCATCAGCCACCTCCAGACCTGGGTGCTGTTGATTCTCCACCTGAGGGCTGACGGATGGCCAAGGCTCCACCTCTCTCTCTCTCTGCCAGCTCCACTCCCTCTTCCCCCTTGGAGCTCTCAGGTTGCCTTGATGCTGACCCTCACTCCCACGCCTCTTCCTCCTCTGATTCGGGGGCCGACATGCCACAAGAGGTTATAGAAATAGTATAAGCTGAATCTGTGGTTGCAAACCACAGAAAGGAAAGTTCCTTCTCCCTCTACATTCCTTCTCTACCACATCCCAGCCATCCCCTGGTTATTTGCAAATGTCCAATCAGGTATATTCTCCTCCTTCCTTGCCAATCCTTCCCTCTCCCTCTCCCCCATGCTAATATCTTTCGGCAAGCTCCTGAAGCTTAGGTAGGTGAGGTGCAACCAGCTTCTGTTTAGGCAAAGAAAAGAAACAAGACGACTAAACAGATAGTTGCTGGTAAATGTAATCTTTATAAGCCTGTTCCGTACTTCCCTCCATCATTTAAACCCTCCTGTGGTCCGCCTTCTCCTACACCCAAGATACTCCGATAACGTGACAGTCCATGCTGATTTACGTTGCTACACTATTCCGTATGAAAGTCACTGCAGAATCCGAAGGTCCTTTAGACTCTTGGCTTTGGCAGGGAAACAAGTGTCCCTGCGTCAGGTTTCCGAGAGATGCCTTAATGTGACAGCAGCAATCCAAGTCACGAAACGCCCCCGTTGTGAATCTTCCCCGCCAACGGAATGGCAGCCCCTAGCCGCTGATAGCGCCGGGACGGACACAGGACCCTGTCCAATCAAGCCCTTCTGTCTTGTGGCTTCTTTTCCAGGGCTATCAATTTTGGTGGGATCGGCGTTGTGGTGGGCCACGAGCTGACGCACGCCTTTGACGACCAAGGTGAGTGTGCGGGGCCAGGGCTTTTCCCTTTTCCGGATAAACAGGACCTGGGTAGCGAATTCTTCCCAGGCCTGGCTCTCTTCTTCCTGGCAAACCAGACCAGCTCTGGTCTTTCTTGGTGTTTTTCCTCCTGGCAGGACGTGAATACGACAAGGATGGCAACCTCCGTCCTTGGTGGAAGAACTCCTCGGTGGAGGCCTTCAAGCAGCACACCCAGTGCCTGGTGGAGCAGTATGGCAACTACTCCGTCAACGGTGAAGCCGTGAACGGCAAGCACACCCTGGGGGAGAACATTGCGGACAATGGGGGGCTGAAGGCTGCCTACCGGGTGAGTACACGAGTGGAGACCTATGCGGGGAGCTCCGGCCCAGCTCTACATGGGTATGGCTCACTCTGCTGTTTCCTCGCCCCACAGGCCTACCGGAACTGGGTGAAGAAGAATGGGGAGGAGGCGTCTCTGCCCGCCCTTGGCCTGACCAACGACCAGCTTTTCTTCGTTGCCTTTGCCCAGGTGGGAGCTTTCGGCCCTTCTCTCCCACTCCCCTCACAACTCCCTCGAAGGTCTTTCTCAGCCCTCCACCCCTCCGTCTGCCCTGCTGAGCCCTGTCTCTTGCCCAGTGGTAAAAGTTTCCCTCACCACCCTTGGGGAAAGGATACTGCAAAATCTACATTCCCTTCCCACTCCAGGGGAAGGATACTGCAAAATCCCCATTCCCTCCCCACTCCAGGGGAAGAATACTGCAAAATCCCCTTTCCCTCCCCACTCCAGGGGAAGGATACTGCAAAATCCCCATTCCCTCCCCACTCCAGGGGAAGGATACTGCAAAATCTCCATTCCCTCCCCACTCCAGGGGAAGGATACTGCAAAATCTCCATTCCCACCCCACTCCAGGGGAAGGATACTGCAAAATCTCCATTCCCTCCCCACTCCAGGGGCAGGATACTCCAAAATCCCCATTCCCTCCCCACTCCTGGGGGAAGGATACTGCAAAATCCCCATTCCCTCCCCATTCCAGGGGAAGGATACTGCAAAATCCCCATTCCCTCCCCACTCCAGGAGAAGGATACTGCAAAATCTCCATTCCCTCCCCACTCCAGGGGAAGGATACTGCAAAATCCCCATTCCCTCCCCACTCCAGGGGAAGGATACTGCAAAATCCCCATTCCCTCCCCACTCCAGGGGAAGGATACTGCAAAATCCCCATTCCCTCCCCACTCCAGGGAAAGGATCCTGCAAAATCCCCATTCCCTCCCCACTCCAGGGGAAGGATACTGCAAAATCCCCATTCCCTCCCCACTCCAGGGGAAGGATACTGCAAAATCCCCATTCCCTCCCCACTCCAGGGGAAGGATACTGCAAAATCCCCATTCCCTCCCCACTCCAGGGGAAGGATACTGCAAAATCCCCATTCCCTCCCCACTCCAGGGGAAGGATACTGCAAAATCCCCATTCCCTCCCCACTCCAAGGGAAGGATCCTGCAAAATCCCCATTCCCTCCCCACTCCAGGGGAAGGATACTGCAAAATCCCCATTCCCTCCCCACTCCAGGGGAAGGATCCTGCAAAATCCCCATTCCCTCCCCACTCCAGGGGAAGGATACTGCAAAATCTCCATTCCCTTCCCACTCCAGGGGAAGGATCCTGCAAAATCCCCATTCCCTCCCCACTCCAGGGGAAGGATCCTGCAAAATCCCCATTCCCTCCCCACTCCAGGGGAAAGATACTGCAAAATCTCCATTCCCTCCCCAGTCTGGGGCCAGCCAGAGGTGGTATTTGCCGGTTCTCCAAACTGCTCAAAATTTCCGCTACCGGTTCTCCAGAAATGATCAGAACCTGCTGAATTTCCCCCTCGCTTCTCCCAGGTCTGGTGCTCCGTCCGTACTCCGGAGAGCTCTTACGAAGGACTCGTCACCGATCCCCACAGCCCTTCCCGCTTCCGAGTCATTGGGACGGTATCCAATTCCGGGGCATTTGCCAAGCACTTCCAGTGCCGGCCCGGTTCGCCCATGAATCCCCGGCAGAAATGTGAAGTTTGGTGAGTTTTTCCCCCGCTCCCCACAGGAAAAACAAAACAGAGCACCCAAGCAGGATCGTCCAGTTCTCCGCTTCCTCCGTGTTAAGGACAAAAGGGAGGATGCCCCCTTTCAGGGTTTCCTGGACCCGCCACCCGCTCGCTCTTAGCTGCAAAGGGATTCCGGAAGACCCCTTGGCATGGCACGCCCTCGCCACGGAAACCTTCCCACTGCATCTCCCATGGACCGAGAGGATTCGACGGGGAACTGGTCCATCAAGACCTGAGCCAGCTTTTTAAAATCTTTTTGCCACTTTCCCGAAGGGGAAAACCGCTTTGTCGCGTTAACCGGCACCGGCTACGCCACAAGATGCACCCGCAACCTTTTGTAAAATAAGGACATTATTTTTACAACCTTGCAAAACACTGGACATTTTTTGGGGTGGGTGGGTGGGGAGGGAGGGCGGGGAAAAACGTATGGACTTTAAAAAATGTTAGGATTGTCTCTTTCTCGCTTCCCACAGATTTCAGGAAAGGCATTTTTTAAAATAAAATGCATATGTTAGTCGGTCCCTCCGTTGAAGGGGGAAATGGGGCCGGGTTCTCCCTGGGTTTGTGAGATGCCCTTCTGGCTTTCGGGGCTCAGGATCTGCCAGTTTTCCCTGCCAGGCATTCGGTGTCGGGCTTATGGAATTGTGTTTTCCTCAGAAAGCCTCCACTGCTGATCTGTCTCTCCGGTCACCTTTCGTGAGCTGTTCTTTTTCGAATTAGAATAGAATAACAAGAGTTGGAAGGGACCTTGGAGGTCTTCTAGTCCAACCTCCACCCTATACTCCTTCTTTTCTCTAACCTGGCCATATCCAGTTCATCGTACGGGAGGGGAAACAGAGGGGCACCTAAAGAAACAGAATAACAAAGTTGAAAGGGACCTCGGGGGTCTTCTAGTCCAACCCCCTGCTTAGGCAGGAAACCCTACACCACTTCAGACAAAGGGTTATCCAACATCTTCTTAAAAACTTCGTGTTGGAGCATTCACAACTTCTGGAGGCAAGTTGTTCCACTGATTCATTATTCTAACTGTCAAGAAATTTCTCCTTAGTTCTATTTATTAATTAAATAGAATTAAAGAAAGGGGATGAGGGCAGAGCTCCAGAGTTAAGCAGGGGCCACAACAGTGGTGAAAGGCATTTTTTTTAAGCTACCGGTTCTGTGGGTTTGGCTTGGTGGGCTTGACAGGAGAAGGATACTGCAAAATCCCTATTCCCTCCCCACTCCAGGGGGAAGGATACTGCAAAATCCCCACTCCAGGGGGAAGGATACTGCAAAATCCCCACTCCTGGGGGAAGGATACTGCAAAATTCCCCACTCCCACCGCAATCTGGGGCCTGCCAGAAGTGGTATTTGCCAGTTCTCCGAACTACTCAAACTTTCCGCTAGCGGTGCTCCAGAACCTGTCAGAACCTGCTGAATTTCACCCCTGGGTCACACTAGGCTTCCTCCACCCACCCACCCATCCAAAATCAGGGGGCCCCTCAGCCCCAGGGGTGTCTGGGCTGAGTTGGGAGAGGGGCTCTGGGCTCACTGGGCACAGGAAAACGTTGCCACCGAAAAGCAGACACCGAGCAGTGTCTCCCCTTCTGGGCTGCTTGGCAGAAGAGGGGAGTGGGGTTACCCTGGGTAGATATTCAGCTCCTGGGGCTTGGACCGCGGGGGGTGGGTGGGTTCTGATGTCCTGATGGGAACCCTCTGTCTGCCTTAATGCCAGCAAAGCTTTCCTTCCATCAGTCCTCCTTTTGCTAAAGCTGATACCTTCTATGCAGAACCTGGCAAGAAACCTTTCCCAGATTTGGGGGGGGGGGATTTGATCAGCGCCTTTGAAGGTACTCCGCGAGGGGCCCAGAGAATCATCTCCGATCAGCTTTTCCCCAAGCAGATAAGTTGTGCCCCTGTGTAGCTCCGTCACGAAGTCCAACTACGTTGGGAAAGATTGGTTCTGGATGGCCGCGAAGGGAGTCTGTTCTCTCCCCCCCCCAACTCTCGGGCGGGGTGCTGGAGTGGGAAAGCCGATGATGTCAACGAAATAACCAATTTCGTGGTATACATGATGTACAGGGGGACGTGGTGGCTCAGTGGTTAAGATGCTGAGCTTGTCGGATCAGAAAGTTCGGCAGTTCAGCGGTTCGAATCCCTAGGGCCGTGTAACAGAGTGAGCTCCCGTGACTTGTCCCAGCTTCTGCCAACCTAGCAGTTTGAAAGCACGTAAAAAAAAATGCAAATAGAAAAATAGGGACCACCTTTGGTGGGAAGGGAACAGCGTCCCGGGCACCTTTGGTGTTTAGTCATGCCGGCCACATGACCACGGAGACGTCTTCAGACAGCGCTGGCTCTTCGGATTTGAAATGGAAAGGAGCACCGCCCCCTAGAGTCAGGAACGACTAACACATGCGCGAGGGGAACCTTCACCGTTGCCTTTTGCATGATGTACAAGAACAATAAAGGCTACGCTATGATTTTAGGGGTTCCTCCGGTGCAAATGTGGGTTTTTCCGCCGTGTTCCTCCTGCAGGATGCCAAATTTTATCCAGATGTGCAATCTGCTTTTGGTAATCGGATCTCCCCGGGAAGGCCGCCAATGGCTTCCAGATGCGCCCTTGTGGTTTTAAAGGGATGGAATTTGTGGTGATGGAGGGGGGGGGGATTGTTTGCCAAACAGCTCTTCTGCCCCATCGCACCAGGAGAGGAAAGGAATGTCCCCCCCCTTCCTCCTAAATTCTCTGGGGTGCAGTGAATCGAGCCTTCTGAGAAAGGGAAAAAAATCTGCAAGGAATCTATGCTACACCGACCCTGGATGGGATCTGCTCAGCCAATTTGTTCTTTTTAAACTCTGCCTGCCTTTTTGGGGGAGGGGGGGGACTGTTAAATTTTGAAATAAATGACTTTTTACCACGGTTTGAAATGAATCAGGGTGCCTGTTTTTTTTTTTTCCTTCTTGGTGCATTTTCCTAACTTAAAACCTCTTCAGATGCTTCTCCTAGTTGCCCCAATTTATTGTCTTCTTCAGTCCGACCTGTGAAAGACAGGTTGTTGTTTAATTCACCGGACGCAGGTCAGAACAGAAAATAATTCCCCTTCAGGACAGTCTACGCTTGGGAAGGGAATGAAGTGCAATGTAGTTCTTTATTGTTCTGACTGAAGCTTCCCAAGAGCATGAAACAAACTCCTTGTCCTGGCAAAAAAAACAACAACCCTTTTATTTATTGACTGAATTCTTCTCATTCGCATCCAGCAAAGTCTTTCAAGGGAGGATTTACAGTCATGGACCTTATCTGGCTTGGAGAGCTGCCAGGCTGATATCTGCGGAACTTGGCCAGGAGTCTCAGAGAGTCACAAACCAATGAAGCTAACTGGCTCCTGCAAGCTCCACTCCCCTTTCACCCCTCTTTTATTTCCTCTGGGAGGGACCGTACATCGTCCACCTGCGGTCTTCCTCCCAAGTCGATCCTTGTTCCTTAGCTGTTCTCTCTGTCTGGCAACTCTGCGCATGCGGCCACTCGGAACAGGCTCCAGCTGTTCCTCTGCCTCACTGATGTCTGACTCCGAAGGCAGCTGATAACGGGGCCCTGGGGGTCCGGGGCACCGTTTTGCGGTGGTTCAGCTCCTACCTTTCTGACCGGACGCAGCGTGTGTTGGCAGGAGAAGAGAGGTCGACCCTACGCCCCCTTACTTGTGGGGTGCCACAGGGGTCGGTCCTCTCGCCACTCCTCTTCAACACATATATGAAGCCGCTGGGTGAGATCATCCGTGGTTTCGGGGTGGGATACCATCTGTACGCTGATGATACTCAGCTGTACTTTTCCACCCCGAACCACCCCAACGAGGCCATCGAAGTGATGTCCCGGTGTGTGGAAGCCGTACGGATCTGGATGGATGACAACCGACTCAAGCTCAACCCCTCCAAGACGGAGTGGCTGTGGGTACCAGCTCCCCGGTTCAGCCAATTAATTCCATCATTGGCCATTGGGGGCATTCAACTTGCCCCCGTGGAGCGGGCGCGCAATTTGGGCGTCCTCCTGGATGCCCGGCTGTCCATGGATGACCATGTGACAGCCGTGGCAAGGGGGGCGTTCCACCAGGTTCGCCTGGTGCGTCAATTGCACCCCCTACTGGACCGGGACGCCTTACGCACAGTCACTCATGCGCTGGTGACGTCTCGCTTGGACTACTGTAACGCTCTCTACATGGGGCTTCCCTTGAAATGCACCCGGAGGCTACAGTTGGTCCAGAACGCAGCCGCGCGGGTAATTATGGGGAGTACTAGGTACTCCCATGTGACACCGTTCCTGCGCGAGCTGCACTGGCTTCCTGTGGTCTATCGGGTGCGTTTCAAGGTTTTGATAATAATCTTTAAAGCGCTCCATGGCTCAGGACCTAGTTACTTGCGGGATCGTATTCTGCCCCATACATCCCTGCGACCAATCCGCTTGCACAGAGAGGGCCTCCTCCAGGTGCCGTCCACAAGACAGTGTTGGGGGGCGGCGCCTAGGAGTAGAGCCTTCTCTGTGGCGGGCCCAGCCCTGTGGAATGACCTCCCTCCGGATATTAGGAATACCTCTGACCTCCGCTCCTTTCGTATTAAGCTTAAGACCCACCTATTCCAAGCAGCTGGCCTGGCTCAACTTTGATCTAACCATATCGCTCCTGACGGGCTTTTACTGGGTATTTTAATTATATTTAATTATCTAGGGGTTTTTAAATACTGTATTTTAATTGTTTTATTTATCAGCCGACCTCCTCCTTGTGTATGTCTCGGTATATGTCTTTGTTATATGTTTGTTTTGTCCATATTTATTTCATATGTTTCATTGTACGCCGCCCCGAGTCCTTTGGGAGAGGGTGCGGCTAAGAAATAAATATTTATTATTATTATTATTATTATTATTATACGGCTCTGGCCCCCTCTCTGCCTCCAACACATCAGAGCCTTCCCCAGAGTCCAAGACCGGCCCATGTTCCTCCTCAACCTCCTCACTGTCCAAATCGGGTCAGAACATTTATTGAGAATCTCGATCTTGGGGTGGGGAGGGTAGGGGGGGTTGGCCAGCTGTGTGTGCTGATCCAGAGGGGGAATCTCTGCTGCCATCAAAACACCCCCCTCCCTCCCCAGTGGAGGATGGCATCCGCCTGTTCCCCAGAGAGCCAAATCCTCGCAAGAAGAGACAAGGCCTATTGGGCAGTGTTGTTGGCCCGGCAACTACAAATATGGCCCAACTGGAGCCTGCGGGTCGATACTGGTGAGGCTGAGGATTATGGGATACAATACCAGTGTGGCTGGGGATTATGGGACTGGAAGTCCAATTCCTGTGGAGGATTGAAGAGACAGTCCCAGGGGTACAAGGAGATCACTACCCAGTTTGTTTGCAGAAACAAATCTCGGGGACCCCTAACGGACATCATATTCTTTAATCCAAGTTTTATTGCAATTTTTTTTCTTTTTTTCTAACATACATACTTTATGGACAGTGTTTACCAGGTCACATCATATTTATAATCACAAGTTTCATTGCATTCTCATCTTCCCACTTTTATCAATATTCATCTCTCTTATCTTTTCATCCTTTGTCTTTTATCTTCATCTTTATTCATCCTTTGTCTTCTCCCATCAATTCATTGAGTCTTACATATCATTGCTAAGCACCTTTTTTTTTGGGGGGGGGGTGTCTTCAGCTAATTACTGCTAATTCATCTTAACAAATGAAATCATTTATCACAATATCTTTGCTATTCCCACTTCGACGCTATTCTCTTAAACGTAATTCTTTTATCATTACTTAATTTTTACACGTAGTTAACATCACACTACACCCTGTATTTCTTCTTTCTTTTTAAAGTTTTTCCAGTTGTTTATTCTATTTCATTTCTTGTGTTCCCCTCTATGGAAATAAAATTAGAAAGACACACAAGGTGGAAGTGGGCTCCCCTGAATCACTCCAATGAGTTCATTCATTCATTCTCTCTCTCTCTCACACACACACATAGTTGAATCCTGCAGGCGCTCCCATGTGTCGAAGCGTGGGGGACGCGCGTGTACTGCTCCACATTCTCACGGTCTTCCATTAAACGTAGAAGTGGGCTCCGCTGAACCAGTCCAATGCACTCATTCATTCATTCGTTCGTTCGTTCACTCTCTCTCTCTCTCTCACACACACACACACACTTGAATCCTGCAGGAGCACCCATGTGTCGAAGCGTGGGGGACGCGCGTCTACTGCTTCACATTCTCACGGTCTTCCATTAAACGTGGAAGTGGGCTCCGCTGAACCAGTCCAATGCACTCATTCATTCATTCCTTCGTTCGTTCGTTCACTCTCTCTCTCTCTCTCTCTCTCTCACACACACACACACACACACACACTTGAATCCTTATGCAGGAGCACCCATGTGTCGAAGCGTGGGGGATGCGCGTGTACTGCTCCACATTCTCACGGTCTTGCATTAAACCTTAGCGGCGCGTATTGGAATCCTACCCGAAAGGGCGAGCGTTTCCGCCCCCCCCCCCTCCGCCCGCGAAGCCGCTCGGGCACGTCCGCCGAGCGTTATTCCGAGCTCGGCCGAACGCCGTCCCCGAGAACGAAACGGTTTCGCGCAGGCGCCGGCGGGCCCTGCCGAAAGTCGGCGCCGAACGTCTCCGGAGCTGCCCGAGCGTCCGAACGCCCGAGCGTCCGACGACGACGTCGCCGCCGCCGCCGCCGCCGTCCTGCCGGACTGCTGGAGGCGGCCGCCAGCGCCATGTTGGATATTCCGCTCTGTCCGTGAGGAGAATCCGCCGGCATCGCTCACCCGACCGCCGCTAGACGCCGCGGAACCGCTTCGCCCGGCCCACAGGAGCCGAGAGCCGCCGGCGGAGGCGGCCCCATGAGCGGCGGCGCGGCCTGACCGGCCCCCGCTCGCCCCGGCCTGAGGAGGAGAAGGAGGCGGGAGAGGAGGAGGAGGAGGAGGCCGGCCGCGTTGTCACGGAGACCGGCCGGGGGTGCTGGCCCGCCGGGCTGCCCCCGCCCCGCCGCTCCCCGCCCCCCGCCGCCGCCCCGCCGCCGCCGCCCCCGGCCTGGTGGTGGCTCCGCTTGGCCATGAGTTTACCGCAGAAGGCGGCCCTCAAGCCCGGCGCGGCGGCGGCGGCGGCAGCGGGGGGAGCGGCGGCGGCGGCGGGAACGGCGCCCTCCCCAGGGAGCGGCGTGGGAGCCGGGCCGGGCGGCCCCCCGCCGCCTATCCCTCCGGCGGCGGCGGTGGCAGCTGGAACAGCCCCTTCCCCGTCTCACCCGGCGGCGGCGGCCAGCGGGGCGCCTCCTGCCGCTGCTCCCGTTCCTCCGGCAGCCGTGGCAGTGGCCGGGACCCCTCCTGCTGCCGCTGCGGTGCCGCCGCCGCCTCACCCCGCCGGCATGAGGGCTCTGCAGGCCCCGCCGCCCCAACAGTATCCTTGGCCACCCGGTCCGGAGGATGGGGGGGGAAGGAAGGCAGGGGGAGGGGGAAGACTGAAAGTAGGAGAAGGAAGGAAGGAAGGATGGGGGGGGGGGAGACTGAAAGGAGAAGGGATAAGGGAGATCGAGGGGAAGGAGAAGGAAGGAAGGAAAAAAGACTGAAAGGAGAAGGGAGATGGAGGGGAAGGAGAAGGGAAGGAAGGGGGAAAAAGACTGAAATGAGAAGGAAGGGAAAGAGGAAGAAGGAAGGAAAAAAAGACTGAAATGAGAAGGAAGGGAAGGGGGAAAGGAAGGAGAAAAAGACTGAAAGTAGGAGAAGGGAGAAGGAAGATCGAGGAGAAAGAAAGGAGAAGGAAGGATGGAAGGAAGGAAAGGGCCCCCCGCGGGAGCCAGCCGTCTCCTTCCCGGCCAAGAAGGCCATGCAAAGCCGGCCGGCGCCAGGAAGCCGGCCGTGCAAGGCTGCTTGGGTGCAAGGTTGGTGCTTGAGCAGGAGGCTGGACTAAAAGACCTCCAAAGGTCCCTTCCAGTAGGATGGAAACTTCGGCTTCTCCGGAATGGGAGAAGTGACCCCAGCGGGCCAGAAGGGTATTGGCTTTCGCCTGGTTCTTTTCTTGCCTTTCCCTTTCTTTTTCCTGGAACGGATCTTTTCCCACACCCCGCCCGCTTTCTCTTTCGCTTTGAAGGGGGGTGGGTGGAGAGAGAGAGAGAGAGAAGCTGCAATTCTCGGAAGGGGAGAGAGAGAGAGAGAGAGGCTTGTCGGAGGAAAAGGATGTTTGGAGTGGTGGCGTATCCCCACCCTGGATTGGTACCAGAGGATCTGCAGGATTCGGTGACTGGAGGTGGTGGTGGTGGTTGGGTGGTGGTTTTATGCTGGATTCACAACCGGAAGTGGTGCCGGGGTGATGGTGGGAAAGAAATTGCACCTGATTTGTGTAGGATGATGCTCTTGTTTCCAGCTAACCCTGAAGGATGACCCTGCCTTGTTCCCATCGGTATTGCCTTTACCAAAGATCTCTTGGGTTGAATCTGACATCTGGTGACGAGATAGTCAACTTTTTAAAATTTACCGGATAGTAGGAACGCCTTGCTGGCAAATCCACCTTATTTTCTGAATTAGATAAGACGTGCTTTTGATACCTAGACCTATGAAATGTCTTTGGTGGGGGACACATTACGTTTAATACTTGATTGCTATACAACGGGAGGTGGAAAATGGCCAAATCTCACAAACTAAACGTGAAATAGGTCTCCAGCACTTCTTTAAGGGGAGGGTTGTTTCTGGTGAGAAGGTGAGGGCGCCGGAGGGGGGGGGTGTATCTGAAAAGCATCTTCCAAAATGGTCACCCTTAGGAGGGGGGAATCGTATTTTCTGCATTGGCTGCTTGGCTTAGGGGTTGATGAAGTTAGGATCTGTATGAAATGTGTGAGAGGAAAGGAAGGTATGGAGTTGGGAATAGCGTGTTTGAAATCGTGGTCTGTTGTATGAAAGTGTGGGGTGCAGTGGGGAGGGAAAGGAAAGGATTGTGTTTTAGTTTTGGGGATGTCCTGTGAATTTAGATTGGTGCCTGAGGATGATTGCCAGAAGTCCTGGTTTTTTTGGGTGTTTTTTTTTTTTTTGCTTTGTCAGCCCGGTTACTGTAGAATTCATAACAAAATAGTCTTTCTCTTGGTTGTATATGGCCCACTAATGGCAGTGAGTTACTTGAATGCAACATTTCCTTTTAGGCCTTTTTTGTGGTTTTTCTACTTCTGAGTTAAGGTAGGCACGACAGACCTTCTTAAAGTCTCCAGCTCTGTTTTCCTGCTTGGATGAAATTCAACTGAGGACAATATGCTTCCCTTGGATTACATTCATCAAACAGTCTTTGGTTTAGTACAGATTGAACTTGTATCTTTTAATTTCTCCAGAATCTTTTTTTTTTCTCTCCAAAAGGACTGTGTATAGCTTGGCACCCATTTTAAGCAGGGCTGCCATAAATAAAATTAGTTTAGGGTAGCTTGCAATGAATGACAGTTGGCACGTAGGGCTGTGGATTTTTTTATTTTCATTTTGCTGGAGTTTCTCTGTTGAACTCTCTTCTTGGATTTTATGAAAATGCGTTTTAAAGCTGGAAGGAAATACTTTTTATTGCTCCAGGATTTAGTTGGACTGCGGGGTAGAAAGTGACTTCACAGTATTGTGTATTTTTGTAATAAGGATTAAATGTACACTTTCCAGCATCAGTGAATGTATGGTAAGTGTGGCTTGGAAAGATGATAAACACTCACACACGGGCATTGTAGGAAACGGGCAGTGTTAGTATGTGATGGCGAAAATCAGGAGTTCAATAGTACCTTTTCTGACTAATGTATTTTACCAAAAGGCATAAGCTTTTGTGAGCTTCATCAGATGAAGATACTTGTAATTGATAAGGTTCTGTCTCATGAATAATCCGCAAGACCAATCTGTCTCCCCCTCCTTTTCTGTCTCTCCCCAATTTAAATTCTTCATCAGTCTAGCTACCCTAGGCTCCTATCAAGTGAAGCACCACTGACAAAGAACATTGCCCTATTAATAAAACGCATTTTATATTTGTTTGCTTGATTTCAGCTGCCCATCTCAGCAAATCTGGGTGGCTCACATGTTATATTTATTTATTTAATTTCATTCATTCACTCATTTGTTTGTTCACATATATATATATATATATATATATATATATATATATATATATATATATATATATATATATATATATATATATATATATATATATATATATATATATATATATATATATATATATATATATATATATACGAGATGGGAAGCTATAGAAACCATATATATCACCTCAGCAAATGACTCTGGGCAGCTTAAGAGTTGTTGGAAAAGGTGCTTCCAGGCGCCTTTTGATTTTTACCCTTGCTTAGCATAGGTTTTGTAGTTCCGTGGTGTTTTTCTTGCATACGTCGTCACAAGGAGTAACTGGGTTTGTAGAAGCACAGCAAAGTCTCTCCCCTGTTAAAAAAAATCTCCTTTAGCTCAGTTAAGAACAAGAAGCCTGGAATTGCTGCTAAAAAACACAAGCACAGCTTTGTAACCTAAATTTTATTTCTGCAATTGCCTTTGGATATGAGGGGTGAATCTGATAAAGGAGCCAGGGGTCAACAGAGAAGAAAAAAAGCAGAGTTTGAACTTTGCCGCACTAACCTGTATTAAAGGTGCTGCTGCTTTGCACTGCAGTGAATGCAATTGAGGCTTCCTCCTTGTCCGCAGTGAAACCTCTGGACTGGTCAAGCGGACTCTTGTGTCAAGGCAAGGCCTAGCTAAGGGTGTGGAGACCCTTAGTGTGGAGACCAGCGTTGTGACAGTTGATTGAACACGCCCCATTTCTGAATTCCACTTATCAGTTTCCAGCCAACTTTCTAAACCAATTCATTTGCAAAGGTTCCTGTTGTACGACAGGCTTCACTGAATCAGGCAGTTAATACGTTGCGTGAAGAACTCAACCCAGTTAGCAGTGGGGATATACTGGGCGAGGGCTGGGGTGTCGTGAGTTGATTCCCTGTGGCCATTGAGAGAGAGAGAGAGTTGTACTCAATGGAGACAGGAGATTGATATCCCTCTTCTGGAGCAGAGTACTTGAGTGACCCTACAAAAATGCCCTTCTCTAGTCCATCTCCATTTTGTGCTTTCCAGGTGCTTTCCGTGGCCAAGGGAAGACAGGAAGAAGGACAGGAAACAGCGGGGTGATGGCGGCGGCTGGGAAACGGAGGGTGGATAAGCTTCTCCCCGGTGTGGTTTGCTGTGGCACACATTCAGAGATTAAAGGCGCTTTCTGTTTTTGGGCAGCTGGAAGGGCCAGCAAAGATGTCTGCTCCTCACTTGGCTGGTGCAGTCATATGCTGCTGGCACCCAGTGGTCAGTGTTTAGCAGAGTGTTGCGGCCTACCCAGATGCCCGGATTGCAGGTTTCGTTTCTGCGTTTTCAGGAGAGGAAGCTGTGCGAAGCTGGTTTGAAACTCGGGGGCTTTCCGCTTTCTGGTACGGTTAATAACATTGGGAATGTGATATGTTGCAGGCGCAGGCCAATCCTCTCCCTTTCTACAAACTGCGGCAGAGCCGTCCTTCAGAAGCTTCTGAGGATGCTTCCCTCCACCGCAATGATGGTGGGTACAGCTGATCTGGCTTTTTTTTTTTTGAATGAAAACGTATACAACAGCGGTGGGGGGGGGGGGAGAAATGCGGGGACAGACAGCCAGGATGCGAAAGCAAGAAAAACGGAAGAGAACGAACGCAGCCAAGAGCCAAGCCTTCCCAGAAGGAGAAAACGTGAGCTGCTGCGGGAGCGAACGGGCTGTGTGTGAGACAGGTGAACTCCGAAAGCTGTTTTGGGTGCTGAAGGGCTGCTTGTGACGCCGGTGGCTGCCTTGTCGGATTGCTGACACCGGCAGGATAAACAGGCAGTTTTGGAAAATGGCCAGTAGTGCGTTTTTTTAGTGGCGGATGCTGGACTGCCTCCCTCAGTCTTTATTGAGTTACGCTAGTTATGGGTTTATTTTCATGCCACAGGGATCATGGCTTATAACCCTTTTGTGATGAATGAGTCGTACGCTGGAGCTGCTATCTTTTCACCTGGTCCTAGGAAGGAAACTCACTTGCTGGCTGCCTGGTTAGGATGACTTTCGCCAGGAACAAAAGCAGAAGGGAGGCTTCTCCATACCCATCAACTACTCTTGAAATCTTTTGTTCAGGATGCAGCAACAAGGACGGTTGTGTGAAGGAGAGCCCATCTCCCCTTGCAGACACCGAGGCAGCCACATTAGCGGATGGTTCCTTTCTGTTCCCAAAGTTTCATGTTATTTATGTAGTTGAAAACAATTTGGCCCCAAATGAGTTGCTGACGCCTTGCTCCAAGGAGGTCTGAGATTGTGGGCAACCAGCAACCGGGCCTCCGTGGTGGCATCTGTGTAATGGCCTTTCCCAGGAAGTCCACCTTGCAAAGACACTCTCTTACTCTTTACTGATGACCGTTGGGATCTTGTCTTAGATATTTTACATCTTTCATTCACTTGATAAAATTTCCTAATGAAGAAAACCATCACCTTTTGTTAAATAAATAAAACAATTCTTGCTTGAGGAATTTTTGAGAGTATCCAGTTTGGACTGAAATTGAACAGTTCGACTTGCGATGTTTTCGCGTTTTGTTTTGCTTTCTTTTTTCTTTTGAACTAATCATTAAATATGCCGCCTGGTCAGTTGCGTGAAATGAATGAAAGTGCTTTAGCTTCTCAGGATCCAGGCTGGGCCCGCTGGATTGTGGGGGACAGCCATTTGGAACTTACGCTGGTTTCTCTTTAATCGTGGGGTCCTTCGCAATGAATGTGGGTCAACTTTGAACTGTCACTAAAGGAGCTGTTGTAAGTCGAGGACTACCTGTATTGCTGGTGATTTTGCTGGAAAGTTTGCCACACACACACACACACACACAGACCAATGATAGCTAAAGTAATATTGTTGTGTGTGTTTTTTTTTTCAGAAGCAAAATGCCATGTTTTTTTAATTCTTTCGTGGATCTCTCTGGACAGTGGTGAGGAGGCATATCATGAAGAAGTTCTTTGCAATAACTTGGTGCGGTTTAATGAGGTAGGAGGAAACTGGTTAGTTGCTAGTTGCATGGATGGTTTAGGTTAGTAGAAAGTGAAGTAGAGGTGCACCGGTGCTGCTTGATGGAAGAATCCTCTTGTTGCACATCAGCCAGCATATTGTTCAAAGGGACTTTGAGTGACAATCCAACTACACTCCGCTTAGAGTCCCGCTGCATGCAAAGCCACCTTAATCTCAGCAAGAGGAGCCTCTTCCAGTGTATTGTAGACTTAATGGAGCCATTCACTCTGCTTTTTAACAATGAATTTGATACACGTGCAATTTTGCAGGAGTTCTGAACCACCTGGCTGCAGCCAGTGTTTGCATAGCAACATATCCACAACAGACACAGTTTTCCATTGATAGGTGTGGTATGTATAATATCTTCCTCCTTCGGTTGTAAGTGAGAAGCAACTTCTTTTAATTTCAAGTCAGTGTTTCCTGAGACAGTCCTTTATCTGTTTGCACTAATACTGTGGAGCTGCTGCGCTGTGTTGGCTGCACTTTTAAAGTTTCTGGGCTTTGTCCAGTTAGTTTGTTTGTTTGTGTGTGTGTGTGTGTGTGTGTGTGTGTTGCTCTTTTTAAATTCTCAGGTTATGCTCTTCTTCGACTAACATTCATGGTTTTTTTAAATTTCCAATTTAATTTTGCAGAATTAGCTTTTGTTGACCTTTATTCCTTGATGTCAAACCACATAATGACTTACCTAGGTTTTATTTTCAATAGTTTAAGAACCGAACCAGAAAGGAAAATTAGACTTTCAGGAATGTAATCCAACACGTATATTTATTTACAGTAGGGATTGTTGTTGTTGTTTTGGAAAGGGGGGGGGGCGTTCCTTACAGTGAGTGACATTCTGTGAAATCGCTTTTCAACGACTAGAGAATTTTAAGTGCATTAATACGATTGCAGGAAACTAGTTTTGAAAGGGGGCATAAATATTGATAGTAGTATGAGAATGGGCTTCCGCGAGAGAACCTTTTGCATTTTCCTTGAATAATTCCTTTTGGGACACAAAGGAGAGTCGGTAAGCGGAGGAAAGGACATCCATTGCTGGCTGTTTAGTCTCCCATGGTCGGTGGAAGCAGAACGGTTGAATGACGCTTAATTGTCAGGCTGAGTCTTACTATATTTTTTGGAGTATAAGACGCACCAAGATTTTTTAAAAAAGTTTTTGCACTCTGCAGACCCCTCAAAAACAGCCCATTTTTTGTGAAAACAGATTTTTTTTGTCAAAAAAAGGCCATGCATAGCCTTTAGGAGGCTTGTAGAGTGCTCCTGGGGGGGGGGTCAAAAACAAGCTAAAAATGGCCCATTTTTCACGCATTTTTGCCCTCCCTGGCCCCCAGGACCACTCTGGAAGCCTCCTAAAGGCTATGCCCAGCCATTTTTGCAAAGGGGGCGGGGTTTCGGGAGGCCAAAAATGCTGTATTTGGTGTATAAGACGCACCCAGGTTTTCCTGTACACCGCTTGGAGAGTCCAAGCAATGGGTTAATTCAGTCTGCTTGCCCTTAGGACTGAGGAACTATTTTTCCTTAAGCCACACCTCCTCCTGGTGTGCTCAATCCCCCAGAATTCTTCCTCAGTCAGCCCGTTTGGACGTATTTAGTTAGAGCTCTGAGCTAAATTGATCTTTTTTTTTTGGCTTGGACTCTCTAATTGCGTTTAAAGTTTTTTCTCTAATATTCCCCAACCTCGTGAGACGTTTCTCTCTTCAATTCTGCGACTTTCTTCAATAGAATCTGCACTTGAAGGCCAGGAGGTAAGCTACAAGGTGGTGGGGGGTGCCCCTCAGCCGATCCTCTTGGGACGGCTTCGGAGGCCTGCCGCTTGTCGTTTAAAACGGCGCGGCTGCAGCGGCGAGGTTCCTAAGTCCCCAGGCCCCTCGTTTGTTATTTTCGTCGAAGTTTTTTCGCTCCCCGGCCTGCTAGAGGACCTCTGCCGCAGGGAGGAGTGGGCGATCGTCGCCATTGCGAGGCGCGTTCGCCCCTCGCTCTCCCTTAGCCCCACGCTGTTGCGGCGGCCATTTTTAGGCGCGAAAATAGCGCGCCCAGCCATGGCCGCCATTTTGCATCAGCCTCGTTGTCAGGAGGCCGCTGGAGGTGGCAGGGCCTAGCAAGGGTTTCTCGGGCTAGGATCGCCACCTTCGCCATTTGTCTATTTTTGCGAGCGGCGCTGGTTCCTGTGCCATTCCAACGGTCATCATACCGGCTCAGGGAGGAGGCCTAAGTAAGCGCAGGCCTGAAGATTTTTTCTATAGTCATTCTCCTCCCTGCTTCTCCTGCGGAGCCTTGCACCTCGGTGCAGGCCCCAATCCTACCCCTGGGCCTCCGACTGGTGTGAAACATGGGATGATTTCATAGTATTGATTCGATTAATTGTATATATGGCAATTTTAACGATCATTTCGTTTTGTTTCCCATTACAGCACCCAGTCTATATCTATCCTTCTGCCTTATCATAGCCTTGCTCCATCTTGTGTGGTCATTGACTATGGACCTGCCCAGTCCTCCCGATTCCCAAGACGCTAGGCCGAGCCTCTCGCAGGCCCCTAGCAAGGGTTCCTCCTCTTCGGGGAGTGGGGGTGCGGGCAAGAGTGGTGGGGGTAGCTCTGGGAAACAGCGTTCCAGAACCCCTTCGGTAGCTGAGGCCAAGGATGCTGAAAGGCGCCAGCGGGCCCTTGACAAGCAATTCGAGAAGGCCAGACGCCAGGCAGACAGGGTGCAGTCCCTTTCAGGAGCCCCTCCCTCCCGGGAAGATCTCCAGTCGGTCCTCGCCGAGGAGGTGGAATCCCAGGACCTATCCCCTAATAGGTCATTTGCAGAGCCGGCTTCCCCGGTCCCTTCTTGGGCCTGTGAACAGGTTCCTCCCCCTGGGGATGCTAGCATAGACGATATGCAGGGTGAGGCTTCACCCCCCCTAGAAGAGGGCTTGGATCCCGATTCTGACTCTGAGGAGTTATCGCCCCGCATGCAGGAGCTAATGGCCCGCGCCATTGCCAAGGGCATCACGGAGGCCATGAAATTTAAAAGCCCTACCGCAGCGGCCCCTAGGGGTCCCAAGCCCGATCAGGCAGCTCCGCCCCCAAGCAAGCGTGCTCGCCATCCTTCCCTGGAATCCTCGGTGGTCAGCGAGGCCTCTGCCATTGAGGACCCTGACCCGGAGGTGCTAGGCCTCTCGGACGACGAGGACCTTCCCCCCGAAGCGCCCGCCTTTGCGGGTCTCTTCAAGCCCAGCCTTTTTAAATCGGTCCTTCACAAGGTCAAGGCTGCCACCAGGGTGGGGATCAAGCCCAAGCCGACCGCGCCGGCGGATGATGCCCCTCCGGCTAATCCCAATGCGGTCATGTTTGATGTGCCAGCGCCCCAGCAAGAGCTGGTTCCGGTCCCGGGGCTGTTCCTCGACTTAATCCAGCGCCAGTGGGCTCAGCCAGCCACGCAATCCTCTCCCAGTGGGGTAGATAGGAAGCTTTATACTATGGAGCCAGTGTTGGAGGACCTTCTGGCCCTTCCCACTGTCGACCCGCCCATCGCTGCGCTCACTTCCAACTCCTCGCTACCGGCCGACCTCCTGGAAGGCCTTAAGGCGGAGGACAAGAAGGCGGAAAAGGCGTGCCACAAGACCCATCTGGCGGCTGCCTGGGCCATCAGGGCCTCTTCTTCCGCTTCCTTTTTTAATAGGGCTTCTGTGATCTGGCTGCGCGAGCTCCTAAACAAGCTCCCGGCGGGAGACATCCGTCTCCACCAGGACGTGTCAAAAATAATCGCGGCCTCCCAGTATGCCGCTGACGCGTCCCTCAATGCCACCAAATTTGCCTCCAGGGCCCTCGGTTCTAACATAACTTCCCGTCGACTGATCTGGCTCCGACATTGGCAAGCGGACCAGAAAAACAAATGGAAACTGGCTTCCGCCCCCTTTAAGGGGTCCAAATTGTTTGGCGAGTCCCTGGATCCTCTCCTCATTGAGTCCAAGGACAAGAGGAAGATCCTACCTTCTCTAAATAAAAAGCAGGAACGTAAGGCCGCTCCCTACTCTAGGAGGCAGTCCTTTCGTGCCTCCGAGCCTTCCACCTCTGCCTCTTCCTTCTCTCCCTCTAATAGGTCCTTCGGCCAGCAGGGCGACAGGTCCCAAGACAGAGCGCCCTTTCGGGACAGAGGCAGGCAGCAGTTCGGCTTCCGCAAGTATAACCGCGGTGGGGCCTCCAACAGGCCGTTCCGTAAGTCAAAGTGACTGCCAGGGCTTGGCGCCCATCGGGGGTCGCCTCCAGCTGTTCGCCTCCCATTGGGCCCAGAACACCGAGGATGCTTGGGTTCTGCAGACAGTCAGGGAAGGCCTCTCCCTGGAATTCCTGTCCCTTCCCCCTCGGACCTTCATCCGGTGCCCTGTCCCGTCCTGCCCCCAAAAGAGGCAGCGTATGGACCAGGAAGTCCGTCATCTCCTGGACATCAGGGCCGTGGAACCAGTTCCCCAAGGCGAAGAGGGGAAGGGGTTTTACTCCATCCTCTTCCTGGTACCAAAGAACTCGGGGGGGTGGAGAGCCATCTTGGACCTCAAGAACCTCAACAGGCATATCGCCTACCGGAGGTTCAAGATGCAGTCTCTGCAGTCCATTCTGGCGGGGATTCGACAGGGAGATCTTCTCACATCTATAGATCTCAAAGAGGCATACCTCCACATCCCCATCCGTCCTCAGCACAGGAAGTTCCTGCGCTTCTATTATGCGGGTCGCCACTTCCAGTACAAAGCTCTTCCATTCGGCCTCTCGTCCGCTCCTCGGACGTTTACCAAAGTGCTGGCGGTAGTGGCGGCTCAGCTAAGACGCAGGCCCATAAGGCTCCAGTGCTACCTGGACGACATCCTGATCCAGTCGTCGTCCAGGCAGCAGGCCCTTCGGGATCTCCAAACCACTATGAGATCCCTCAGAAATCACGGCTTCACTCTAAACATAGAGAAGAGCCATCTCACTCCAACCAACAGACTTGTACACCTGGGGGCGGTGATAGATACCAACTTGTGCAGGGTTTTCCTTTCCCGAGACAGGTTGACCGGTCTAAGGTCCATGACCCACAAGGTGTTGAGCTTGAGGCAGGCTCCAGTGGTCCTTCTGTCGCAGCTGCTGGGAAAAATGATCTCCTGCATTTCCATCGTGCCGTGGGCCCGCCTGCATTCCAGGTCTCTTCAGTGGCTGCTGCTGCCGCACCAGAGGGCATCCAGGAGCAACTCTACCAGGCCGATTCGAGTTCCCCCGGACGTGAAGAGGTCTCTCCGCTGGTGGGTGTCTCCGGCCATCCTCAAGGGCCACCTATTCAAGGAACCCGAGAGGTTGATCATCACCACAGACGCCAGCCTCTCCGGCTGGGGAGCCCACATGGGGTCCCTGGTTGTTCAAGGCAAGTGGTCCCAAGTGGAATCCAGCTACAGCATCAACCTGCTGGAACTGAGAGCTGCTCGCCTGGCCCTGCGACATTTCAGCCGGCCCATCCATCGTCAACATGTGCTTCTGATGACGGACAATGTGGCCACCAAGGCCCACATCAACCGTCAGGGCGGCACCAGATCCAGAGCACTGATGAGAGAGGCGGAGTCCCTGGGACGCTGGGCGGAGCGCCATCTGGAATCCCTTCGCTCCGACCATATCTCCGGAGTGGACAACACACAGGCCGACTGGCTGAGCAGGACGACCATAGATCCTGCGGAGTGGAAACTGGACCCTCGCCTGTTCCACCAGATGTCCGACAGATTCGGGACTCCGGCCGTAGACCTGTTTGCGTCAAGGGACAACAAGCAGCTCGACCGCTTCTACTCCCGGTTCTTCACCCCGGGGGCGGAGGGGACAGACGCACTGCGTTGCAAGTGGCCCCGCGAGCTACTGTATGCCTTCCCTCCCCTGCCTCTCCTTCCTCAATTCATCTCCAAAGTCATCGCAGAGGGAGCAGAGGTCCTTCTCGTGGCCCCGCATTGGCCCCGCAGGTCGTGGTTTGCCGACCTTGTCCACCTGTCGGTGTCTCCTCCGTGGCGCATTCCTCCGGACCAGATCTCCCTCAGCCAGGGGGCCGTGATTCACCCAGAGCCCCAGTGGCTCCAGTTGGCCGTCTGGCACTTGAGGGGGACCAACTAAAAGACCAAGGCCTGTCGGAGGAGGTAGTGAACACCATTCAGGCGGCTAGACGCCCTTCAACCACTAGGATTTATGATGCGTCCTGGGCCGCCTTCGCCAAGTGGTGTGAGGAGCTGCTCATCGAGCCGAAGACCGCGCCTGTTCCCAGAGTGCTTGACTTCCTTCAAGCGGGACTCAACAAGGGCCTGGCCCCGAACACCCTTCGACGCCAAGTGGCGGCTTTGTCTACTGTCTGGTCGGGCGACCACCTTTTGCCTCTCAGCAAAATCCCGAAGGTGCGTCTTTTCCTCAAGGGCGCTTCTAACCTTCGCCCTCCCACCGTTCATCGCTATCCTACTTGGCAGCTGTCCGTGGTCCTGCGGGCCCTCTCTGGCCCTCCATTCGAGCCTTTACGCACTACTTCTCTTCGATTCCTGACGCTGAAGACGGCCTTCTTGATTGCCATCACGTCAGCTCGCCGGATTTCGGAGCTGGCGGCTCTCTCTGTTCGCCAGGATCTGTGCGTCATCCACCCTGACAGGGTCATTTTGAGGCTGGACCCGACCTTTACCCCCAAAGTAAACTCATGGTTCCATAGAGCGCAAGACATTGTGTTGCCAAATTTTTGTCCTCATCCGTCGCATCCCAGAGAGCGATCCTGGCACAATCTTGATGTCAGGAGGGCCCTGAAGGTCTACATCGCTCGTACTGCGGAATTCAGGAAATCAGAGGCTCTTTTCCTCTCCTTCCAGCCCGGTTCCCTAGGGAAGAAGGTCACTTCCTCCACAATTGGCAGGTGGCTTCGCGCTTGCATTGCGACTGCCTATGAAAGTCAATCCAAAGCCGTTCCGCGCGGCATCACTGCACACTCCACACGAAGTGCTGCTACTTCAGCGGCCTGGGCCACCCAGGCCTCGATCCTGGACATCTGCAGGGCCGCTACGTGGTCCTCTCCTTCTCCATTTGTGCGACACTATAAACTGGACATTTTCGCCTCGGCTGAGGCGTCTTTCGGCAGGCGTGTGCTCCAGGCGGTTGTGTCAGAGACCGAATCCCGGGAGCCTTCTTCTGCCCACCCAGATGGACAATAACTTTGGTATGTCCCATTGCTTGGACTCTCCAAGCGGTGTACAGGAAAATGACCATTGGCTTACCTGAAGGGTCCTTTTCTGTACACCGCGGGAGAGTCCAACCCACCCTGGCTCTCAAGGCCGGGATTCGGGTTCCTCGTGTCAACAGTACATCATCTTGGACGCTTCGCTCCGTCCGCACGAACTGACTCCTTCAAAGAATTCTGGGGGATTGAGCACACCAGGAGGAGGTGTGGCTTAAGGAAAAATAGTTCCTCAGTCCTAAGGGCAAGCAGACTGAATTAACCCATTGCTTGGACTCTCCCGCGGTGTACAGAAAAGGACCCTTCAGGTAAGCCAATGGTCATTTTCACCCTCTTTTTTGAGGGGAAAAGGTGCGTCTTATACTCCGAAAAATACGGTAATTATCAGTCAGAGAAAAAGCTGGAGTAAAAGTGGTCCAAGGTGTAAAGAAAGATTCGTTAGCCAGAGTGATGGGTTGGGTTTCTGGCCAGCCATCTCTGGCACATTGTGGCTGAGACGCTGCCTTCCTCACATTTCCCGGTGGTACCCGAGCAGGGCACGTTCCTTTCAGATGGACAATGGCCGTGTTTCTGGCTCTGGGGTGGGCAGTGTGTGGCTTCTGCAGAGGTCTTTTCCTGCCTCGCCACTTGGCAGCCAAGGAGACATCCCCTAAAGAGCCACCAGTTGGTCCTTCCTCCCCCCCCACCCTCCCCTCGGTTCCTTTTGGCTCTGCTCCGCCATTCAGAACGCTGGCAGTGGCCGGAGAAACAAAGAGGCTCTTTCAGCCCCAGGCTTTTGTTAATGCTTCCAGCTTCTCTTCCCGGTTCCTAGTCCAATTGTTCCTCCTCAAGCAGTCCCAGGGGCTCTTGGGAAGCAACGTTCCCTGGCTGGAGGGGAAGTCCTGCCCCCATCATCAGGGAAGAGTGGAAAGGCCCTGGCTTGAAGTGACCTGTTGGGAAAGGTTTGCTGGCTGGCATCCCATCAGGAGCTCCAGCAGCCTCCTTTATCTTGGGCAATTTAGCTTGCTCCCTCCAGAGCTATTTGCAGTGATGCCTAGGCAACACTGAGAATAGAATAGAATATAATAAGAGTATAGAATATAGAATAGAATACAGAATGACTAGAATAGAATAACAGAAGAGAAGACAGGAGAGAAGAGAGAGTAGAATAGAATTAGAATAGAATAGAATATATAATAGAATACAGAATGAATAGAATAGAATAACAAGAGAATAAGACAGAAGAGAAGAGAGAGTAGAATAGAATTAGAATAGAATAGAATATAGAATAGAATACAGAATGAATAGAATAGAATAACAGAATAGAATAAGACAGAAGAGAAGAGAGAGTAGAATAGAATTAGAATAGAATATAGACTAATACAGAATGAATAGAATAGAATAACAAGAGAAGAGAACAGTAGAGTAAGTAGAATAGAATATAGAATAGAATGAATTCAGAATGTAGGATAGAATAAGAGAAGTGAAGAAAACAGTAGAGTAGGATAGAATTAGAATAGAATAGAATAGAAAGTAGAATAGAATAGAATTAGATCAGAAAGAGTAAAATAGAATTAGATCAGAAAGAGTAAAATAGAATTAGAATAGAATAGAATAAGGAACAGAATTGAATAGAATTCTTTATTGGCCAAGTATGATTGACACACAAGGAATTTGTCTTTGGTGCATAGGCTCTCAGTGTACATAAAGAAAAATAAAATAGAATACATTCATCAAGATTCATAAGACGCAACACTCAGTGACAGTCATAGGTTACTAATAAGCAATCAAATCATACTAGGAAACAAATAAAACAATATACATTTTAAAGTTTGTTTTTTTCTATCCCAGTCAACGGTTCCCATCACCTCCCACTTGTCATAGCTGGGGGATGATGGGAATTGTATTCCAGTACATTTCGAAGATGCTGGATTCAACCGGACTAGTCCTTCACGGAGCTCACGTTAGCGTGGAGGCTATTTCCCTCTGAATTGAAGGAGGCACGTCGCTTTGGTGGGTCACCTCCTGGCGAAGCTGTCCTGGAACGGTGTATGGATGGAAGTTGTCAACCGCTGGCCTTCGGAGAGTCCTGGATTGTGCTGCGGGCTAGGTTACTTTCCTATGGAGTATTTGCACTGCGTATCGATGTGAGCAGCGAAGGGATGCTGTGGCTCAGTGGCTAAGATGCTGAGCTTGTCGATCAGAAGGTCAGCAGTTCAGCGGTTCGAATCACTAGCGCCGCGTAACGGAGTGAGCTCCCGTTCCTTGTCCCAGCTTCTGTCAAACTAGCAGTCCGAAAGCACGTTAAAAAATGCAAGTGGAAAAATAGGAACCACCTTTGGTGGGAAGTTAACAGCGTTCCGTGCGCCTTCGGCGTTGAGTCATGCCGGCCACATGATCACAGAGAATGTCTTCGGGCAGCGTTGGCTCTTTGGCTTTGAAACGGAGTTGAGCGCCGCCCCCTAGAGTTGGGAACGACTAGCACATATGTGCGAGGGGAACCTTGACCTATCGATGTGAGCAGCTTACCTTTTAAAATTCTTCCTTGTTTTCTGAGTTTCTAGTGTGCTCAACAAGGGTGCAAGACGATGTGAGAGTAAACCCGACGGCCTCGTCCATCTGTTGACTTCCTACCATTACGGTTCTCGTTACTGTCCCACCCTTTTTCCTGGAGGGGCCTAGAGCATTTTACAAAAGAAGGCTTCCAAGCTCTCCAATGAACGATTCCCCAGAAAGTCAACAGTCCTTAAAGCGATAAATCAACAGCAGGGAACCCAATCAATAAGCCAATCGGAATGCAACTCAGCCTGGCCGGGTATTTCAGTGCTGTCCCAAGGGGCAGAGCAACGCTCTTTGGCAGGTGCTGCCGTCTCCAAGCTCTGGGCCGCATGCCTTGTCTGAGGCTGAGCAGGACAGGGACGGAAACATTCCTAAGGGGGCAGCTGTTGAGATCGTGGCCCTCACCCTGGCATCTTCCAAAGCAAAGCCAGCCCTCTCAAGAGGTGACGGGCTCCTCTGCGGCGCGGACCTCCGGCCTGCTCCGTCCACGGATGCCCACATGCCACTAAAGCATCGAAGTGTGTGGGCTATGGGACTGTTAAGCATAGCGTGGACCAAGGGCTGAGCACAGCTCCCATTGGTGGGCTGAACAGTTTTTCTCTTTTTTTTTAAAAAAAAAAAGAGTTCCCGGCAATCCTCAGCTTATAACCGCAATGGAGTCCCCGGTTTTTGTTGCTAAGCGAAACATTCGGGAAGTGGGTTTTGCCTGATTTGGCGGCCTTTCTCGCCACAGTTGTTCAGCGAATTGCTACCGTTGTTAAGTGAGTCACACACTGGGCGTTTAGCGAATCTGGCTTCCCCGTTGACGTTGCTGCTTTAGAAGGTCGTCAAAAGAGAATCGCCTGACCCCGGGACTCTGCGACCATCCTAGACATGAGTCAATTGTCAAGCGTCTGAATCTTGTTCGTGTGACCCTTGGGAGGCTTCAGTGGTTGTACGTGTGAAAAACGGTGCTAAGTCACTTTTTTTCAGTGCTGTCGCAACTTTGAACGGTCACTAAACGGTTGTAAGTTGAGGACTACCTGTGTGTTGTTTGGTGGAACTAAATCACTATCAACAGCATTCTTAATCGAGTGCCTTTCCTTTCATTTCTCCCTTCCTATCCATTTTCCTTCCCTTCCTTTTTCCCTTCCTATCCTTTTTCCTTCCCTTCCCTTTCTCCTTTCCTTCCTTTTTCCTTTCCTTTTCCTTCCTTCCTTTCCTTTCCTTTTCTTTCCTTTTTTTAACTTTAGAGAGCTTCTTTATGTATTCCCTCACAGTTATTTATTAAATTTACTCATACAATGTAATTAGCTAAAAACAATTCAGCTCCCCCTGGCTTTTAGAAATGGATCCTGAGTGGGTTTTTTTTTTAATTATGCCAGGGGACAAGGTTTTTTCCTGGCATCAAGGATGACAGCACATGCTATCCTGATCCTTCCTCCCAATTTTGAAGGTCTGTTGTGGCCTGCCAGCAGAGCTGGTAGCAGACTCAGACAGTGAGGAGGTTGGGGAGGAACATGGGCCAGTCCTGGAGTCTGGGCAAGGCTCTGATGAGGGCTCTGTGTCGGAGGCAGAGAGGGGGCCAGGGCCGTCGGACAGTTATCAGCTGCCTTCAGAGTCAGACATCAGTGAGGCAGAAGAACAGCTGGAGCCTGTTCCCATTGTGTGCATGAGCAGAGTTGCCAGACGAAGGGAACAGCTAAAGAACAGGGGTCGACTTGGGAGTAAGGCCACAGGTGGACGGTGAATGGCCCCTCCCAGATGACATAAAAGAGGAGCGAAAGGGGAGTGGAGTTTGCAGGAGACCATTAGTTCACTTCATTGGTTCCTGACTCTCCGAGACTCCTGGCCAAGTTGTGCAGAGATCGGCCTGGCAGCTCTCCAAGCCTGATAAGATGAGTGTCTGTAAATCCTCCCTTGAAAGACTTTGCTGGGTGAGAATGAGCAGAATTCACAGTCAATGAATAAAAGGGTTTTTTGTCGGGAGAAGGAGTTTGCTTCAGGCTCTTGGAAAGCCTCGGTCAGACCACGGTCCCCTTGGTGGAAGTAAATTAATATCCCTGGGGACGGGCTTTGTCGGATAGATGTTGCTCTTACGTGATGGATGAGGAAGCCACACGACAAATGGCAGGATGGTTTCTCCTGGGGGGGGGTGTGACAATTCAGGGAACACGGGTAGTCCTCGACTTACGACAGTTCACTTAGTGACCGTTTGAAGTGACAACAGCACTGAAAAAAGTGACTCACATTCGGGCGCTTGACCGCTGACTTGCATTTATGACGGTTGCGGGGTCCCCAGATCATGGCGTTCCTCTTTTACAACCACCTTGACAAGCCAAGTCCAGATTTCATCGCACAGGCGGGATTATTCATTTAACAAGTGCCGCAATTCACAAACTCAACTGCGCAAAAGGTCTCACTTAGCAACATAAATTTGGAGCTCTATTATTGTGGTCGTAAGCTGACGACCGCCTGTTCTTTATACTCTTTATTCTCTTTATAAAAAAGAGGAGGGGGAAAGTCACTTTTGTTTACCTTGTGTTTCCCCCCCTCCCAACTCACGAACCTTACATATTAATATCATATGTCTGCATTTCAAAGTGCAGAGCACACGTGTTTTGCTGTGTCACCGGCCTCTTTTTCCAGTGCTGTGACATGTCACATGATGGACTTTTTATTTTTAAGACATATGCCTGTTTGCTAGCTCAGGTTTCCGTTCAGAAGTCGGAACTGCAGTTTAGCCAAGGGCTGGTTGCGGCTCATAATGGGGTTTTCTAAATCAGCTGGACGTCCCGTGGCATTGTTTGGGGGAAACAAACCCCACATTGATCGGGGAAAGCGTACGAGCTGAGGCCGAGATTCCGGGTTCTACAGGAAGTGGGTTTTTCGACGCAGACAACCCAATTCTCTGCGAGGCGATGTGTGTTAGGTGAGTTTTTCAAAGCTTTTGCTGTCTCTCTCTCTCCACCCCACCCCACCCCACCTGCGTTTACATTTTAAATACGAAACGTGTGTTTATTTAATGCCTATCGAAAACCTGCAGGGTTTTTTTTTTTAAGGCTACAAATTGGAGGAACAAAAGAGTGATTCTCTTGCTTTGCTTGCTGGGTGGTATTGCGTGCCCCAAATTGCGACATTGCTCTCCTTGTGTCAATAACAGCTGTCCCTGCGTTGAACCTGGGAAGGCTGTCAGTAAACAATGATAAAAGGGCTGGAAATCTGAGCAAATTGCATTGGCTGAACAAGGTGACGTTTTAAACTCTCCCTGGGGTGGCCCTTGCAAATCTTCTGAGTCTTCCTCTCTGGATCTTGTGGTTGTTAGTTGTGAAGTCTTGTCTGACCCGTCATAACCCCATGGACAACGTTCCTCCAGGCCTTCCTGTCCTCTACCACCCTCCGGAGTCCATTTAAGCTCATGCCTGCTGCTTCGGTGACTCCATCCAGCCACCTCCTTCTCTGCCGTCCCCTTCTTCTTTTGCCCTCCATCGTTCCCAGCATGAGGCTCTTCTCCAGGGAGTCCTCCCTCCTTCTCATCAGGTGGCCAAAGGATTTGAGTTTCCTCTTCAGGATCTGGCCTTCTAAACAGCATTCAGGGTTGATCTCCTCTAGGACTGACCGGTTGGATGGCCTTGTAGTCCAAGGGGCTCGCAGGAGTCTTCTTCTCCAGCACCAAAGTTCAAAGGCCTCCATTCTTTGGTGCTCAGCTTTTCTTATGGTCCACCTTTCACATCTGGGAAAACCACAGCCTTGACTAGAGGCAGTTTTGTTGGCAGGGGGATATCTCTGCTTTTTAGGATGCTGTCTAGATTTGCCACGGCTTCCCTCCCCAGGAGCAAGCCTCTTTAAATTTCTTGCCTGCAGTCCCCATCTGTGATGGTCTTGGAGCCCAGGAAAATAAAATCAATCCCTACCTCCATTTCTTCCCCATCTATTTGCCAGGAATTGAGAGCGCCAGATGCCATGATCTTCGTTTTCAGATCTTGGAAACCTAGTTTATTAATTCCAAGTTGGCCTGTGGAGGTGCCACCACAAAGAAGGGCTTGTAGATGGGCGCGATTCGCATGGAATCATTTAGGAAGCATTTATGTACAGGTGGTCCTCAGCGACCACAATAGAGCCCCAAATTTATGTTGCGAGGTGAGAAATTCCTTAAGTGAGTTTTGTCTGTCCCATTTTACGACTTTTCTTTGCCAAGCGAATTGCCGCAGCTGTTAAATTAATCCCACGGTGGTTCAGCGTATCTGGCGTTTCCCCGTGGACTTTTCTTGTCAGAAGGTCGCAAATGGGGATCACGTGACCCCCCCCCGGGACGCTGCGACCGTCATAAATGTGAGTCAGTTGTCAAGCATCCGAATGTAAATCACGTGAGTTATGGCTGTGACAGCCATGACTTGGAAAAATGGTCGTAAGTCACTGTTTTCCAATGGCGTCACTTCGGACGATCAGTAAGCAAAGCCCAGGACTACCTGTATTCTGTAGTTTTGGAAAGCTAAGAATTTCAATCTCCGTAACTTAAGGAGATGTGGGGAAAGAGAATACCAGGTTTGTTAATTTTGTGGCGTCCCTGGCCATCTATTCTTCTGAGGCAGAGCAGTTGCAGGTAGCTGTGTCTTCCGTTTGGTGTCTATTATGAGCCTTGGTGGCGCAGTGGTTAGAGTGCAGTACTGCAGGCTCCTCCTGCTGACTGCTGGCTGCCTGCAATTTGGCAGTTCAAATCTCACCAGGCTCAAGATTGACTCAGCCTTCCACCCTTCCGAGGTGGGTAAAATGAGGACCCAGATTGTTGGGGGCAAGAGGCTGACTCTGTAAACCAATTAGAGAGTGCTGTAAAAGCAACTGTAAAGTGGTATATAAGTCTAACCTACCTTCCTTCGTTCCTTCCTTCCTTCCTTCCTTCCTTCCTTCCTTCCTTCCTTCCTTCCTTCCTTCCTTCCTTCCTTCCTTCCTTCCTTCCTAATGGTTAGAATACAATATTGCAGGCTAACTTTATCTACAGCCAACAGTTAGATCCTGATCGGGCTTCAGGTTGACTCAGCCTTCCATCCTTCCGAGGTTGGTAAAATGAGAACCCAAATTGTTGGGGGGCAAGAGGCTGACTCTATAAACAGCTTAGAGAGGGCTGTAAAAGCAACTGTGAAGTGGTATATAAGTTTAAATACCCTTCCTTCCTTCCTTCCTTCCTTCCTTCCTTCCTTCCTTCCTTCCTTCCTTCCTTCCTTCCTTCCTTCCTTCCTTCCTTCCTTCCTTCCTTCCCAATGGTTAGAATACAATATTGCAGGCTAACTCTGTCTACAGCCAGCAGTTAGATCCTGATTGGGCTCAAGGTTGACTCAGCCTTCCGTCCTTCTGAGATTGGTAAAATGAGGACCCAAATTGTTGGGGGGGGCAAGAGGCTGACTCTACAAACGGCTTAGAGAAGGCTGTAAAAGCAATTCTGAAGCGGTGTATAAGTCTTAAGTGCTAGTGCTATTATGCTTTTAGCTTTGAGGCGTCTCCCAAGTCCATAAGCTGAAAGGACAACTTTTGATATTTGGATAACAAACCTTGGCGCGTTTGAAAAAGATTGAATCCCTCACGTCATGTTTTCGCCTGGCTCATCGGCTGCTTACCCAGAGACCGATCAAAGCGTTCTGTGTATTGCTGGGTAGCCTCTTGTGTCATTCCCAAGAATGTGGGGGGGGAAAGCCTGTAGATTCTCCTCTGAAGCCCTGGTTAGTGATTCTCAGGCATCTTTTAAAACGAGATCAGCATCTTAACAAGCGGCAAAGAAAGTTCCCTATAATCTGGTCGCCGATGATTTCCTGGGGGTATTTTTCTACGGCTTTGAAAAGAATCCTCCAGTCCTGCACTTACCTGCAGTTCAGAGGGCCTACTCTGGATTGTAACAGCACTTTTAACAGTTTATCTGGGGCAGCAGATTTAAACGGCACGTTGGTCAGCTTATTAAATTAATTCTAGTTCCCAGAACTGTGAGGAGCAACAAAAGGACAGTTAGTGAGGGGGGAAACCACCAGCGAGGAAATGCACGCTCCATTTCTGTGCCAGGCGACTGGAAGGGACTTCACGAATACCCTGTTTCCCTGAAAGTAAGACCTCCCCAATCAGACTTTTGAGCGCATGCAACGCAGCAGCAGCCATGAGGTGGCCGTGCTCGCTGTCTCCTGCACCTCAAAAATAATAAGACCTCCCCCTTATTTCGGGGGTGGGTGGTCAAAAGAAAATAAGACACTGTCTTATTTTTGGGGAAACGCGGTAAATGTTAGTTTTCATCTTCCCGCCTGTTGTGACTTTCTTGTTATCCCATTATGCAGGAACTCTTGTTGCAAACCTTGTTCTGGCTCCTGTGTGGATGTCACAGTTTGTGGTATCGGCTTCTCCTTATTTAAGAGGCCGAAGTCGTTCGTAGAAAACATACTTATCCTTCAATGTTCTGGTGGGTTTTTTTCTCCCCTTTTCTTCCTTAACTTGTTGTTTTGCAGAATCCCCCGGGGTCCTGTGCAACAGCCCCTGGAGGATCGGATCTTCACTCCCACCGTCTCGGCTGTGTACAGCACGGTAAGGAGACCACGCAAGCAGCTTTTTTGCCCACAGCATTTTGGGGGAGAGTGAGGGGGGGAATGCTCTGATGAGTGAGAGGAGCCTCGCCTACAGAGAATGAGCAGGTGATAGCTTCAGTAACAGGCCTCCTCCCGCACGATTCCCTTCACGTAAAATTCCAAATCAGAAGATATTTGTTTGTAAACATTTGCAAAGCGATAACAATGACAGGAGGTTAAGTCAAAATTTGGACTCCCTGTCAGGGGATGAAGTGATTTGAAACCCTCTCTTCATCCGGCTCTCTAGACCCTCCAACTTTTGGAGAGCGATGCCTGGTTCAGATGACCTCTTTCAGCTCTCCCTTGTGTCAGGGGGAGGTCCTGCAGAACTGGATTCCTTGGGATCGAATAGGAATCAGCTGTGCAAAAGTGTCAGAGATTTCGTAGCATGACTATAATTATGAAATAAACCCAGGAGCAAAACACACCACACAGAGCCTTTAGGCAATTAATAGGGGTTTATATACAAATATATATACAGACATATACATGGTAGATAAATCCCTTACCACCCAGCTACGGACACAAGAAGAGAAAAGAGATACATGACAAGAGAGAGAAACGCCCTCTAATGGCCACCTATATACAGACACCTCTTAAAATGGTAAACGACATGTGTGGACCCCACCAGAGTCTTAAACTGGTGATACCTGTATTGCTGAATCATCCTCATTGCATCATTTTACAGATTACAACCTTACATCAGATGGCAGCTATTAAATCCTCATTACCTGACAAAAAGATACGGTCTTTGGCGGGGGGGGGGGGGTGTCAGTCCAGGTTTGAGTTTTGGAGGAGGATCAGTAGGAGGCTGCCCAGGAAAGGAAGAGCCAGAGGAGAAAGGATTCCCGCCTTGGTCTTGAACCCAGGGTCCTATTGGAGCAAGGCTTCCAAGCACAGGGGAGAGTTCCTGCTTGCAGGGAGAGTCCGTTCCCACCCGGAAGAGAATTAGGAAGGCTGTTCCAGCCACGGTCCTTTTTCCGCGAGAGATGTGGGTCAGGAGGCCAATCCATTTTGCTCTGAGCCATTGTTGAGCCTGGGGAAATGCTGCATTGTTAAGAAGCATATCAGCATCAGGAAGCTAGCTGGGTAGGAATAAATGTAATTGCCAACATTTGTTTTTCAATTAATACTTTCCTTCGAGTGGATTAAGTGAAACTGCTGATGGGAAAGTGTGCGGAAATTAAAAAAACAAAACAAAACAGTACAGCTTTTCTTACCTCTTTGTATCCAGAGACCTGGGTACTTGTTTGAAAGTTGACCTTAGGCTCTCTTTCCCATTTATTTGCAGGAAAGGATGGGATTGTCTTGTAGGTGGTACTCGTTGGTTTGGGTTTTCACTAGTAGCCGGTATTTCCCAAATGGAAGAAGTTCTTTTACTAGAAAAGTGAATTTAGTTTAGTTTAGTTTAGTTTATTGGCACTGCACCTCGTACGATGAAATTAAATGTCATTTTCAGTGTACATTATAACTACAAAAATAAAAACACAAACACCTCCTTCACATGCTATATCAGTGATGGCGAACCTTTTTTGGCTCGCGTGCCACAAGTGGGGGGAACGCAGGGGGGTCGAGTGCGGGCGTGCCGCACCCATAATGCAACGCACGCCTCCCCCAGTGCGCATGCGCGCACAACGCCCCCCCCATTTTTACTTTTTTTTTTTTTTTGCCCTTCCCAGGCTCCAGGGGCTTTATAGGAGCCTGGGGAGGGCGAAAAGAGCCTCCCCCGACCCTCCGGAGGCTTCAGGGACTGTCCGGAGGCTTCCCTGAAGCCTTCGGAGCGCTTAAAACCACCCTCCGAGCAAACCGGAAGTGACTTCCGGGTTGCTCGGAGGGTCGTTTTAAGCGCTCCGGGGGGGGGAGGCTCTTTTCGCCCTCCCCAGGCTTCTATAAAGCCTCTGGAGCCTGGGGAAGGCGAAAAATAGCTTTTTAAAAGGTGAACTCAGCTGGCCAGTGCGCGCATGCACGCTGGCCAGCTGACAGGGCAGCGCCTTGCGTGCCCTGACAAATGGCTCCGCGTGTAGGTTCGCCATCACGGTGCTATATAATTGAAATTGAAAACCTCTGATATTGCATTAAAATTGCACTATACCGTAGAATTCAATATTGTTACTTCCCTGGGACAGAAACTGTTTTTCAGCCTATTTGTCCTTGTTTTTATTTACCGGTACCGTCTGCCAGACGGTAATAGTTCAAAAGGGGGGGGGGAGCCCGGGGTGAGATGGATCTTTAAGAATGTTTTGAACATTTTTAAGGCAGCGGGAGCTATCAAGTTCTTCCAAAGATGGGAGAGGGGCAACCCATGATCCTCTGGGCAATGACGTTGACACTCTGGAGCGCTGTCCTATCTGCCCCTGGGCAATTGGCAAACCACACACAGGGGCAGTAAGTTGAAATACTCTCAGTGGTGCAGCGGTAGACGGTCACCAGCCATTTTTCATTTAGTTGTCATTTCCTGAGAAGTCTCAGGTAGTATATAATCTCTGCTGGGCCCTTTTGACCAGTTGCTGTCCCAGGTTAGGTCCCCTTTTTATGACGACACCCAGAAACTTAAAACTGGCCACTCGCTCCACTCGGTTTCCATTCCATTAAATTATGTATAATTTAATTAATATGATTAGTATAATATATTAATATACGTAAAGTGATATTCAATTAAATATAACAGCAATGTTAAAAGGGCCCTTTGCTCTCTTCCTTGTAGATAGAAAGATCAATGTTGATAATTTGAGAATGGAATGCAGCCCAGAACTGCATCCTTTCAAAGCAGGGGTCGGCAACCTTAAACACTCAAAAGAGCCACAAAGATCCTAACTGGAAGCCCCCCATTCAATTCTGGAGCCAACCAGAAATCCGGTTCCCCCACCATAGAGTCTCCTCCTAACGTGGCGTCCTTTTTCCTCTACCTGCCCTAGCCGAAAGCCCTATCAATTGTGGAGCCGACTGGAAGTCCGGTTCCCCCACCATAGAGTCTTCTCCTAGCGTGGCGTCCTTTTTCCTCTACCTGTCCTAGCCGAAAGCCCTATCAATTGTGGAGCTGACCGGAAAACCCTCCCCTTGCCTTAGAATTTCCCCTGGCACGACAGGGAGCCGCAGCAGAGGGGTGAAAGAGCCACATGCAGCTCCAGAGCCGCGGGTTGCTGATCCCTGCGTTAGAGGAAGATATCACCTGGAAATGAAAAACAAAAACGACCCACAAAATGGGCAGGTGCCCTTGGCGAGCAATCTTCCCCGTTCACATGGGGTGCAAGCTAATATCTCCAGGGGTTTCCCTGCCTCCCGCTGGGTTAGCCTGAAAGATGGAGCCACACACCAGCGCTGCTGGGGAAAATGGGCTGCCGTGGGGTTCCCTCCGTTGTGAAGAGGAGGCCTCTCCCAGGGAGGGCAGCTCCTTCGAGCTAAATCCCCCCCCCCAGACGGCCGAGGGAAGGAGAGCTCTGCTTTCTCCCACCGAAGGGTTGATCAAAGAAGATGGTAATCTGCTTCTTGTCTCTCGTAGAGGCCACTTGGCTTTGCTGCCTTTGAAGCAAGGGCGTTAATTAGATGGCGGACAGGATGATGTCCCTGGTCTTTTTATCTTTAAGCCTCAGTTTTGATCATGGATCATCTCAGTTTAGCCAAGATTGGCGAGAGTCCCTTTCTGTGGATTTTTTTTGTCCATTTACTCACTCCCTTGCAGCTGTCGCTCACCCAAGCTTCCGAGAGTGGGCCTTGACCTTCCTCTCCCACCCACGTGGGCTGGCCTCGTCTCCACCCACGGCCAGGTGGTCGTTGGTGGCTCTCTTCTTTTGTGAAGAAAGAACCCAGCGCCATTGAAGGTGTCACCGCGTTAATTGTTTGCTAGCCGAGCTGAAGAGTTATTGCGCAGGTCACTGGCCTTATCTGACAATGATTTACTGTGCATGCTTCTTAACACATTTCTTAATACATCACACATTCCAGAGACTTTTGATCTTCTGTTCGTCTGCCAAGAAGGTGGGCGACAATTGCTCTTGCCAAAATGTAACAATTAGATAGATTTGTTTATTATTTATTTTTATATGAAAGTTTGCTTTTAATTAGAACATGTTATCAGTTTTTATTTCTTATCTGAGATATGCTAACAAGGAGGGGCGACGGTCCGCACCTCAATCGAAGGTGGAAGGGAAACTTTCCATTCCTTCTCAGAAGGAGACCGGGAGTTTCCCTCCAAGCTTTTTCTGTCTACAGAAGAGACCCTTCGTTTTCTCTTGTTGGGTGAAAGTGATCCATTAAGGATGCGGCTCTTTTTCTCCTACCTAGGATCACACAATTGATAGGGTTTTCGGTTAGGACAGGTGGAGGAAAAAGGGACACTGTGCTAGGAGGAGACTCTATGGTGGGGCAACCGGACTTCCGGTGGGCTCCACAATTGATAGGGTTTTCGGTTAGGACAGGTAGAGGAAAAAGGGACACTGCGCTAGGAGGAGACTCTATGGTGGGGGAACTGGACTTCCGGTGGGCTCCACAATTGATAGGGTATTCGGTTAGGGCAGGTAGAGGAAAAAGGGACACTGTGCTAGGAGGAGACTCTATGGTGGGGCAACCGGACTTCTGGTGGGCTCCACAATTGATAGGGTATTCGGTTAGGGCAGGTAGAGGAAAAAGGGACACTGCGCTAGGAGGAGACTCTATGGTGGGGCAAACGGACTTCCGGTGGGCTCCAGAATTGAACGGGGGGGGGGGACGACTTCTGGTTAGGACCTTTGTGGCTCTTTGAGTGTTTAAGGTTGCCGACCCCTGCACTAAAACATAAATGGGCGGTTTTCCAGCTGCTCCAATGAGCCCAAGCGATGGGCTCCCATTGCCCGGGGTGCTTACTCTGTGGAGACAGTCCTACTCCGCTGTGGTTTCACTAACAGCTTATCTCCTCGCAGGTTACAAGACAGCCAGGCCCTCCTGCCCCCTCCCCTTACTCTCCTCATGAAATAAACAAGGGGCACCCGGCCCTTGCCGCCACACCACCTGGACATGCCTCCTCCCCTGGTCTCACTCAGGTAAGATCGGTGGCTTCTCGTTCGGGGATCTGAGTTTTGGCTCCCCAAAACTGGAGTGGGGGGGATGTCAAGCTGGGCACGGGAGGTGGGGGGACCTAGCGGGGCGGGACACCTCCCCACAACCAGATCTGGATTGCTCAGGGAGCATTTCACACTCTTCGCCCTCCCACCCACCCCAAAAGCTTGTTTCATTCGAGGTTTCCTTTTGGCTAACAGATGGTGGTTTGATTCCCCTCTCTGTATGCGCCTCGTTTCCTTTTCCTGTCAGAAGCCACCCCCCTCCCCTCAAGAAAAGCATAGAGAGAGGAAGGGTTACAGCAGTAGCGCCTTAAAAAGCAGCAGCAGCAGCAGCCTCTGCCATGACGGCAGCTTAGGGTAAACCAAGGCCCGCCAGAAGCTGGGGGCAGGCACTGGGCAGCCATGGCTGCTGGTTCAGGATGGCTCGTCTCGAACACAGATTCCCTCCTCGGATGGGTTTTTTAGCAGCTCTGGTCTCTCTAGCTGGAGTTTTGGCCCAGAGGATTGAGCTGATGTCATGCAGGAACAAGGTGGCCTTCGTCTCCCACTGCGGCCATGGCTCATGGGGGAGGGGGGTTGCCTTTTGGGGGGAGGGGGGCTGTTTAACTTCTGAACCCAGCAGCGGTGGCCCTGGCAGGCTACTAGGACAGATTAATAAATGGAAAGAAAAAGAAGAAGATAGTTTAGTCTTGCGCCACTTAAGCGAACAGCGGAAGCTCCTGAGAACATCCTGGACCGGCCGCTGTGACAAACCAGTCCTTCTCCTTGGCTGTGTTTGTGCCCCCCACCTCCCCGTCTTTCGGGGGTTCTGATGTCCCCAAGGAACGACCACCCCACCTTCCCCACGTGCAACTCCTGGGGAAATTGCACGAGCCTCTCTTGAGCACCCAAAGCTGCTTTCCGAGGGGCCATTTCCCCTTCATTTCGTTTCTCCTGATTTCTAATCTGAACCAAATGTGGCTGGCCCAGCCTTTGGAAAAAGGAATCAATTTGCTGGGCTTCTGCCCGTCCGGCTGGATTTTAATCTGAGACAAGGGGGGCGCCCTCTTCCCCCGCGCAGGCCTGCCCCGTTTGTCGGGCGGATTGTCAGTAAAAGGGGCGCTTCTTGTTCCTTGATCCAAATAATGGTTAATCTTGCCTTTCTCTCTCTCCTCTCCCCTCTTTCCCTTCCCGTGTCAGGCCTCTGCCGTCCCTGCTCGCCCTGCAATTGTGGGGTCAACTGAAGAGTGGGACAGTGGGTCACATCGCTTTCATTCTAAGATCCTTCCTAAACGTGCCGGAGAAATTTACAGCTAGTCCTCGACTTACAAACACAATCGAGCCCCCAAAAATTACATTGCGAAGCGAGACGTTTGTTAAGTGAGGTCTGCCCATTTTACGACCTTCCTTGCCGCCTTCCTTTGTTAAGGGAATCGCTGCAGTTCATAAGTTTAGTAACCCGCTTGGTTAGTGAACACGGCTTCCCCGTTGACATGGCTTTGTCGGATGGTCGCAAAAGGGGATCGTGATCTTGGGGGTCACGGCAACGGTCATAAACACGAAGCGGTTTGCCCAGCCTCTGAACGTTGATCCCATGACCTGGGCGGGGGGGGGGGGGATGCTGGAAAAGTCGGAAAAATGTGAAAAACGGTCCTAAGTCACATTTTGCGGCGCCGTTGTAACATTGAACGGTCCCTAAATGAACTATTGTAAGTTGAGAACTACCTGTACATCAGGGATGGTATTCACTTACCGTATTTTTCGGAGTATAAGATGGACCGGAGTATAAGACGCACCAAGATTTTGAAGAGGCAAATTAAAAAAAAATGTTTTTGCACTCTGCAGACCTCCCAAAATGGCTCATTTTTCACAAAAACGGGCCTGTTTTTGTCAAAAAGGGGGGGGGGGGGGCTGCATAGCCTTTAGGAGGCTTATAGAGTGCTCCTGGGGGCTATGGGGGGGGACAAAAACACCAAAAAACGACACGTTTTTCGTGAAAACGGGCCACCTTTTGTCAAAGAAAGGACATGCATAGGCTTTAGGAGGCTTATAGAGTGCTCCTGGGGGCTTGGGGAGGCAAACACGAGCAAAAAACAGCCAGTTTTTTGCTCATTTTTGCCCTCAGGAGCACTCTGGAAGCCTCCTAAAGTCTATGCACAGCCATTTTTGCAAAGGGGGCGGGGTTTTGGGAGGCCAAAAATGCTGTATTCGGTGTATAAGACGTACCCAGATTTTCAGCCTCTTTTTTGAGGGAAAAAGGTGCGTCTTATACTCTGAAAAATACGGTCGTTGAATTATAAATGGCGCTTTGGCTTGAAAACCTGCCTAAACGGGACAGCTTACAGCCGGGATGACCACCAGCAGCTGAATACCACCTCTGCTCCTATTGGCGTTAAAGTCAGTGCTGTGCCTGTTCCGTTGCAGATGCTTTGGCGAGTTGATCCCAGGAAGGAATCTGAGCCCCTGGTCTCAGTCGATTGATGGGGGTCTCTTCCCCTTTGCCATTTCTCTGGAGGGTGTCGATATGCTCTGTCCAAAAGATGACCTGTCTCAACGCCTTCAGTTGCCCCTTTCACACACACACAAACAGACAGGGCTCGAGAGCTAGCGGATGGCTTCTTGGAGTAAAGGGGGGGGGACTGCCAATAGGGGCTTAAGGAAATGGCCTCCCCCCCCCAGCAGTTTAGAGACAAGGTGGGCTTCCTCTAGAGGGGGGGGAGTTATTGGGGGTGACCCTGGCACTTAGGGTCCCAAGGAAAGTGGAGAAATAGCTGTGGGTTGATGTTCATTAGAGAATTGCCAGCTCTCTGCTGGGATTGTTCCTAGGCTGAAGAGGAGGAGGACTATTCCTGGAAAGCTGAATTTGCTCTTTGTGCTTAGTAGTTGGCGAAAAGGAGAGCCCCTCTCCCAGGACACGCAGCCCCCCCCCCTTCCCCGAGATCCTGCAAAGCGAATGGAGGGGAGAAGATGCACTTCCCCTTCTGCCCGTCTTCCTTCTGCCCTTCTTGCTCTCTCTGTCTGTCTCTCTCTCTTGTCTCTCTCTCTCTCTCTCTCTGTGTCCCCTGTCGCTTTCCTCCTCTGTCTTTCCCTCTCTCTCTCTCTCTCTCTCTCTCACTCTGTCACTCTCTTTCACTCTCGCTCCAGCAGCCAGGAGGGAGGAGGGACAGAAGCTTTCCACCCCACCCAAGAGCCAGCAGTCTTTTTGAAGATCCAAGGGAACTGGTGCAAAGGATTCTGGGATGTGGGATGGTGAGTCAAGAGGAAAAAAAAAAAAAAGTCCACGGATGCCCGTTGGACCAGCCTGGTCTCAGATTTTGTTGTATGGACACGTACGCCTCCCCAACTCCTGCAGACCCGCAAAGGGGGGAGGTGTGGGGGACTCCACAGAAGTTTGTGCAGGCCCTGTAACTTTCGGATACGGAGGACAGGTTGGCATTTTGGGCTGGGAGCCATCTGGCCGTGCTGATGCTCAGCCGTGGGAAGCGTAAGGTCCAGAAGGTCCCCCATGAAATTCCGAACAGGGCGGGGGAGGCCTTCTTTCTCTGCAGAAGGGGGCAGCTGGTTGCGTTCCCCGGCCTTGGCATTAACTGTCCTGGCGAGAGCCGGTTGGTTCCTTAGGCCCTGTGGGTTCTCCGTTTCCCCCGCTGGCCTCGGTTCTGAGCTCCCCCAAAAGGGAACTTGGAAGACAAGAAGCATTTTGCTGCACCCTCGGGGACCGGGCAGTTGATGGTGCAAACCGGACTTTGTTTGCTGCCCAAAAAGGAAGATAAAGAGAATCAGCCTGGTGTGAGAAAAATGGCCTCGAAGAATTCAGTGTTGTCTGTGTGCAACCCCCGGAGGCTCCGTCCTTCGCAGCTTTTCCCCCTTTTTGGGGAGATCTCCGAGGAAGGGGAGAAGGAAAACCCCCTCCTGGTTGCTTGTCCCATTTCCGCAATTCCAGAAAATAGAGTGGATTTCCTCCCTGTTTGGGCTCGCGGTTCCAGTTGGCGGCATGAATCCGTTGGCAGACGGAAAGCTACTTTCTCGATTGTCGCGAGCCATGGGTTGGAAGCCTGCTTGTTTTTAAGTCGGTTCCCAAATCCAGAAACCCTGAGAAGTGAGGGTCCGTCTCAAATGCGTTTGGATTTCAGCTGCCTTTTCAAAGCTGCCTCGAGAAAGTTCTCTCCCTCCCGTCTTGTGGGACTTCAACACGTAAAGTAATAGAAACGCTTGGATGATTTGGCAAGAGAAGGTCTGGCGGCCCTTAATGCTAATCAGGAACGGCGAAGGAGGTGCTCCCTGGGGGGGGGGGGGGACTTCAGCTTCTGGATAAATAAGCCCACCCTCCCCAAATCTTCTTTGGCCCGGCTTTCTGCAGAAATCTGGCAGGCTCTTCGCCTTTATCTCCCTCGTTAAGGAAAAAAAGAGACTTTGAGATGTAATCTTCACTAATTGCTTTAAATCAGAGTTAGGGGGAAGTGCAGTCATGTCCCATTCCCCCCCCCACTCCCTCCCCTGAATAAAACTAGTGCTTCCATCATTTGCTTGCAATCATTTTTAATCTAAAACGTTGTAGTCTCTCAGCAGGCTTCCATGGGTAAAAAGTGGGATCAAAGCCCAGAGTAATTTGTCCTGCTAGGCTTAAAGACGAGCCCAATCCAAATTTGTTTTCCTCCCCCCCTCCCCCCCAAGTTGCTGGAGATTTTTCAGGGAGTCCCGACCAATGTTCAGGGAACCGCTGCTCTAAACGGGCTCAGTGGCTAAGACGCTGAGCTTGTCGATCAGAAAGGTCGGCAGTTCGAACCCCTAGCGCCGCGTAACAGAGGGAGCTCCTGTTACTTGTCCCAGCTTCTGCCAACCTAACAGTTCGAAAGCATGCAAAAAAACCAAAAAGCAAGTAGAAAAAAATAGAGGCCACCTTTGGTGGGAAGGGAAGAGCGTTCCGTGCCCCTTCGGGTGCTGTCATGCTTGCCATGTGACCACGGAGACGTCTTCGGACAGCGCTGGCTCTTCGGCTTTGAAACGGAGATGAGCAGCGCCCCCTAGAGTCGGGAACGACTAGCACATATGTGCGAGGAGAACCTTTACCTTCAATACAGCTGTTGTGCTTGTCAGCCTCCTCAAGATATTTTTGCCTGTAATTTAGAAATCCCCTTGGGAGGAGAAAGCGACTTGATTTCGTTCATAACGTGGTCGAACAGGAATAAGTTTTCCTGTCTCCTCCAAGAGAGAAAGAGGGAGGCTCCTCTAGGGGAGTCTGAGCCCTCCTGTGCTTCCCAAGCCTTGGGAAAAGTTCAGAGGGCCATAGGTTCGCGCCCCGGTATCTGCTGCAATATTCTCACGTCCCAGGATTACCTGAAAAGTCACATCTGCTGAGTTTTGGTTTGGCTTTTTATCACTGAAGGATACGGAGAAAGGTTTTCCGTTCCATAAATAGCCAAGGGAACTCTTGATGGAGAAAGGAGAGGCTTCCAGGAGCTTTAGTGCCGTGGCATTCTCCCAGAGAGAGAGGTGATGGATGGTCATTGAGCGAGCTGTTTTGGCAGCAGCTCTGCGAAACCTTTCTGAATCGAGCTACTTCAGTGGTATGGATCACGGCGGGCTTCCTGGAAGTAGTCAGGCGTGGTTCAGGAACTCCCGGCGTTTGTGGACAACGGAATTAAATCCCAAGAGGTGTGAACAGACGGCGTTGACCTGTCCAGCCCAGCCCGGTGTGCGACTTCTGAGGCAGGCCTAGAGTTTGAGAGGGGTGATTCGGTGGCTCTGCTTGTGAGTCAGTCAGGTGCCATGAGGAGGATGAGCCTCAGTGGCTCAGTGGTTTGAATGCAGTATCGCAAGCTAACTCTGCCCCACTGCCAGGAGTTTGATCCTGACTGGCTCCAAGTTGACTCAGCCTTCCGTCCTTCCGAGGTTGGTGAAATGAGGACCCAGATTGTTGGGGGCAATATAGGCTGACTCTGTGAACCGCTTAGAGAGGGCGATCAAAGCACTGTGAAAGCGGTATATCGGTCTTAATTGCTTTTGCAGGGTGGAGGGTGCTTGGCAGGGCCAAGAGACCTCTGGCACCGTAGAGTATGGGCATTTCCATTACGCTGGTGTGGCTGAGATTTGGAAACAAAAGAGCTGCCTGTGACTCAGCATTTTGTAATACACAAACACACACACACACACACACACACAGAGTGATGCAACGGAATTACGTCTCTTGTTTATTTCCAGCCTAGTTAGGCGCGTGGAGATCTTGTTGCACAGCAGGCCTAGTGGGTATCAACTAGTTTGACAAGCCGGTAAAAATAGTTCTTGGCTCTTTGGCTGACTTGAGCAGATAGACTTAAGAGAGGGCCAGAGGAGGGCTTTGTAGTGAGAAAATTCCTGAGAAGCTGAAGCATACTTGGGGGTTCCTTCCGTGGAAGGAACGAGTTCCTCTTTGTGACCCTGACTTCCCGTCCTCTCACTGTTTTGGTGAGTGCTTTGCAAATGAGCGTGGTCAAATTGGGTTACTGCTCTGGGGAATGAACAAACCAGGGTTAGCTGCCGCCGCCTGCTTTTTAAAACCCGAGCGGAGCAGACTAGCCAGCTTAAGAGACGCTGAACGTTTTCTTCCTGCCTTCCCTTGAGTAGCACAGGGCTCTCCTTTAGTTGGCCACCCTAGTTTTAACGGAGGATTTCCTGCCCACCCCTGATGGGCACAGTTGAATTGGCTCCTGCTTTCAGCGGGGAGAGAAGACGGCAGCTCAGCCAGATTGGCTCCTGCCTCCGATATTTTGCCGCTTGTTGATACAGTCGAGGCAAAAGCCCAATCGGATGAGCATTTTGGTTTATTGAGTAGTCACGGAGAATAGTAGGAGGCCATGTTGATGAACCTATGGAACGCGTGCTGGGAGCAGCACGCAGAGCCACCTCGTGCGGGATGCGCAGCCTCGCTGGGTCCTCTTCCACGTTCTTGTGACCACATGCGCGCTGGCCTGCTGGCTGTCACGCCTGCGGCAACGCTGAAATCTTGAAGACCAGCGTTGTGCCACGCATGCAAGCGCTGGCACCCAAACTTCTGGGTTTCTGGTGTGCGCATGCACGACGGCCAGCCGTTTGTTGGGCACGCACATGCGCTGAAAACTGGAAGTTCGGGTGCCAGCGTGCGCATGCATGGTGGGACGCTGCTCTTCCGGGTTTTGGCACTCCCGCGTGCGCAAAGGCCAGCGAGGCTGCGCATTCCAGGCGGGATGGTTCTGTGTGCCATTTCCGGCACGCAGGTCGGCACGCGATGACGTAAAAGGTTAGCCTTCACTGGTAGGAGGCCTCAAGTCTGATGGCTAATTGCTTCATGTGCAGCATGGCCCAGGAGAAGAGACTGCTATCCCAGCCTCATGTGTCTCCTCAAATATTAAATCATTTCGGCACCTGTATGATCACCGGTTCTCACTCTCGTTGACCTCGCTGCCTCTCGAAAGAGTTGACTCCTGGTTCTCCTCTCTGTTTGAGGCGCTCGTGGTGGTGGGGGACTCCCTCTTGCCCACCTAAGATTCCTCCCCTCTTAACATCGAATGTGTTGTCAGGGTGTGCTTGAGATGATGGGGAGGCAAGGCCCGAAAGCCAACCCAGGGGCAATAAGGCGAATAAGGGTCCAACAAGTGATCTCTGTCTGCCTGGAAGACTCTGTCGGAAGAGCAGGATTCTCAGCCTGCCCAGGGTGGGGTTTGGGCTCGTCTGGAATTCCGGGATTGCAGGACCCTTCCTTTCCTGCTTTCCAATGGAATGATCTCCCTCCTTTTATGCCCAGAGCCTGCTGCAACCGGGGAGTCCGGGAGGTGGATAGTTGCCAGTCAAGAGTCCTCGCAGGGAGGGATGGGAGGAAATCCCGGCTCCATCCCTTTGCCAACATTGCTTTCTTTTTTTCTGCGGCAGGCTCCGTACCCCGCGGGACAGAACACCGCACCCACCACGCTGGTGTACCCCCAGGCCCCTCAGGCGATGAGCACGCAGCCTCAGACCCGCTCTCCGGTAAGAAGACAGCCCCTCTGGGCTCAGCATGGCCTTTCAGTCTGACGGAGGCACCGGCCTCTTCCCGCCTCCCTTCCTGGCGTGGCTGCTGCTGCTGGCAGAGGAGAAGTGGGGAAAGGACTCAAGACTGAGCTCTTTGGAGCTCTGCTCCTCTTCTCCGGGCTCCGTGCATTTCTGCCCCTGTCTCTTTGTGATCCTTGTTGTCACGCTGCAGTGTAAATGCGATACCCTCCCCTCCTCCTCCTTCCCCCCACCCACAATGAATTCTTGCTCAGCACCTTTGGTTTTTTTTGTTTTTGCAAATGGCATGGCAAGAAGAGCTTGGTGCCATCGCCCTGCCCCATATCCTGGTGACCCTGTGCCATTTTGCACCATAAGTCTGGGCCAAACAGACAAGCTAGCTGTCACGATAGAGATGGAAACTGTCCATTCTCTGCCCTTGCTCGCCTCTCTCTCACACACACACACACCTGGCACCTGTGGGGCTGTGAGACGGAGGAGTTGGAGGAGATCTGCGCCCTTTGCTTCCAGCTGCCTGCTCTGGCTTTCCGAGGTAGGGAGGGACCCTCCAGCTAGTGCTTTCCGTAAGGCAGCCCCGCTCCCCCCACGCTGACTCCAGTTTTGATCTCTGGTGAGCCCGTTTCAAAAGGACTTGGTTAGAAGGAAGCAAAAGTAAGGATCGGTGGCTAGAGGAAAAGGGGTGACCTGCCTCCCTTCTCTAAATTAGTTTTCTTGACAGCTCGGCAGAGCAGTGCCCATCCCTTGCCTTGGCCCCTGGAAGCGGAGGAAGGTTTTGGAACAGAGTCCGGTTTACAGGTCCTTGGCGGGAAGAGGCTGGATAAAATACTACCTTGTAAGCAATATGACAAACTGTACTCCTTCGTGCAGACAGTCAGTCGTGCCCAAGGGCACCGCTTCCATTCTGTCGCCCCACCCACCCCCACCCCTTTTTTGGTTTTTCCTTTTTTTTAATTTCCTCTCCCATTGTTGACTGATCTACAGAAAAGCCCCGGTCTTCCTTTCCGGGTGAGTGTGGGGCACGTTTTTAACATCCGCTCAGGTTGGCTCTCCTGACACCTGGCAGTCACAGGCCTGTTGATCTCAAGGCAGGGAGATCTGGAGGCAGAGCTGCCAACTCAAAACCAGATGCCCCAGTGGGGAAATTATTATTTTTTTTTACTACCAGTTCTGTGGGTGTGACGGAGGGTGTGACAGAGGAAGGTTACTGCGAAATCCCCATTCCCTCCGCACTCCAGGGGGAAGGATGCTGTAAAATCTCTATTCCCTCCCAACTCCTGGGGAAGGATACTGCAAAATCTCCATTCATCCCACTCCAGGGAAAGGATACTGCAAAATCCCCATTCCTGCCCCACTCCTGGGGAAAGGATACTGCAAAATCCCCATTCCCTTCCCACTACAGGGGAAGGATACTGCAAAATCCCCCTTTCCTCCCCACTCCAGGGAAAGGATACTGCAAAATCCCCATTCCCTCCCCACTCCAGGGAAGCGATACTGCAAAATCCCCATTCCCTCCCCACTCCAGGGAAAGGATACTGCAAAATCCCCCTTTCCTCCCCACTCCAGGGAAAGGATACTGCAAAATCCCCATTCCCTTCGCACTCCAAGGAAAGGATACTGCAAAATCCCCCTTTCCTCCCCACTCCAGGGAAAGGATACTGCAAAATCCCCATTCCCTCCCCACTCCAGGGAAAGGATACTGCAAAATCCCCATTCCCTTCCCACTACAGGGGAAGGATACTGCAAAATCCCCCTTTCCTCCCCACTCCAGGGAAAGGATACTGCAAAATCCCCATTCCCTTCTCACTACAGGGAAAGGATACTGCAAAATCCCCCTTTCCTCCCCACTCCTGGGGGAAGGATACTGCAAAATCCCCATTCCCTTCCCACTACAGGGAAAGGATACTGCAAAATCCCCATTCCCGCCCCACTCCTGGGGGAAGGATACTGCAAAATCCCCATTCCCTTCCCACTACAGGGGAAGGATACTGCAAAATCCCCATTCCCTTCCCACTACAGGGGAAGGATACTGCAAAATCCCCCTTTCCTCCCCACTCCAGGGAAAGGATACTGCAAAATCCCCATTCCCTTCCCACTACAGGGGAAGGATACTGCAAAATCCCCCTTTCCTCCCCACTCCTGGGGGAAGGATACTGCAAAATCCCCATTCCCTTCCCACTACAGGGAAAGGATACTGCAAAATCCCCATTCCCGCCCCACTCCTGGGGGAAGGATACTGCAAAATCCCCATTCCCTTCCCACTACAGGGGAAGGATACTGCAAAATCCCCATTCCCTTCGCACTCCAGGGAAAGGATACTGCAAAATCCCCCTTCCCTTCCCACTACAGGGGAAGGATACTGCAAAATCCCCATTCCCTTCGCACTCCAGGGAAAGGATACTGCAAAATCCCCATTCCCTTCCCACTACAGGGGAAGGATGCTGCAAAATCCCCATTCCTTCCCCACTCGGGGCCAGCTAGAGGTATTTCCCTGTTCTCCAAACTACTCAAAATTTCCGCTACCGGTTCTCTGAATTTCACCCCTGAGCTGCCCCAAAGGCAAGCCCAAAAGGCTCACGGCGTTGTTGTTTTGCCTAACCCTGGCTCGAGCTAGGCTTTGGATTGCAGTGATTCAGGCAAATTGGCCATGGAGTCAAGGATCGGCAGCCCCTCAAGCGCAGATCCCGGAGAAGATGACGGGGTAGAAGCTGTCTCTTAAAAGTTGTCAGCCATTTTTCTGTGGTCGTGAACAATTTCTTACCCCACCCCACCCCACCCCGACACCTAAAATACTACCCTGTGTGCAATTTTTCTCGCCATCTGTTGCCTCTCATCGCCACCCCATGACTAAAAACTACTCACGTAACATTTCATTCTCCCCCTTCCCCGCGCAAGTCCAAAACAAATGCAATTTTGGCTGCTCTCCAATCCCTCTTGCATTCTGTTCTGGGTTTGGTTGCATTGTTTTCTCACCCACCCCAATCCCACCCTGCCCCCGGGTGGTGCTGAAGGGTGGGCCGGGGTGTGCGTGTGTCACAACAAGTCGCCATGTGTCCATTTCCCTGGTGGGTTAACAAAGGGAAGCAGCCCATTTCTTCTGGCCTTCAAGGCCATGGGCAGCTGGGACGCCTCCTGACTACATCAGCTGGCTTTGCCACGGTGGTCCCCGGCCCATCCAAACCCTCATCTCGCCATGCGTGCCAGCTCCCATGAGGCAAAAGGGAGGCCTGGCCTGCCAGTTTGTATGAGCCGCGGTGGCGCAGTGGTTAGAGTGCAGCTCTGCTGCTGCCTGTCAGCTGCCTGCAATTTGGCAGTTCAAATCTCACCAGGCTCAAGAGTCGACTCAGCCTTCCGTCCTTCCGAGGTGGGTCATATGAGGACCCAGATTGATGGGGGGCAAGAGGCTGACTCTGTAAACCGCTTAGAGAGGGCTTTTTAAGCACCGTGAAGCGGTATATAAGTCTAAGGGCTATTGCTATTTTACGGCAAGTTCACCGGAGTTGCCAAACCACTCTGCTGGGGCAGGGAAGGGCAGTTGCCAATTGTGGGGCTTTCCCTAAGCCCCCGATGGCGAATCTATGGCACGCGTGCCACAGCTGACACACAGAGCTGCTCTTCTGGTTTCCGGTGTGCACATGCGTGCCAGCCAGCTAGTCTTCGTGGGCACCAGAAAATGTTTTTCGTGCCGTTTACAGGCCATTTTTTGGGCTGTTTACGGGCCTTTTTCAGGCCAAAAATGCCCGGGAAACAGCCCAAAATGCCCCCGTGCACATGCCGGCCAGCTGATCTTTGGGTTTCTGATGCTCTGGCATATGCACATGGATGCACACGTGCATGCATGCGTGTTCCGTTTTGGGCACTCTGTGCCAAAAAGGTTCGCCAGCACTGCCTTAAGCATTGGAGCCCCCTTCCCAACCACACTCTAGCCTCCAGTCGGTGACACTGGGAGCCCTATCGGCTTCTTTCCCCCCCCCTTCCACGCTCCCCCCAGGAAACGAACCCTTGAAATCTCTCTGAGCCCCCCGTGACTACAGTTTGTTCTGTTGCTTACAGCTCCGGAGGACGATGTGGCCAGTTAGCTGAGGGCAGCCAGCAGGAGAATAGGCTAGGATTGTTTCTTTACCTAAAGTTGTTCTCCCGAGTTCTCTTTGCATAGCTTAGCATCTTAGCAGGTTTCCCAGAAGGCTTTGCAAAGGCGGCTGGGGGGGGGGGAGGCGTTTCTGCCCTGCATTTGGCTGGAGGAGCAATGGAGGCCCTTCCTGTGTGGCTTGTTTTGTGCATGTCTGGAGAAGAAAGCGGGGATTGAGGGCTGTTTTCCGGAGGGAGGAGCTGGGGAAGGCTGGCCATCGTCTCCTCCAATTCTGGGGGCTTCAGACCGCCCCCTCCAGGAAGAGACAGTGGACGGGAAGGGGCTTTGTGCCCTTGTTGTCCATTGGCACTCGCTGTCCTGTCCCTGCGAGGACTCTTCAGTCTCACGGATAGGATTTGGCCAGATACCGTATTTTTTCAGAGTATAAGACGCACCTTTTCAGAGTATAAGATGCACCTTTTCCCCCCAAAAAAGAGGCTGAAAATCTGGGTGCGTCTTATACACTCAATACAGCATTTTTTGCCTCCCAAAACCCCATCCCCTTCACCAAAATGGACATGCAGAGCCTGTAGGAGGCTCTCAGAGACCTCTTGGGGGCTGGGGAGGGCAGAAATGAGCGGAAAAGCGACCGTTTTTTGCTCAATTTTGTTCCCCTAGCCTCCAGGAGCACTCTATAAGCCTCCTAAAGGCTATGCACGCAAGTGTGTCGACAAAAAATGCGGCCGTTTTGGGGAGGTCTGCAGAATGCAAAAACTTTTTTTAAAAAAAAAATTTGCCTCTTCAAAACCTTGGCGCATCTTATCCTCCGAAAAAGACAGTAAATGACCATTGCGTTTTTGTTCGCACAAGTCAAAGAGAGAGAGAACAGGAGGAGAGATCGTCTTTTTCTCCCGAGATCGTCCCGACTTGCAGCTATTTCGAGTATTCCCTAGCCTGCAACGGGCAGAACAATGAAAAAAAAAGGAGGCAGTCAGAAAGATCTAGGGCAAAAAAAAATGGGGGGGGGCAGGAGGGAGAAGGCTCTTCCTGGTGGCTTTTCACAGCCAGCGGTTGTGCCGCGGGATGGTGCTGGAGAGGACGCCTCCTGTGGCTCATGAGGACGGCTGGCAATTTGGATAGACAGCCGGGGTGTTAAAAACTGAAGCTCACAGCAGGCGGGGCAGGCCTCCTCTGCCCCCTTCTCTCCTTCCCGTCCCTCCACGTTCAGCTCCCAGCTGCTGCCGCTCTGCCTGGGGTGGGTGGGGTGGGGGGTCCCCGCCACTCTCTTCCTTGGGAACTCAGCCCAATTGCCCCCCATGCACTAGTGGGGTGGGCTTTCCCAGGTGTAAGGGAGCAATTCCCTGTCCCGGCCACAGGTTCGCCCGTGTTTATTTATTTATTTATTTATTTTATTTATTTATTTCTTGGATTTCTAGACCGCCCCCTCTCCCAAAAAGGGACTCGGGGCGGTGTACAGTCAATGCAGATAAAAATACAATCATAAAACAATTAAATACATTTGGATGGAGGAGATAGGCTGTACAAGAAATAAATATATTCTAAAACCCTAAAAACATCCCCAATTAAAAACCCAGACCCAATTAAAATAAATCCCCGGGAGGTAAAACTAAGAAAGTGCCAGGCCAGCTGATTGAAATAGGTGAGTCTTTAACTTTTGATGGAAGGAACGGAGGTCGGTGGTGGTTCGAATGTCGGGGGGGAGGTCATTCCAGAGGGTTGGGCCCATCACAGAGAAGGACCTACTCCTAGGTGTCGCCCGCTGACACTGCCTAGCGGACGGCACCAGGAGGAGTCCCTGTGTGAGCGAATAGGTCGCAGGGACGTGTGTGGTAGGATGCGATCCTGCAGATATCTAGGTCCTATGCCATGGAGCTGTTGTGGGGGGGGGGGTCAACCGTGCCCCTCCCTCCGTGTGCTGCAGCTGTGCTTCTGTTGTAGTGCTCTTTATTTCCTCATCTCTCATCTATGCAGCCCCCTCCCACCCCCCACCCCCCATGAGTTTCATTTGCATAGAGTGTGACATTTTGGGCTTTTGTGGTGTGTTTCTGACTCTCTGTGCCTTCCCTTTTTTTTGTGTTTTTATTTCTCCCGCTTCTCCTCAGTTTGCAGCTGGGCCACGACCTGCCCACCACCAGGTACGGTACCCTCCTTGACTCCCCTACACGCCTTCACTTTCTCCCTCTGCTGCAGACTGGTTGGGGGATGGGGGAATGGTGGGGAGGGAGGGCGTTCTGGCTGGCTGGCCCTCCTCCTCCTAATTCTCAATAAATGCTCTTTGGGAAACACCTTAACCTCAGGCTCTGGGCCGCCTCCCCTTTCTAACAGCTATTAATTTCTTGCTTTCCTGCCCCCTAACGGCCCTCTTCCAGGTGTCCTGAAGAAGGTGGTCTCGGCGCTCTTTGGTGCTTACTAGACCCTTTAAACTGCTAGGTTCTGCCTAGCAGTTCGATAGCACGTAAAAAACGCAAGTAGAAAAATAGGAACCACCTTTGGTGGAAAGGAAACAGGGTCGTTTCCGGACTTTTGAAACCTCCAATTGGCCCATTTTCCCTCCTCTCCCTGAGCCTCCATGATGAGCGGGCCGCGTGGAGACTCTTGGGAGGGGAGGGGTGGGCGTGGCCAGACGGGGTGACATTTGGGGGTTTGCCAAACGGAGCTCCCGTGACTTGTCCCAGCTTCTGCCAACCTAGCAGTTCGAAAGCACGTAAAAAATGCAAGTAGAAATATAGGGACCACCTTTGGTGGGAAGGCAACAGTGTTCCGTGCGCCTTGGGCGATTTAGTCATGTCGGCCACATGACCACGGAGACGTCTTCGGACAGCACTGACTCTTCGGCTTTGAAACGGAGTTCAGCATCGCCCCCTAGAGTCGGGAACGACTAGCACATATGTGCGAGGGGAACCTTTTCCTTGAGAGGATGGCGGGGTTCCTAGTCTATGGAGTGGGGAGAACTGGTGAGGATTGTAAGATCCGGCACGGTTCAACTCGGGTCACCTCTTTCTACTTGACACCTAATATTGGGGTTCCATTGGTGCCCCCCAGGATTGCCGCTTGGCTGGATTCCTTAAGTGGTCTGGAAGAGAGAGAGAATGTCCAGAGGGGCTTCTCCATTCTCCCCTCCTCTCTGTGGCCCCACTTCTATGTCATTGAAGACTAGGAAAGGACCACTTGGGCCATTGCACGTTGAGGCTATCTCGGCTGAGCTGCCCCTCCCTGGGGATGGGTGGAGAGTCAGAGATCCGGATCCATAGGGAAGGCTGCCTCTTGACCCCCTGAGGTCTCCTTGACGGGCGCTTGATGGATTACATGTGATCTTCATGGACCACAATGAAATAAAAACACATTAAAGGCAGTCTGGTCCCAGAACTGGATGTTAGCAGAAAGTGTATCACAAGCTGAAGTTCAGAGACCTGCCAAGTGCCAATTAATATGCTGGCTATAATCGATGCCCAGTGCTGTGGTCAGGATCTCCGGGCCTCAATCGGTCCCCGTAAGGCCAAAAGCAGTGGCTTTTGGGCAGTGAGGTCATCAGACCAATGGCTGCTGCCGACCTTGGACGCGAACATAGACGTCGCATCACTTGTGCAATCATGTTGGCATTTGACACCCCCACCGCAAAAAAATGCACATAGACTCTGGTTCGGTTTGATCAATGTTGGCTGAATGTTTGTGGGGGAACACACTTACATACGCACGGTCTTGTGAATCCTCCCAGAGCCTTTTGCTCACTGCCTTTCTGTGCCCCTGGCTTTGCCTTTGGTGGTGTCTACCGTGACGTTTGAGCTGATTTGCACCTTCTCCTGCAAATCCCTTGCAGGCAACTAGCGCAACACGAAGCTGTTCAGAAACAACCATGGGTTGGGGGAAAGAACGAACCATTGCGGATGACAAAAGCGGGGGGAGCCTAAAATCGATGTTTCCTAGGAAGGCTGCTTCCCCACAGGTTGAGAGGAGTTGAACAAAGACCTCTGCCAGATCTGGGGGTCCCTCGTAGCTCCCCGTTTGCTTGAGTTCCAGCCGTTCCGATCGGTCAGCCCCCGTATTGGTCAGCAGCTAAGTGGACGCATCCTGCAGTTTGAGATGCAGTCCTGGCCTTGTCGTGTTGGGGAGAGGAAGGGTCATTGTCCTCCTCTCTTGTTCTTTCCTCGCATGCAGGTAGTCCTCGACTTATGACCACAACCAAGCCCAAAAACTCCTTTTGCTAAGCGAAGCCATTGTTCCGTGAATTTTGCCCCATTTTGCAACCTTCCTTGCCACGGTCGTTAAGCGAATCTGGCTTCCCCATTGACTTTGCTTGTGTCCGAAGGCCGCCAAAGGGGATCGCACGACCCCGGGGTGCTGCGACCGTCATAAATCGGTCATACTGCCAACTATCTGAATTTTAATCACGTGACCGCAGAGGGATGTTGCAACGGTTGTGAAAGCGTGGAAAAAACCCCTAATTGTCAGCCATTTTTTTCCCCATTGATGTTATAACTTCGAACGGTCACTGCTGTAAGTCGAGGACTACATGTTGTCAGGTTTCCGAAAGATGCCCTAATTAACTTACGAGCCTCGAGCCAAGTTTCCAAAGAAATCCAGTCATTTGTTATTACTTGATAACAGACATGGAAACGCTTTACAGGTTCACACCTTCATTAGACGGGCCAACAGATGAGTGCTGGGTGAGGGAAGGAGAAACAGACAGAAACATATACCCTATTTTTCAAAGTATAAGGTGCACCTTTTTCCCTCAAAAAAGAGGGTGAAAATCTGGGTGCATCTTATACACCGAATGCAGCATTTTTTTGCCTCCCGAATCCCCCAACCCCTTTACAAAAATGGCTGCGCATAGCCTTTAGGAGGCTTCCAGAATGCTCCTGGGGCTAGGGAGAGCAAAAATGAGTGAAAAACGGGGTGTTTTTTGCTAGTTTTTGCTCCCCCAGAAGCACTCAATAAGCCTCCTAAAGGCTATGCATGCCCTTTTTTTGACAAAAAACGGGACCGTTTTGCAGAGTGCAAAAACTCTCTTTTTAATTTGCCTCTTCAAAATCTTGGTGCATCTTATACTCCGAAAAATACGGCATCTTTTCTGCTTCTATGTTTCCATGGAGCGGAACAGAGCTTTCTAGGTGCAAGCAGGTGCCCCAGCTGTCTCCTGGCTTGGGCAGGGCAGCGCCCCAAGGAAAGGCAGCTAAAGGAGAAGACTGCTCGACTGTGCCGGGGTTAAAAGTCGCTCCTGCTCTATTGAGACTGGCTACGCGGGGATGAATGCTGGGCCCTAGTGTCATTTTCTCAGCTGGGTCTCAATTAGTCCTGAACGGCAGTGCGAGAACTTGGACGCTGGAGAGGGGTGGTGGAGAGTGAGTCCCAAGGAACGCTGGTTTTATGGCTCCTGTCCAGGGGTAGTTTTCAAACCTTCCCTACCGGTTTGCAAATGTGTGCCTGCGCTTGTGCGCTTTGCTCAAAAATTCATCCTCTGAATAGGACGAAATAGAACCAGATTTCCACAACCGCCTCTGGCGAACCGTTCCGAACCGTTAGAATACCACATCTGCTCCTGTCCTATCCACCCTCTGGGAACGAACACCGCTGCTTCTCCGAGTGAACTGAAGTGGGAACTGGTGCCCTGAGGCCCTTCCCCGGGTCCCAGGCTGGTGTCTTGTCTGGGCTGAAAGTGCCCCGTACGGAGGGGTCTCGGCCCCCACCCACCCGGAAGCCAATCCGACGTTTGGGGCACCTAGTAGCTCTCCATTCTGCTTTGCGCTCCGGGGTCTCCCGAGGCAGCTCAGGTCTGGGAAAGGAAATCCATTCTCCCTGCCAGCAACCCCTAAGTTGGATTGGATGTCCTCAAATAGCTTGGGCTTCCACCCTGCAATAGAAGAGAAAACCCAGGAAGGAAGGAGAGGTGACTCAAGCAGCCACAGACTATTCCCATCTGCCTGGCTCCTCTTGGGACAGATAATGTTGGCGCCTGGCGCGCAGGCAGCTCCGTCCAGGCTGGGGTCGTGGGTGTCTCGGAGGTTAGCTGGCCAGGCCGAGCGGGCCAGGGTCCTCCTCTGTTGCATGCTGGCCCCCTCCCTCTCCTCCCAGGGTTGACCTTTCCGCTGTTCCACCGGCTTTCTTTTTATTTCCTGCTGCTTCTCGTTGTTGAAGGGAGGATTCAGACCTATCCAGGTAATTTTCACTACTGGCTCTGCATGGCCCAACTGTCTCTTTGCTCTCCCCCCCTCTCCCCATTAACAGTCGGATGTTTTAATGCTTGCACCTTTGCACACGAGAGAGTCTACACCAGAGGTCGGCAACCTTAAACACTCCAAAGAACCACAAAGGTCTTAAACAGACGCTCCCCATCTCCTCCTAGCGCAGTGTCCCTTTTTCCTCTACCTGTCCTAACCGAAAGCCCTATCAATTGTGAAACCGACAGGCAACGGGGAGCTGCAGCAGAGGGATGAAAGAGCCATATGCGGCTCCAGGTTGCCGACCCCTGGTCTACACGTTAAAAATGACACCACCTTGCCATCTTTAACCAGAGCTCTTGGCCCTCCCGCCGATAGTCTTGGGGGACGAGAATGAGGCACAATTTAAAGCTAGGTTACTACTTTTTTTTTTTTTAATCTTTACACGAGGAGGACCAGCACTTCCTCAAGGTAACCTCGGAGAAGGTCCCACCTGCCGCCCGTCTCCGGATGGCCGTGCGGGGATCTTGTGGGCCTTGTTTGCAGCCTCCGTTCGGCTTTGGGAGCAGGACTTTCCAGAAACGTGGGCCCGCCTAGCTTTCAGTTGAGAGCGCGGAGGGTCTTTCTGGTGCCGGTGATCCACTAACCCACCAGGTTCCTTGCTTCCCTCCCTCCCCCTCCCTCCCCCCAGTTTTTCCAGAGGCCTCAAATCCAGCCCCCTCGAGCTACGATCCAGAACAGCAGCCCCTCTCTCCGCCCAGGCGCACAAACCCCTACGGCTGTCTATCAGGCCAATCAGCACATCATGATGGTCAACCACCTCCCGATACCCTATCCGATGCCTCAGGGCCCCCAGTACTGTATTCCGCAGGTAAGGTTGCTGCCGCCCGCTTCTGCTGGGGTGAGGTGAGGTGAAGTGGGGAGCACTGTGCTGTGGGCTGTCCTTCCCCCCCTCCCCCTTTCCGTAGTATTTGCCAGTTTTTAAGCTTTGCCTGGAAGAAACGCCACCCTTGGAAAAGCCGCGGCAGGCGTCTTCACCTGGTGGGCACCGCAAGCCCTCTCTGCTCCTGCCAGGGAGGGGGCTGAGTTTTCATGGCTTGTTTCTGGTGGTGGTGGTGGTGGGGCGGTTATGGGAAGGTAGAACTTGCCCTCTGGTGCTTTCCAGCCAGAGGCCTGCTTTGCTTCCTCCCTAGAGAGAGAGGGGGGCGGGCGTTTTCTCCTTTCTCACTGCTGTTTTTTCCCTCTTCTCTCCTTACGCCTGATGCCTTTCCTTCCGCAGTATCGGCATAGCGGTCCTCCTTACGTGGGGCCCCCACAACAGTATCCTGTTCAGCCCCCAGGGCCTGGCCCCTTTTATCCAGGACCGGGGCCTGGAGAATTCCCCAACGCCTATGGTAAGATCAGGGGTTGGGCTTCAAAAACGGCAGCAACGGGTTCGCTGCCCCGTTGCTGGGTGGGCGTGGCCTAGTTGGCCTCCTGCATTTTTCGCCCTCCCCAGGCTCTGGAGGCTGGAAACAGATCCATTTCTGGACTTCCGGAACCTTTGATAGGCCCGTTTTCCCCCCCTCCCCGAGCCTCCAGGCGGGCCCTGCACTTCCTGGCATGATGAACGGGCCGTGTGGAGACTCCTGGGAGGGGTGGGCGTGGCCAGCCAGGGATGTCATTTATGGGGGTTTGCCAAACTGAGCTCCCGTGACTTGTCCCAGCTTCTGCCCACCTAGCAGTTCGAAAGCACGTAAATAATGCAAGTAGAAAAATAGGGACCCCCTTTGGTGGGAAGGCAACAACGTTCCATGCGCCTTCGGCGTTTAGTCATGCCGGCCACATGGCCACGGAGACTTCTTCGGACAGCAGTGGCTCTTGGGCTTTGAAACGGAGATGAGCGCCGCCCCCTAGAGTCAGGAACGACCAGCACGTACGTGCGAGGGGAAGAAATTTTTCTTTTCTTTTCTTCCCTCGTTTCAGGAGCCCCTTTCTATCCGAGTCAGCCGGTGTATCCGTCGACGCCCATCATAGTGCCTACCCCCCAACAACAGCCACTCCCACCCACCAAGCGGGAGAAGAAGACGGTAAGCGCTCTCCACGGGGGCTTCTTCCCATGATTGGAACGGTTGACTGGCCAGGAGGCCGATCTCGGCTGCTGGAGGCAGCGCCCCTGAAGGGGTGGCATCAAGCAGGGCCCGGTCAGCTGTCTGCATTTCCGGCAGTTTGATCCTCATCAGGCCAGAGGTTGGCTCCGCCTTCCGTCCTTCCGAGGTCGGTAAAGTGAGGACCCAGATTGTTGGGGGCGATAGGCTGACTCTGCAAACCGCTTAGAGAGGGCTGTAAAAGCACTGTGAAGTGGTATATAAGTCTATTGTTCAGAAGAACAGAAAACACTTTTTGATGGCACAGGGAACGACAGGGCATTTAGCTCTTCGATGGCCCCAGGTGGGCATCTGAGGGTGATCTCAGGATTATGAGTCACGGTTACACTGTGGTTAGAGTGCAGTACTGCAGGTTCCGGCTGCCAGAAGCTTGGCAGTTCGAATTTCACCAGGCTCAAGGTTGACTCAGCCTCCCGTCCTTCCGAGGTGGGTAAATGAGGACCCAGATTGTTGGGGGCTCTGTAAACCACTTAGAGAGGCGTGTAAAGCACTGTAAAGCAGTATGTAAATTTGAGTGCTAGTGCTATCTCTGCTGCCTGGGCATCTTCCACAGTGCCCAACTTGGTCTGGCTTGGCCTCCCAGTGGAATGATCTGAGTAGAGGGAACTCAGTGGCTTCCTTGGTGTTTTTTTTTTTTGTTTTGTTTTGTTTTCCTGTGACAGATCCGCATCCGGGATCCGAATCAAGGGGGCAGAGACATAACGGAAGAAATTATGTCTGGCGGAGGGAGCAGGAACCCCACGCCTCCTGCAGTCCGGCCCACCTCTACCCCTACGCCTCCCCAGGTAACCAGCCCCTCCTCCCTCCCCTCCTTTCTCCAGAGGGATCCGCGTTTGGAATGTCTATACAGTAGCTCCTGCTGTGCCTATAGAATAGAATAGAATAAAGGAATAGAATAGAATTAGAGAACAGAATTAGGGAATAGAATTAGGGAATAGAATAGAATTAGGGAATAGAATTAGGGAATAAAATAGAATTAGGGAATAGAATAGAACAGAATAGAATAGAATTAGGGAGTAGAATCGAATAGAACATAGAATAGAATAAAATTAGGGAAGAGAATAGAGAATAGGATAGAATTAGAGAGTAGAATAGAATAGAACATAGAATAGAATAGAATTAGGGAATAGAATAGAATTAGGGAGTAGAATAGAATGGAATATAGAACAATAGAATTAGGGAATAGAATAAAATAAGGGAATAGAATTAGGGTATAGAATAGAATTAGGGAATAGAATATAATAGAACAGAATATAGAATAGAATTAGGGAGTAGAATAGAATAGAATTAGGGAATAGAACAAAATAGAATAGAGAATAGAATAGAATTAGGGAGTAGAATAGAATTAGGGAGTAGAATAGAATAGAGTTAGGGAATAGAATAGAACAGAATATAGAATATAGAATATAGAATAGAATTAGGGAATAGAGTAGAACAGAACATAAAATATAAAGAGAATAGAATAGAATATACAGTAGAATAGAATAGAATAGAATTCTTTATTGGCCAAGTGTGATTGGACACACAAGGAATTTGTCTTTGGTGCATAGGCTCTCAGTGTACATAAAGAAAAATAAAATAGAATACATTCATCAACTGTCAGTGCTGTTGCAGTGGCCACGGCATCCATGGCGGGCAGCTCCCTCTCTCCCTTTCCTACCCTGTCCAGTGGGTCAGTCCGGACCTCTGGTGGAAACTTCCCCCATCTTTTGATGAAGGGCAGGGAAAGTCCACGGGCTTCTCGTCAGGGGAGATCAGCCTCCTTGAGATGTCCTTCTCTGAAGAAGGAGGGCTGTGGGAAGGATGGAGCCCTCTTTCTGGCTAGGCCAGAGATCGGCAACCTCAAACACTCAAAGGTCCTAAACAGAAGCCCCCCCCTTCAATTCTGGAGCCAACCGGAAGTCCGGTTCGCCCACCATAGAGTCTCCTCCTAGCGCGGCCTCCTTTTTCCTCTACCTGTCCTAACTGAAAGCCCACGAGGCGTTGCCCTGTCAGCTGGCTAGTGTGCATGTGCACGCTGGCAAGCTGAGTTCGGCCTTTTTTAAAGCCATTTTTCGCCCTCCCCAGGCTCCAGAGGCTTTATAGGAGCCTGGGGAGGGCGAAAACAGCCTCCCCCGTCCCCTTCCGGAAGGCAAATAACGACCCTATGAGCAAATCGGAAGTGACAGGCCGTTTTTGGGCCGTTTTTAGTCCTCCGGAGGGCCCTTTTTTTAGTCCTCCGGAGCTTTCACGGGCCGTTTTTAGTCCTCCGGAGCCTTCACGGAAGCCTCCTGAAGGTCCCTGAACACTCCCGAGGGCTAAAATAGGCCCTACAAGCAACCTGGAGTGACTTCGGATTTGCTCGTAGGGTCGTTTTTTGCCCTCTGGAGGCTTCAGGGAAGCTCCTGAAGCCCCCGGAGAGCCTCCGGGGGCCGGGGTAGGCTGTTTTCACCCTCCCCAGGCTCCTATAAAGCCTCTGGAGCCTGGGGAGGGCGAAAAAAGCATGCAAAAAATGGGTGGGGGGGCGCCTGTCATGCATGCATGCGCGCTGGAGAGGGTCGCACATTGCATTATGGGTGCGGCACGCCCGCGCATGATCCCCCTGCGCTTCCCCCCCTTATGGCACACGAGCCAAAAAAGGTTCGCCATCGCTGCCCTATCGATTGTGGAGCCAACCGGCATCAGGGAGCTGCAGCAGAGGGATGAAAGAGCCACATGCGGCTCCAGAGCCACACAGGTCGCTGACCCATGGGCTAGGCCATTTCAAAGACTTGGCCTGTCAGTTGAATTCTGGGAGCTTAGAAGGATGGCAGCGGGGAGGGTGTTGTTTTCCCCTGACCCAGGATCCTTGGCCCATTGCCAGGGTGGGGGTGGGAGTTCGAGACATGCGGAAACCTGTGCTCTGCTGTCATCGTCAGTGCAGCCGCCGGTAGTAACGTTCTTTCTCTTCCCACCTTTCTCCTGCTGCTTTCCTCTTCTCCCTCCCTCCCCCCTCCAATGTATATTACGGTTTGCTTTTCTTTTTCCTAATTTTCTTTGTTTTTTCTCTCCTTCTTCTTCCCGCCTGCATGCCTGCGTTCCCACTTTGCCAGTTTTTAACGTTCGCACGCTCATGATCGCTCTTTTTTTTTTGTACCTCAAATCTCAGCAGCAGCAGCCGCCGCAGCTGCCCAGCCAGGTCCCTGAGCACAACCCTGTGGCCTGCGGGAGCGTGGAGAGCTCTCCCCTTCCTGCCAGCAGCCCCATCGCAACGACAGGCGGCCTCAAGCAAGGTGGGTGGATGGATGGACAGCTCGTCCTGGTTGGAGTGAGAGAGAGGTGGGTCTTGTCCCCCCACCTCCCCCCACCCCCGAGGATCTTTAGGGGTAGAGAAAAGGTTGAGAACACCCCCCTCCCCCAATTCTGCGTACTAGAGGACAGGAAGGGATTGGTAGTCTCGAACCCCATCTGCAAAGACTCGAAAGGACGCAAGGAAGCCGAAATCTCATGACCGTAACCCAGCCTTATTCCCACTGTTCTGTCATGGCCTCTTTTCAGCACCCAAACCTGTAGGAGAAGCTGCTTGACCCACCCACCCCCTCCCACTCTTGGGAGAGGTGGTTTGAGGCACACACACACACATCCACACACACAAACATTTCCCTGTCTTGCCGCAGCCTGACCCAGTCCTGCTAAGCTGTTCCCAGGCCTGTTTTGCTCTTAGGGACTGGCAGCCTGGCACTCTCAGGTGAGGAAAGGAGAGCTGCCAGTCTTCCTGGGCTCTGCGGGAGGGTCCCGACCCCACTTTGGCCATCTGGGGGGGAGTGCGGATAAGGATGGGATTTTTGTATAGAGGCAATCTAAGACTCAGTCCTCTTGGATTCGTGGTTTGAATTTTATATTCGTTTCTGTCTTGTCGTTATTACTGTACTCACCGCACATGCCCTGTTTCCTCCTGGTAAGGGGACGGGTGGTTTACTTATTTTTAAATGCAGTAAGAAAATCAAATCACATAGACACACATGCTGCGTGCTGCTATCCCCACCCCACCAGGACTGTTTCCTCATCACATTGTTTGGCTGCCCTGACCCTCCCCCCCCACCTCCTCACACATCTTCCCACTGTTGGATCAACCTTCCCTCGCGTAGCGCTTCTCTTCCACTTTTGTCTTTCAAATGTGGGTGGCAATATCCTGGTTCAGAACAATTGGCTTGTTGGGTTGACTCCAGTCTAAGAGGGACGCGGTGGCTCAGTGACTAAGATGCTGAGCTTGTCGATCAGAAGGCCGGCAGTTCGGCTGTTTGAATTCCTAGCGCCGTGTAACGGAGTGAGCTCCCGTTACTTGTCCCGGCTTCTGCCAACCTAATAGTACAAAAGCACATTAAAAAAATGCAAGTAGAAAAATAGGGACCACCTTTGGTGGGAAGTTAACAGCGTTCCGTGCGCCTTTGGTGTTGAGTCATGCCGGCTCCATGATCACGGAGACGTCTTCGGACAGCGCTGGCTCTTCGGCTTTGAAACGGAGATGGGTACCGCCCCCTAGAGTCGGGAACGACTACCACATATGTGCAAGGGGAACTTTTACCTTTAAGTCTAAAGGGAAATGAGAGCTTAGCCAGGCCCCCTCCTTGTCCTTGGGGCGATCCTCAATCCCGCCCCACTTGGAGGGCTCCTTCAGAACAGCCTTGGCTCCAGAGCAGCAAACTCTTCCTCCTGCAGAGCTTTGCCTCTGCCCCCCCCAAGCCACGCAGCTCTCGACAAGGCCACTCCTGCCGTTAACACTTGGCAGCCAAAAGATGGCTGGCTTTTGGTTCATGGTCTGTCCCTTCAGGGGCGTGGCCTGCAGGTTTGCCTGCCTGTCCCGTCATTCTGAGGTCGAAATGAATCGGGGAGGGGGGCACTTCTGCGGGTTCTCCCATCGTAACGTCAGGGTTCCAAATATCATCCAAAATTAAATCAGAGTCCGAGGCAAAGGCTTCCTCAAAGTTCCAATTTATTAAGAGAACCATGTTGGCACATCTGGGAAAACCCGAGTCTGAAAGCTTCCCGGTTTTCCCCACCCAGTTGAAAGTTCAAGATCTTGCCCCCACACCCACCAGTCCATCACATGGTCCAATCTCCTACTGCCACGCTGGCAGTTCCACCCATCCTTTTCCGGTCAGGTGTAGAGTTGCAGAGACAAAGGATGACCTTGGCTTTCTAGAAAGAATTTTGTTATGGCTACACATCAACTAACTCCATACAATCCCTCCTCCCTTTTTCCTACAATAGAAAATGCATAGTAGAATAATAGAAAGTGTGGCAGGCCAAAGATCCAAAAGAAAGACGGCTGCAGGCCTGACATGTGGGTTGGCAAAGAGATATACCAATGAGGGCTTGCAGCTGGTGGGCCTTGGAGGGGGGAGGGGGGAGGCAACGTCCATTCGGTCTGACGGGACTCGGCTTTTGTAATTCTGCCTTTCTCCTTTTCCCCAGAAGAGAAGCCTAAAACAGATCCAGTATTAAAATCTCCTTCCCCTGCCCTCAGACCAGAGCCGAGTGGAGAGAGGAAAGAACCAGCAGGCCTGACTGCGGAGACCCCCCCCTGCCCAGAGACCTCCTTGGAGCCTCCTGGTCCCGCTGGAGCCCCCTCCCTTGCAGTCGTGCCCCCCAGCAGGTCGCCACTTGCATCGGGCTTGCAGGATGGGTGCGAACTGGCTTCCCCGCCTCAGGAGGCTCCTCCTCCGCTTGCTAGGGCTGGGCCCTGCCTGGAATTGCCCAGCTGCCCCCTGGCAGAGGAGGCCGACCCAGAGAGATGTCGGGAGCCCTCTAGGATAGTCGTGCCCAACGACCTGCACCAGACTCCTAGTGCTAATCTAAGTAACGAACTAAACGGAGTTCCCGAAAGGGTAACGCTCAGCGAGAACATCCTGGAACTTGGCGAAGCGAAGGAAGCCGTGCCGCCAGCCCTGGAACCCGCGAGTGAAGAAGCGGAGGCTGAAAGCGTGCCGCCTGCGGCTTCCGTGGCTCTTCCCGGCTCTCCCTCGCCGCCTCCGAGGCCTCCCCACTCTCCCCTTGCCCTGCCCGTGGCCCTCGCCCCTCATCTTCCCCCGTCTCCTCCCCGCTCTCCTTCCCCTCCTCTCCCGCCGGCTGGTGCTCCCGCCGACCTCCAGGGGGATTTGGACAGAGAGGAGTCCCCCAAGCTGACTCTGAATGAAGACGCTCCCAATGCGAAAGACGAACTGGAGGTGGATGGACGGACGGAAGAAGAGGAGTTGGAAGAGGACGACGTCCAGGGCTTGAGTGCCAAGACCGACCTAGAAGAAGGTGGGTCAGCATGTGGACCTCGGCCTTCCCGTCCTGGGCGACTCCTGGGAGAATGGCTGCCGAGCATGGCTCAGTTGCCCCAGCATGGCTTTCTCTGGAGCTCGAGTCCGTTCAAGACTCTCCCTGCTCCAGACCCGCTTTGGGGGTGGGAAATGACCCCTTTTTGATCTGCTTTGCAGCCCCAACCGCTGCAGCTGCACCAAAGACGTGGAAGAAACCAAAAGAACAGAGCCAGGCAGCCGACGAAGGGCTGGAAGCTGCGGAGGAGCCTGAGGTGAGTGGGGAGCAGCCCCTCTGCGCCTGGTGGGGCAGGATTCCCAAAGGTGGGCGATCGTCCCCCAAAGACACAACGCTGGATGGGCCTTTCCTGATGCCAGTCTGCTCAACTGGAGTAGGCTTCCTCCCACCAAGGCACGGGTCGGCAACCTTAAACACTCAAGGAACCACAAAGGTCATAACTGGAAGCCCCCCATTCAGTTCTGGCCGACCAGAAGTCCGGTTTCCCCACCATAGAGTCTCTTGCTAGCGCAGCCTCGTTTTTCCTCTACTTGTCCTAACCGAAAGCCATATCAACTGTACAGCTGATCAGTGACGGAGCTGCAGCAGTGGAATGAAAGAGCCACATGCGGCTCCAGAGCCAAGAGATGCCGGCCCATGTACCAAGGGATGATGGATTTGGGGGAGGGGGAGAGACGAGAGACGAGAGAGGAAGAGCTCGGATCAGTCTGGCCACAGGGTTGGGGGTGGAATGTGGGACCTGGGGGGAGGCTCCCAGCAACTCCCAGTTGTCTGAGGTACGAAGTGAGTTTTTGGCTTCCCCCCCCTTTGCGGAGAGAGGCTGCTGTGCTGCTTGCTGGGCCCCAGAGGGGTTAACTCGGGCCTGGCCTCTCTCTGCTTCAGCCTCAGGCAGAAGAGGCGCTCGGAGGGGAGCGGATCCCTGAAGCTGAGCAAGAGGCCGGGAGTCTCAACAGGGCCTCTCCGTCCGACCTGAAAGTAGCCAACGTGACGGAAGAAAACGGCGAGCAGGAGGGAGAGCCTGTCCGCAACGGGGCCGAGGAGGCTCCCGAGAAGGAAGGAGGCTGCGCGGAGAGTGCGAGCGAAGCCCCCGCCTGCAAGCAGAAGCCAGGTAGCCTCCATCCTCAGCCTGGTCTCCGAGCTCAGAGAGGGGAACTCCCCAGGCAGCCCCTCCACTGCCTGTAACCTCACGGGAACAGAGAGGGCGGCTCCAGGGGGGGAGAGAGTCTGAGCAATTGACGCCCTGCATCCTGCAGGACCAGAAGTGAGCTTTGCCTGATAGGCCAGGTGGTTCACTTTCGGGGGGGGCGGTCCTGCCACGGTTTCAGAGAGCGAGGAAGAGGAGGGCTGCCTTCCTCTTTTAGAGACACCTGGTCCCCAGGTGGTTTGGTTGCTGCTCCACCACCCCCTCGCGTTCCGGCTCACTTCTGAACAAAATCAGACTTTGGGTGGGCTGCTGTGTGTGTGTTTGTGTTCTCCCTTTCAGAGGAACCCAGGGGATTCCCAAACAGACTCATTGACACCTCCCTCCTTTAGGAAGTCAACAGTGCGTTAGGTGCACCGTCTCTAGCCTCTTCCCAGGGACACGGTGGCTCAGTGGCTAAGACTCTGAGCTTGTTGATCAGAAAGGTCGGCAGTTTGGCAGTTCGAATCCCTAACGGAGTGAGCTCCGGTGACTTGTCCCAGCTTCTGCCAACCTAGCCGTTCGAAAGCATGTAAAAAAATGCAAGTAGAAAAATAGGGACCACCGTTGGGTGGGAAGGGAACAGCGTTCCGTGCGCCTTCAGCGTTTTAAGTCATGCCGGCCACATGACCACGGAGAAGGTCTTCGGGCAGCGGTGGCTCTTCGGCTTTGAAACGGAGATGAGCACCGTCGTCCCCTAGAGTCGGGAACGGCTAGCACATATGTGCGAGGGGAACCTTCACCTTTAATCATCATTGGGACTTGCCAAAAGATAGCCGTTGTCAGCTGGGTAAGGGAGAGAAAGCCCCTCTGGCGCTCTTCTAGACGCTTTGAAAGGGGGACCCCGGAGCAGTCTGGATGGTCTCGATGCCCACTTTGGCCCAGACCTTGCAGCAACCCCCCTCTGTAGAGAGAGGTGAGATCGGCTGTGAAGAGCAACATTTCTGCCCCTACAGAACAGTGGAAGCCTGTGGACACCGAAGGGAAGAAGCAGTACGATCGGGACTTCCTGCTGGACTTCCAGTTCATGCCCGCCTGCATCCAGAAGCCGGAGGGGCTACCGCCAATCAGCGACGTCGTCCTCGATAAGGTTAGGAGCCTGTGAGTCAGCTGGGCCCTAGAGGAATGGATCACCCTCCCCCCCGGGGAAACTAGGAGGGCTGGACCGAAGACCCAGGAGCCCTCTGAGAGAAGAGAGGGAGGGATGGGGGCTCCGCCGGCCCCCTGCCCTGCGTAACTCTTTCCCCACTTTCCGGCCCTTCAGATCAATCAGCCCAAACTGCCTCTTCGGACGTTGGACTCTCGGATCTTGTCCCGGGGCCCAGACTTCACCCCAGCCTTTGCTGATTTTGGAAGACAGGTCCCCAGCGGACGGGGCAACGCTGTAAGTGAGCTTCACCTCTTGCTTCGGTTTGCCTGCCTTTTCCCGTCCTTCTCTGCGCATGGTCACCCAGTGCACTCGCAGACACAGGCTTTGGATGTTCGGGTCTGCGCTTTGTCTTCCCCTTGCTTCCTTCCCCTCCCGCTATCCTTGCCTCCCCCAGCACTCCGCTCCGGTCTTCCCTCCCTACCAAAGCTCAGGCCTCCCCAGGTGCTTCCCCAAGACTCCAGTCCTTCGGCTGCCTCTGCTTTCGCTCCTTGGGCCGAAGGCAGCCTAGAAAGCGAGCGGGGAGGGCAGCGGTCGGGTGCAGAGATCAGCTGGCTATTCAAGGGCCCACGGAATCTCCCCCCCTCCCTTCCCCCCCAAAAACCTCTTCCCTGGTGCGGCTGCCCGGGCTGAGTCGCTCCCCTCCTTCCTTCGTTCCTTCAGGCCTGCAAAGTCCAGCCCCCACCCGGACTCCCCTCTGGCACGCGATGTGGCACCCCAGCATGCCCTTTGTTGGTCTCGTCTCACCCGCAGCTGAGGAACCTGCAGATAGGGGTAAGGCTTCTCGCTGCCCCCTCCTCCTCGTCCCCCCCCCACCCTTGGAGCTTTCAGCCTGCCTTTCCTCTCCCCCTCCCTCCTTACCCGGACAGAGGATCCCTGGCTTACACGGCACCGGCCTTGCGCTGCATCAGGGCTGGGGGGGGGGGGGAGAGGGACGTCCCTCGCAGAGGGCATGCTGGACTTTGGGCCTCAGACGGGTGCGATTCAAGGTATTAATTATGACCTTTAAAGCGCTCCATGGCTTAGGCCCAGGGTACCTGCGAGACCACCTACTGCCACCAGTAGCCTCCCACCGTCCAGTACGATCCCACAGAGTTGGCCTCCTCAGGGTGCCGTCGGCCAGACAGTGTCAACTGGCGACCCCCAGGGGGAGAGCCTTCTCTGTGGGAGCGCCTTCCCTCTGGAATGAGCTGCCCCCGGAGCTTCGCATAATCCCTGACCTCCGATCCTTCCGACGCGCCCTAAAAAGTTGGCTATTCCAGCAAGCCGGCCTGGCCTGTTAATTTTAACTTATTTTTTAAATGTATTGTCTTTTAAATTCGGTTTGGTTTTTTTGGATATGTATTTAATTTCTTTTTAACTTTTGGGATGTGTGTTTTTTAATTTTGTACGCCACCCTGAGTCCTTTGGGAGAAGGGCGGCATATAAATACAAACAAACAAACAAACACCCTTGGCGGCTCTCCACAGTCCTGGGCACAAGAGGGAGACCAGGTGAGTCTTCTTGAGCCCAGTGGCTTCTCCAGCTGTCTGGTTGCAGTCCCGAGAGCCATACTGGGGGGCGGGGGGGGGGATCCCCTGCCTGCTGCTCTGCCCCCTTGACCTTGCATGACAATCCAGGGGATAGGCAAGACACTTTGCTTAGGGAAGGCCTGCTCTGTGCCTAGGCAGCAGCCGGCAGCCATCACCACTGTCTTAGAGCAGCGGCAGCAGCCTTCGCTGCTAGGACAGGAGGAAGCTGTGGGCAGGCTGGGCCCACGACCTGATTCTCAGCCACCCCGCGGCAGGGGTGAAATCAACGTACCTTCGCTACCGGTTCGCAAATGTGACCATGCGCCGCCTCCACGCATGCGCGGGGCCTTCCGCGCATGCGCAGAGTGTAAAAAACGGGACGTGATGACGTCCAGGTGGGTGGGCGGAGCCTCTACGACCGGTTTGCCTGAACCGGATAGAACCAGTCAAATTTTACGCCGGCCCCACAGGCAAGGGACATCATCACTCATCTCTTACTACCGTTTGCTGAGGTTTGCTGACGGAGGGGTGAAATTCAGCAGTTTCTGACAGGTTCTGGAGAACTGGTAGCGGAAATTTTGAGTACCGTATTTTCCGGAGTATAAGACGCACCTTTTTCTCTCAAACAAGAGGCTGAAAATCTGGATGCGTCTTATACACTGAATACAGCATTTTTTGCCTCCTGAAACCCCGCCCCTTCACCAAAATGGCCATGCAGAGCCTTTAGGAGGCTTCCAGAGAGCTCCTGGGGGCTGGGGAGGACAGAAATGAGCGAAAAACGGGCCATTTTTTGCTCAATTTTGTCCCCCCAGCCCCCAGGAGCACTCTCTAAGCCTCCTAAAGGCTATGCACGTCCTTTTTTGGGGGACAAAAAAACAGGCCGTTTTTGGGATGTCTACAGAGTGCAAAAACTTTTGCCTCTTTAAAATCTTGGTGAGTCATACTCCAAAAAATACGGTAGTTTGGAGAACCGGCAGATTACCACCTCTGGCTGCCCCCAGAGTGGGGTGGGAATGGGGATTTTGCAGTATCCTTCCCATGGAGTGATTCATCCAGAGAGGCCCCTTTCCCAATCAGCAAATGGTGGGAGGAGAGCTGAGCCACGATGAGCCCACCCTTCCAGTGGGCCAATTTTGCAAGCCTCTCCCCCCCCCCCCCCTTTGCTTCCACAAGGAACACCTGCAGAGTATGGCCATCAGCAAGGGAAGGTTCGAAAGCACGTAAAGAATGCAAGTAGAAAAATAGGCACCACCTTTGGTGGGAAGGAAACAGCGTTCCGTGCGCCTTCGGCGTTGAGTCATGCCGGCCACATGACCACCACGGAGACATCTTCGGACAGCGCTGGCTCTTCGGCTTTGAAACGGAGATGAGCACCGCCCCCTAGTGTCAGGAACGACTAGCGCGTATGTGCGAGAGGAACCTTTACCTTAAGGGAAGGTTACACATTAGCGAGGAGGAGGAGTAATGAAGTGTTTCGCCGAGGCCCTGAATAGGTGCCCCTGTGAATAAGACTGCTCCCCGTCCGTTACTTGGTCTCCCAAATCTGGTCAACCTTAACGGATGATCTCCTCGGCAGCTTGCTAGGGAAATTCCTTGTGGTCCTAACGGATCAATCCAGTTGTTTAGAGGCTTTTGCATTGGTGCATAGGCAGGTCGTAGCGATGGCTCAGTTCGGCTGCTGCAGGGCTGGTCACGTGTGTTCGTTTTGGAGAGAAGCAGGCTTAGCAAGCCAAAGGGAAAAAAAAAAAAAGCAGAGGGAAGATTTAGTCCCTTGCTTCCCCGACTGAAGCGGTCCTTTCTTTGGCTTGCTGGGAAGTTTGGTTTTGTGGCTGGGCGTGAAATGCATATTGCTCTTTTTTCCCCCCCATGGCTACCTATCCTATGATGACTTTTGCCACATTTTAGCTGGGATGTACCGTATTCTTCACAGTATATAATGCGCACCTTTCCCCCCCCCCCCCCCCGCAGAAAAGAGGGTGAAAATCTGGATGCGTCTTATACACGGAATACAGCATTTTTGGCCTATTGAAACCTTGCCCTCTTTGTAAAAAATGGACGTGCAGAGGGTTTGGGAGGCTTGCAAACTGCTCCTGGCGGCTGGGGGGGGGGGCGTTTTTGCCACCAGGAGCACTGCAAGCCTCCCAAAATCTCTGCATGCCCTTTAAAAAAAAAACGGGCCGTTTTTTGCTCATTTATGGCTCTCCCCAGCCCCCAGGAACACTCTAAGAGCCTCCTAAACCTCTGCCATGCCCTTATTTATTTTTGTGAAAAACGGCCCGTTTTTTGCTCATTTTTGCCCACCGGCCCCAGGAGCATTCTACAAGCCTCCCAAAGCTCTGCATGCCCTTATTTATTTTTGCAAAAAACGGCCCGTTTTTGTGAAAAGGGGGTTGTTTTTTGCCCCCCCCCCCAGCCCCCAGGAGCACTCTACAAGCCTCCCAAAGCTCTGCATGCCCTTTTTAATTTTTTTTTTAAAAAACGGGTTGTGCAGAGGGTTTGGGAAGCCTGCTGAGTGCAAAACCTTTTTTTTTTTTTAATTTACCTCTTCAAAATCATGGTGCGTTTTATACTCCGATGCGTCTTATAGTCCGAAAAATACGGTATTTAAAATGCAAATGACATTTCCCCCGCTCCCAAACCATACAGCATAATAGCAAACGGCGAACCTTTTTCCAGAACAAGGTTGATAGAATTGCAGAGTCTCTCTGGAATCCTCAAACGGGTTTGGGTCATTTCAAAAATAAACAGGTGTGGGGGAGTATCCCGCAAAAAGCAGTCGGGGGACAATGTGGCCAGTCAGCCGTGGTATCACGGTTCCAAGTAAATACACCCATAACAAACAGAACTCCGAGGCAGGTAGATGCCTCAAAAAATAGTTTTATTGGATGTATCATATTGGCACAGGCTGGTGAAAACAACTCTGAATGTTCCCGTGGTTTTCATCTAATTAAAAGTAAAAGCTTTTCCTCCCCCTGGCCACCTGTGGGAATGTCCTTGGTTCCCAGGAGAAAGTATTTTGTTTTGGCTACGAAACCCCAGCTATCTCTGTTCACCCCCTCCCTATCCCTCAGCTCCAATTGCGTCAGCGCTGAAGCTTCAAAATGGCTTCGGCCAGGCCAGCTTCAGGGTTGACACATGGATTGTAAAGATTTGGTCTTGAATTCCACATTTGTGGAATTTCTGTGTGCCGGGCACTATCGGTCTTGGGTGTCAGCCCTCGGGCTGCCATTCAGGGGGGAGCCCGTCCATCGCCACACCCGCTCGGCCATGCTTACACGCCACCAACGTTGCCGCGTTGATGTTGACTCTCTGATGTCGACGGAGCCTGTAGCTGCATGCAGTTCTGCATGGCTTCCTTCACTACTCTGCAGGCATGCCTCCTGGACAACAGCTGCACTTCAGAGCCTACTCTGCAGTAACTCTTCTACTCAGGCGCACTTGCCTACTCAGAAGTAACTCTTCTACTCAGGCGCACTTGCCTACTCAGAAGTAACTCTTCTACTCAGGCGCACCTGCCTACTCTGCAGTAACTCTTCTACTCAGGCGCACCTGCCTACTCTGCAGTAACTCTTCTACTCAGGCGCACCTGCCTACTCTGCAGTAACTCTTCTACTCAGGCGCACCTGCCTACTCAGAAGTAACTCTTCTACTCAGGCGCACTTGCCTACTCAGAAGTAACTCTTCTACTCAGGCGCACTTGCCTACTCAGAAGTAACTCTTCTACTCAGGCGCACCTGCCTACTCAGAAGTAACTCTTCTACTCAGGCGCACCTGCCTACTCTGCAGTAACTCTTCTACTCAGGCGCACCTGCCTACTCAGAAGTAACTCTTCTGCTTGGATGCACCTGCCTACTCAGAGGTAACTCTTCTACTCAGGCGCACTTGCCTACTCAGAAGTAACTCTTCTACTCAGGCGCACCTGCCTACTCAGAAGTAACTCTTCTGCTTGGATGCACCTGCCTACTCAGAAGTAACTCTTCTGCTTGGATGCACCTGCCTACTCAGAAGTAACTCTTCTACTCAGGCGCACCTGCCTACTCAGAAGTAACTCTTCTACTCAGGCGCACCTGCCTACTCAGAAGTAACTCTTCTGCTTGGATGCACCTGCCTACTCAGAAGTAACTCTTCTACTCAGGCGCACCTGCCTACTCAGAAGTAACTCTTCTACTCAGGCGCACCTGCCTACTCAGAAGTAACTCTTCTACTCAGGCGCACCTGCCTACTCTGCAGTAACTCTTCTACTCAGGCGCACCTGCCTACTCAGAAGTAACTCTTCTGCTTGGATGCACCTGCCTACTCAGAGGTAACTCTTCTACTCAGGCGCACTTGCCTACTCAGAAGTAACTCTTCTACTCAGGCGCACCTGCCTACTCAGAAGTAACTCTTCTGCTTGGATGCACCTGCCTACTCAGAAGTAACTCTTCTGCTTGGATGCACCTGCCTACTCAGAAGTAACTCTTCTACTCAGGCGCACCTGCCTACTCAGAAGTAACTCTTCTACTCAGGCGCACCTGCCTACTCAGAAGTAACTCTTCTGCTTGGATGCACCTGCCTACTCAGAAGTAACTCTTCTACTCAGGCGCACCTGCCTACTCTGCAGTAACTCTTCTACTCAGGCGCACCTGCCTACTCAGAAGTAACTCTTCTACTCAGGCGCACTTGCCTACTCAGAAGTAACTCTTCTACTCAGGCGCACTTGCCTACTCAGAAGTAACTCTTCTACTCAGGCGCACCTGCCTACTCAGAAGTAACTCTTCTACTCAGGCGCACCTGCCTACTCTGCAGTAACTCTTCTACTCAGGCGCACCTGCCTACTCAGAAGTAACTCTTCTGCTTGGATGCACCTGCCTACTCAGAGGTAACTCTTCTACTCAGGCGCACTTGCCTACTCAGAAGTAACTCTTCTACTCAGGCGCACCTGCCTACTCAGAAGTAACTCTTCTGCTTGGATGCACCTGCCTACTCAGAAGTAACTCTTCTGCTTGGATGCACCTGCCTACTCAGAAGTAACTCTTCTACTCAGGCGCACCTGCCTACTCAGAAGTAACTCTTCTACTCAGGCGCACCTGCCTACTCAGAAGTAACTCTTCTGCTTGGATGCACCTGCCTACTCAGAAGTAACTCTTCTACTCAGGCGCACCTGCCTACTCAGAAGTAACTCTTCTACTCAGGCGCACCTGCCTACTCAGAAGTAACTCTTCTACTCAGGCGCACCTGCCTACTCTGCAGTAACTCTTCTACTCAGGCGCACCTGCCTACTCAGAAGTAACTCTTCTGCTTGGATGCACCTGCCTACTCAGAGGTAACTCTTCTACTCAGGCGCACTTGCCTACTCAGAAGTAACTCTTCTACTCAGGCGCACCTGCCTACTCAGAAGTAACTCTTCTGCTTGGATGCACCTGCCTACTCAGAAGTAACTCTTCTGCTTGGATGCACCTGCCTACTCAGAAGTAACTCTTCTACTCAGGCGCACCTGCCTACTCAGAAGTAACTCTTCTACTCAGGCGCACCTGCCTACTCAGAAGTAACTCTTCTGCTTGGATGCACCTGCCTACTCAGAAGTAACTCTTCTACTCAGGCGCACCTGCCTACTCAGAAGTAACTCTTCTACTCAGGCGCACCTGCCTACTCAGAAGTAACTCTTCTGCTCGGGTGCACCTGCCTACTCAGAAGTAACTCTTCTTGGATGCACCTGCCTACTCAGAAGTAACTCTTCTACTCAGGCGCACCTGCCTACTCTGCAGTAACTCTTCTACTCAGGTGCACCTGCCTACTCAGAAGTAACTCTTCTGCTTGGATGCACCTGCCTACTCAGAAGTAACTCTTCTGCTTGGATGCACCTGCCTACTCAGAAGTAACTCTTCTGCTTGGATGCACCTGCCTACTCAGAAGTAACTCTTCTACTCAGGCGCACCTGCCTACTCAGAAGTAACTCTTCTACTCAGGCGCACCTGCCTACTCAGAAGTAACTCTTCTGCTTGGATGCACCTGCCTACTCAGAAGTAACTCTTCTACTCAGGCGCACCTGCCTACTCAGAAGTAACTCTTCTACTCAGGCGCACCTGCCTACTCAGAAGTAACTCTTCTGCTCGGGTGCACCTGCCTACTCAGAAGTAACTCTTCTTGGATGCACCTGCCTACTCAGAAGTAACTCTTCTACTCAGGCGCACCTGCCTACTCAGAAGTAACTCTTCTGCTTGGATGCACCTGCCTACTCAGAAGTAACTCTTCTGCTTGGATGCACCTGCCTACTCAGAAGTAACTCTTCTGCTTGGATGCACCTGCCTACTCAGAAGTAACTCTTCTACTCAGGCGCACCTGCCTACTCAGAAGTAACTCTTCTACTCAGGCGCACCTGCCTACTCAGAAGTAACTCTTCTACTCGGATGCAGCTGACCAGGAAGGAGGCTATGATGACACTGAGTGGGTGTGGCTAAGGGTGGTTGGTGATGATGGTTGGGTGTCATCTGGGTGGAGTTGTGGGTGAAACTGGGTGGGGTAATGATATATATATATGAGTGATGGTGTTAACTTGGTTAGAACTGACTTGGATTTGCTTACCTTTGCATCATTGTCATTTAGTGCTGGTTATCACGTAATATTAGATAGAGGTAACGTTTTCACCAAACAAACTGACACTCTGTATTCAATGTGAACGCTGGACCATGTCAGAGGGCTCCTGGTCCCCCAAGCACACCTTCTGGGTGCTGGTTTGATAAAGGAGCTGCTGGCCTGGATAGGATAGTCCGAAATACTTCTAGCAACAGTTCACATTTAGGAACATAAACAAGAAAGTTAACTAATTCAGAGGGCAAACACCCTCATCCCCAAGGGCATTTCTTTGTGGCTGGAGTGCAAGTTGTTTCTGTTGTAGTCCGGCGGGGGCCTGCGGAGCTGGTAGCAGTGTCAGACAGTGAAGAGATTGGGGAGGAACATGGGCCAGTCCTGGATCCTGGGGAAGGCCCTGATGAGGGCTCTGCATCGGAAGCAGAGAGGGGGCCAAGGCCATCTGGTAGCGATGTGCTGCCTCCAGAGCCTCTGGAGTCTGACATCAACGAGGGAGAAGAAACGTGTCCCAGTGTGCGCAAGTGCAGAACTGCCAGAAGGCAAGAGCAGTTAAGACAAAAGGGGCGACTTGGGAGTAAGGCTTGGAGATGATTAGTCCCTCCCATAAGACAGAAAAGAGGAGCAAACGGACATGAGCCTTTGCAGGAAGCAACTTTGTTCATTCTAGACGGTTCAAACTCTGAGAAGGTCCGATTGACTATGTGCTCCGTTCGGCCTTGCAAAACTAATTGGCAGTTAGGTCTCTGGCAGCATTTCAAGGGAGATAAAGGTGGGTGCTTATCAGCATTCCCCTGAAAGACTGTGGCAACTCAAGCAGACATCTGTTGGGCTCTTCACAGACTGTTTGTGAATCATTACGGGCTATGAATGACCATAATTCACAGCCGTTATAAATAAAAGAGGGTTTGGGGGACTGTGGTTTATGCTTTATCAGGAAGCCAAAGTCAGAACAGTTTCCCTCCCTTTGGGTAAAAGCCAGATGTGATAGGCTGGACGGCTCATTTTTGTCACAGCTGCTGAACGTCGGGCCGCGGAGATCTCAGCCGGGCCAGAGGAGGGAGCCCAGGAAGATCATCACGGTTTGCGTCAAAGAGGACGTCCATCTGAAGAAAGCTGAGAACGCCTGGAAGCCGAGCCTGAAGAGGGAGACCCAAGTGGAGGACCCCGAGAACATCAAAACCCAGGTGGGGCGTGCAGAGAGACGATGAGAAGTGGCCCTGCAGTGGGCGCGTATTAAGAGACGAGGACACCAATGCCAGGCTAACCACAGTCTCTTTGGACTGGCCTTTTTGTAATGGCTGGCTTGTGTCAGGATTCCAAATAGCATCCTCAAATAAGTAACACTCCGAGGCTAGAAATTCCTCAATTTATTATGAGAGCCATGTTGGCACATCTGGGAAAACCCAGGTTCCAGGTTTTCCCCACCTGGTTGAAAGTTCAAGAACCCTCCCCAACACCAGTGGTGGTTTCTGGGTGGTACGGCCTGGTACGGGCATACCAATAGTAGCTGGGAGCAGCAGCCACCGTGCCGGTACGGTGGCACGTTTGGCCCACCTGCCCGCCTACGTTCTTTGGCCATTTTTAATGCGACCGGCCAATTGCGCAGGCGTGCAGTGCGCCCGGCACCTGCGCAACCACCGTCGAGCAGTTGGGTCTCGCAGGGCGGTGGCATGCACATGTGCGCGCAGCGCACATGCCCGACCAGACACCCGGCCCCATACGCAGCCTACTAGTTGCAACGGGATCCGGAACCCATCACTGCTCAACACCCACAAGTCCCATCACAAGGTCCAATCAATCATGGCCACGAAGGAAGATTCCTCCGTACCAGGTGCAGGGGTAAGGCTACCTTGACTTTCTGAGAAGGGATGTTATTTTGGCTACATCTCTCCCAGGCTCCATACAACCCCCCCTTCCCACAGTGCATTGTGTTTGAATATGTGGCAAGCTTCAGGCCCTATACAAAGATAGCTTCCAAGCCTGACAGCTTACTTTCTTCTGCCTTGTTGCAAGGGAAGAGGAGGGGAGCGGCTCCCTTAGCTGCAGACTCGGTTGTCGCTGTGCCCCGCCGCCACTTTTCCTTCCCTTGCCTGCCCAGCCCTCAGCAGAGATAGAGGGGTTGAAACGGGGGATCCCCGGGGAATCCTTTCTTGGCTGGCCTTCAGGAACTCTTCCGGACGCCTCTTCCTCTCCTCTCCTTCCCTCCAGGAGCTGTTCCGCAAAGTCCGCAGCATCTTGAACAAGCTGACCCCGCAGATGTTCAACCAGCTCATGAAGCAAGTGACCGACCTGACGGTGGACACGGAAGAGAGGCTGAAAGGGGTCATCGATCTGGTGTTCGAGAAAGCCATTGACGAGCCCAGCTTCTCCGTGGCCTACGCCAACATGTGCAGGGGCCTGGTCATGGTAAGGCCGGGCCAGCAGAGGTCAGGTGGTGCTGGGTGGGGGCTCAGATCCGACTTTGGAATTCAGAAGTGGGCTGTCGGGGGCCCTATCGGAAGGTTGTCATTCCTATAGGTGGGCCACATAGTTTGCATGCTTTCGCTGTTGCGGTAACTGCTTGGGAGCTTAAAGGAAGGGGAAAGTTCACACCATCTGCAGCAACTATCCCTGAACTGTTCCCAGTGGGGTATATCCAAGGTTGCAGTGCCCCGAGGATGAAATCGTTCTCACCATCCTGCCTCAGCAATTTCCAAAACATCTTTGTAGCATATTATTGACTACGGGTGGACATGTTGTGGCCTGCCAGCAGAGCTGGCAGCAGATTCAGACAGTGAGGAGGTTGGAGAGGAACATGGGCCAGTCCTGGAGTCTGGGGAAGGCTCTGATGAGGGCTCTGCGTCGGAGGCAGAAACGGGGCCAGAGCCATCCAACAGTTATCAGCTGCCTTCAGAGTCGGACATCAGTGAGGCAGAAAAACAGCTGGAGCCAGTTCCCAGTGAGCGCTTGCACAGAGTTGCCAGATGAAGGGAACAACTAAGGAACAAGGGTCGACTTGGGAGTAAGGCCACAGATGGACAGTGAATGGCCCCTCCCATACGGAATAAAAGGGGAGTGGAGTTTGCAGGAGACAATGAGTTCATTCCTGCATTCTTGCCAAGTATTGTGGGCGTCTGAAAGAGATCGGCCTGGCCATTCTCCAATCCCGATAAAAGTTGGTAATTGTGAACGATCTTGAAAGACTGTGGGCCAGGACTTTGCTGGAGAGCAATTCAGTGTAAATTAAGTAAAAGTGGTTTATGGGGACAAGGACTCGGTTTGGAAGCCTAGGTCAGAACAGGACAAAGAGTGTCGTGGTGTGTGTGTGTGTGTGTTGAAAGCGTAACAAAGCTTTGCGCCTGAATTTCAGACTCTGGCGCCTGACTTCTCTGCAATCACTCACTCAGTAAAAGTTCCTTTTGAAATGGAAACCGTTTCCAGAGTTCTACTTTCTTGGGAAAGTCATTGAGGCAGGTCCTTACCTGGGCGCTGTTGACCAGAGACAGCAAGCGCCAACGGCAGCTGCAAGAAGGCTTCCGTCGTTCATACCTCTTGTCTGCTCTCTTCCCTTCGGCAGCTGAAAGTGCCCATGGCCGACAAGCCCGGCAGCACAGTCAACTTCCGCAAGTTGTTGCTGAACCGTTGCCAGAAAGAATTTGAAAAGGACAAAGCCGACGACGACGTCTTCGAGAAGAAGCAGAAGGAGCTGGAGGCCGCTACCACCGTGAGTGTCGCCGAGGCCTCCTGTTCTTTCCGCCTGTGAAGGGGTGGCTCTGGCTTCGGTGGCTCTTGCCTGGAAAGGGAGGGAAGCCTTCCTGGCAGCCAGTCTAGGAAAGGGCAGCTGGAAACAAAAGGCTGTTAACTAGCCGGTGGCTCCTTTGCTCAGGCCTCTTTCTTTGCGCCTTTCCCCCCCTCCCAGCCAGAGGAGAGGACTCGGCTTCACGACGAACTGGAGGAGGCCAAGGACAAGGCCCGAAGGCGGTCCATCGGCAACATCAAGTTCATCGGGGAGCTTTTCAAGCTGAAGATGTTGACAGAAGCCATCATGCACGACTGCGTGGTGAAGCTGCTGAAGAACCACGACGAGGAATCCCTGGAGTGCCTGTGTCGCCTGTTGACCACCATCGGCAAAGACCTGGACTTTGAGAAGGCCAAGGTAGGGGCGGCCGGGGAAGCTGGAGGGCCTTGGGATTGCCAGAGGTCTCAACCCTGGGATGTGTTGTGGGCCGCCAGCAGCCAGCAGAGCTGGCAGCAGATTCAGACAGTGTAGAGGTTGGGGAGGAACATGGACCAGTCCTGGAGTCTGGGGAAGGCTCTGATGAGGGCTCTGTGTTGGAGGCAGAGAGGGGGCCAGAGCCGTCTGACAGTTATCAGCTGCTTTCGGAGTAGGAGATCAGTGAGGCAGAAGAACAGCTGGAGCCTGTTCCCAGTGTGCGCATGCGCAGAGTGGCCAGACGGAGGGAACAGCTAAGGAACAAGGGTCGACTTGGGAGTAAGGCCACAGGTGGAGGATGAAATAAAAGATGTAATAAAAGAGAAGCGAAAGGGGAGTGGAGTTTGCAGGAGGCAATTAGTTCGCTTCATTGGTTCGTGAGTCTCCGAGACTCCTGGCCAAGTTCTGCAGATATCAACCTGGCAGCTCTCCAAGCCAGATAAGGTCTGTGACTGTAAATCCTCCCTCCAAATATTTTGCTGGATGTGAATGAGCAGAATTCACAGCAAATTAATAAAAGGGTTTTTTTATCGAGACAAGGAGTTTGCTTCATGCTCTTGGGGAGCCTAGGTCACAACAAAACGTAGGGGGAAAAAGAGGAGACTGGCATCGGATGTGATCCTTTCTGTTCTCTCCAGCCTCGAATGGACCAGTATTTCAATCAAATGGAGAAAATTGTGAAGGAAAGAAAAACCTCCTCCCGCATTCGCTTCATGCTGCAGGATGTCATTGACCTTCGGCAGGTATGTGTCTGCTGAGGTAAGAGGTCGCAGATGGCTCCGGATTCTTCCCCTCTGCCCTTCCTCCTCCTCCTCTTCCTCCTTCGGGGAGCTGGGTGGTAGGGCGTGGCTCCAAGCTGGAGGCCAGAGGAGTTTTCTGCCCTCTGGCTCTCTTGGGTCTGGCTGTCCCGAGGGATGAGCTTTCCGGGGCGTGCTCCCCCTTCCCGTGCCTTTGCCAGAGAGAGAGAGGGGAAGAGCCGCCTCTCAGTTGACGTCGCTTCTTGCCTTCCTCCTCTTCTCTTCTCTAGTGCAACTGGGTGTCCCGAAGGGCAGATCAAGGCCCAAAGACCATCGAGCAGATTCACAAGGAAGCTAAAATAGAGGAGCAGGAAGAACAGCGGAAAGTCCAACAGCTGATGACCAAAGACAAGAGGCGGCCGGGTAAGGAGTTTCGGCTTAGGGGAGCGGATCCCCCTTCCCTTGCATGCCTCGAAGCCTCCCAGGGCCCATCGGAAAGGGCACTTTCCCAGCTGGGCCAGCACCAGCAGCCCATGGGTCTGCTGCAGAGTCTCCCAGAAGCCCCAGGAGAGCAGCCTTTCAGCTTCTGGGTGTGGTGGATTGGTGGAGGGCTGCACCTAGAACCGAGCTAAAGCTGCCTGACACCCCCCCCCCCCCCCCAACAGACAGGGTGATATTTTTACCCAATATTCTTTTCGACTCATGCAGGTGTCCCTAGGGTGGAAGAGGGAGGCTGGAACACCGTGCAGGGGGCAAAAAATAGTCGTGTGCTGGACCCCACCAAGTTCCTTAAAATCACCAAGGTAGGTATACGGGCCGAAATCCTTTCTGTTGTGGCCCGCTAGCTGGCAGCAGAGCTGGAAGCAGATTCGGACAGTGAAGAGGTTGGAAAGGAACATGGGCCAGTCCTGGAGTCTGGGGAAGGTTCTGATGAGGGCTTTGTGTTGGAGGCAGAGAGGAGGCCAGGGCAGTCTGACAGTTATCAGCTGCCTTCAGAGTCAGATGTCAGTGAAGCAGAGGAACAGCTGGAGCCTGTTCCCAGTGTGCGCATGCACAGAGTTGCCAGACGAAGGGAACAGCTAAAGAACAGGGGTCGACTTGGGAGTAAGGCCACAGGTGGATGGGGAATGGCCCCTCCCGGAAGAAATAAAAGAGGAGCGGAAGGGAAGTGGAGTTTGCAGGAGACAATTAGTTCGCTTAATTGGTTGGTGACTCTCCGAGACTCCTTGCCGAGTTTTGCAGATATCAACCTGGCAGCTCTCCAAGCCAGATAAGGTCTGTGACTGTAAATCCTCCCTTGAAAGACTTTGCTGGATGTGAGTGAGCAGAATTCACAGTCAATTGATAAAAGAGTTTTTGTCAAGACAAGGAGTTTGCTTCATGCTCTTGGGAAGCCTGGGTCAGAACACTTTCTGGGACTTGTAGCAGAATCTAGGTGTTGTCAGAAAGCTAACCTGGGGAGGGGGGGCACCGACAAAGCATTTCTGCATTGTCCCAAGGACACCTTTGGGATGTGGGGGAAAGAGCTGAGTTTGAATTCGACCGAGTCTCATCTTAAACCGGCCTTCTAGTCCAAGGAAGGCTTGCAAGGTCCAGTTGAGAGCCCTTGATGTCCTCTCTCAAATACCCCCTGAGAAAAGGACAAAGGTTGGCACCGCAAGGCTGTGCTGGGCTGCCTGGGATGGGGGGGACTAAGGGATCTGACCATCCTCGGGGCGCTTCCTAATCTGTCACTCTGTCCCTTTGTAGCCCAGTATAGACGAGAAGATCCAGCTTGTGCCTAAAGCCCAGTTGGGCAGCTGGGGAAAGGGCAGCAGCGGTGGAGCCAAGGCCAGCGAGATCGGTAAGGGAAGCACACATGGCATATGCCATAGCTGTGTCCCCTGGGCAACAGGGAGCAGACCAGTGGTGGGTTCTGGGTGGTATGGCCCGGTACAGCCGTACCAGTAGTAGCTGTGAGCAGCGGCCACCATACCGGTACGGTGGCTCGTTTGGCCTATCCACCCTCCCGCGTTCTATAGCTGTTTGTAACGCATCCGGCCAATTGCGCACAGTGTGCGGTGCCTCCGTGACCATACCGAGCAGCTGGGTGTTGCAGGGTGGTGGCGTGCGCATGTGTACGCAGCACGCGTACCAGTTGCTACGGGATCCAGAACCCACCACTGGAGCGGACACTAAGAAGCTGCCGCTTGTGGGAAAACCTCCGCAGGGCCAGGCGAGGGGTTGGTCTTTGTTGTGAGGACAGGCCCTCTTCTCTCCGCGTCCTCTGCAGATTGTTTACGACCAAGTGCCACTAGCCTGAACCGCTTCTCCGCGCTGCAAGCGCCTGCGTCGACTGTCTCCGGCACCACCCTGGAGCTGGATCCTCGCAGAGCCTTGACCAGGTAAGGCCCCCGAAACCCCCCTATGGACATGGCAAGAGTGACATCGCCGGAGAACGGGATGGTGGAGCTGAATAGCTGCTGGGATGGGGTCCTCCCGGGTCTGGCGCCCTTTGGTCAAGTTGGGCGCTGACCTCTGGAGCAGGGGTGAAATGCTCTGAAGTCTGCTACCGCTTCACTTCGCTATTGTTTTGCTTTGCGCCGCATGCACACCAAACGCAGGTGAAAAAGGAGGATTAAGAAGCCTTTCCCGAGTCTGTCAAGATAAGTAGAACAGCGAGGAAGGAGGAACAGCTGTGCTGCGCAATTTAGATTCGCCAGGAAGTAGGATTTCCTGTTTTCTAGCAAATATAAATCGCCACGCACAGCTGATTGTTGCACAGCTGATCGTCGGAGCTACCGGTTCGCCCAAACTGGTTGTGAAAAAATGCTACCAATTCGGGCGAACCGGTAGCTCCGACGATCAGCTACGCGACGATCAGCTGGGCCAAGTGATTTCTAGCCCATATAAATTGTGCGGCACAGCTGATCGTCGCACAGCTGATCGTCGGAGCTACCCGTTCCCCCGAATCGGTTGTACAAAAATGCTACCGGTTCGGGCGAACCGGTAGTTCCAACGATCAGATGTGCAACAATCAACTGCCGAGTGATTTCTAGCTAGTATAATTCGCGCGGCACAGCTGATTGTCGCACAGTTGATCGTCGGAACTACCGGTTCGCCCGAATTGGTAGCATTTTTTTTACAACTGGTTCAGGGGAACCGGTCTGAACCAGTAGCATTTCACCCCTGCTCGGGAGTAAAGCGCGAGGCCTCCTCTCGAGTCCTCCGGCTGCGTCCTCTCACCCCTCTGCTTTTGCTTCCCTCCAGCCGGGGAAGCACCGGCCGAGAGAAGAACGACAACAAGCTGCCGCCCTCGGCTGCTTCCCGTCCCAACGCCTTCCTGAGGCTGAGTAGCGGCAGCAAAGAGCAGCTCTTGGACAACCAGGCGCAGGAGGAGCAGCGGAGGGAGATGCTGGAGACCGTGAAGCAGCTGACGGGCGGCCTGGAAAGCGATCGGAACAGCACGGAGGTGGAGAAGAGCAAAACCAGGGAGGCAGGTGAGGGAGACTTCCCTTTGTTCTGCTTGCAGGGGGCCGGGCTGTGCGTGGGGCTGCCTGTCCTGGGTGGGAGGCAGGGAGGAGAGCTTGCCTGACGAGGGCCTGATGTTTGCTGGGATTCTTTCTGAATTAAGGCACCTTCCTTCGGTTTGAGGAGAAAAGCAAGCAACCGCGTTGAAAAAGACAGTTGCTTTTTCATTAAAACAATGAGATGCTTCCATGCTCCTCACAGTACAGAAAGCTTCCTCATTCGCTGGATCTGTTCTCTCCTTTTCCTCCCCTCCATCCTCAGTCAAGTCTGAAGCCCCTGCTCCTCACCCGCAAGAAAAGCCGGGCTTGTCAGACGAAGAAATTGAAAGGAAGTGCAAATCGATCATCGATGAATTCCTGCATATTAATGATTACAAGGTAAAAGGCTGTGGGGCATTTGGCTTTCTTTAATGGGTCTTTATGGCTGGCCAACTCACTGGCAGGCAGAGAAGCCTTCAAACCAGTCCAAGAAATAAGAAGCACACCCGGCCTGAGCCGAGGCCAGTTCACAATCTTCCGGCGTGGCTCATCCACCCACCCCTGGCTAGGAAGGTCTCAAGGCCTCGCACGAGGATGTCAGGCAAAGGGGGTTTGAGCTCCTCCTGCAAAGGATGCCACGCTTCTTCTGTGCGGCTTCTTCGAGGGGCTGGCATCCAGGCTAGAGGGAAGCCCCACCCCTCTCCCTCAACCCACTCCTTCCCGGTGTTTCCGCAGGAAGCCGTGCAGTGCGTGGAGGAGCTGAATGTGCCTGGCATCCTGCCGGTGTTCGTGCAAGTCGGTGTAGAATCCACCCTGGAGAGGAGTCAGATCACCAGAGACCACATGGGCCAGCTGCTCTATCAGCTGGTGCAGTCGGAGAAGCTCAGCAAGCAGGACTTCTTCAAGGGGTGGGTATAGTGCGCCAGAGAGATGAGAAGAGATGGAATGCAATGGAATGAAGAATAGAATAGAATAGAATTCTTTATTGGCCAAGTATGTTTGGACAGACAAGGAATTTATATTTGGTGCATATACTCCCACTGTACATAAAAGAAAAATAAAATAAACTGCATTCATCAAGAATCATAAGACACAACGCTTAGTGATAGTCATAGGTTACTAATAAGCAATCAAATTATACTAGGAGACAAATAAAACAATATAAATAAAATTTAAAGATACAAGCAACAGGGTTGTAATCGTAAGTGGAAAGAGATAGGTACTAGGAAAGCGATAGGTACTAGAAAGGAAGAGAAGAATAATAGTAATACAGTCTTAGTAGATAATTTGACAGCGTGGTGGGGATTATTTCTTTAGCAGAGTGATGGCATTTGGGAGAAAAACTGTCCTTGTGTCTTGTTGTTCTGGTGTGCAGTGCTCTATAGCGTAGTTTTGAGGGTAGAAGTTTAAACAATTTATGTCCAGAATGTGAGGGGGTGTGTAAATATTTTCACGGCCCTCTTTTTGTACAGGTCCTCAATGGAAGGCAGGTTGGTAGCCATTGTTTTTTCTGCAGTTCTGATTATCCTCTGAAGTCTGTGTCTGTCTTGCTGGGTTGCAGAACCAGACCAGACAGTTATAGAGGTTCAGTTGACAGACTCAATAATCCCACTGTAGAACAGAATCAGCAGCTCTTTGGTCAGTTTGAGCTTTCTGAGTTGGCGCAGAAAGAACATTCTTTGTTGTGCTCGTCCTTGTTTGCGGGTGCCAGCTGGAGGTGGTCTTTGCCTCAGGCCGAAGCCACCCATCCCACCACCACCTGCCAACAGGCGTTTTAAGGGGCTTTGCATTTGTGGCTCAGGTTTTCGGACACTTTGGAGACCGCCGACGACATGGCTATCGATATCCCCCACATATGGTTATACCTGGCTGAATTGGTGACGCCAATGTTAAAAGAAGGAGGCATCTCTATGAGAGAACTTGTGATGTAAGCCGGGCTGCATCTCCTTCCCCGATCCCTAAAGCTGGAACTCGGCAAACTGGGCCGCAGAGCTGTGGCCCAGGGGGAGGTGTATTTCTGCCAGGCTGGCTCTGGCTTTTCATGCATGCCAAGCCTGCCGAAGGGCGGGATACAGAAGAGTTCATCACCGAGGCTGCCTTCCTACACAGTAGTGTGTAGTCTCGGGGCAGCTCTCCCCAAGAGGATAAAACTGACCCTTTGCATTCTTTTCCGTTTCAGAGAATTTAGCAAACCTTTACTTCCTGTGAGAAGAGCCGGTGTTCTGCTTTCCAAAATATTGCACCTTCTATGCAAACAAATGGTAAGGAGGACGCTGGGTTGCTAGTGGGCCTCTGCAAACATTCCCCGCCCCCCCAAGACACTAGTCTCATGGGAGAAGCTTAAACCCCCCCCCCCCAAGGCTGAAGTCTATTTGGCTAAAGGAGGGGAGGAACCCATCCACACCTGGGGCAGGATGGAGCTTTGGCTGCTCCTCGCAGGCATTCCAGAAGCAGGGGAGGCTTGAGGGGACGCCGTGCGGCTCCCAGGAGGTTGGTGCTGGCTGGAGCACACCTCCCGAAGTAGCCGCTGGCGGTGCTAGATGAACAACAGTCTTGGCCCAATCCATGGCCTTGTGTTGCAGAGCCATAAGAAAGTGGCAGCCTTATGGAGGGAGGCTGGCCTCAGCTGGAAGGACTTCCTACCTGAAGAGGACGACGTCCATGCCTTTCTCCTGGAGCAGGTGAGGGGCTCGCTTGGGTCTCCTGCTAAGGGGGAAACAGGGCTATTTGGATGGAAAAGCGAGCAGGCCGCCAATTACGGCAAGGTTTGGATTCGGATAGAGCCCCTTGTTACGCTCTGCCTCCAGGATGGGTTGGCCCCACCTTTCGCCCTGGGCCTGAACGTCTCGCCTTCGCTTTTCTAACATTGCAGAAGTTGGACTTCACAGAAACTGACAGTCCCAGTTCCTCAGAAGCACTTTCCCCGAGAGAACTCTCTGCCGAAGAGCTGAACAGGCAGCTGGAGAAACTCATTGTTGAGGAAGAAGCCGGTGACGAGCAGATCTTTGACTGGGTAGAGGTATAAGACTTGCCCTGCGCACCCAGCGGGAACACAGCAGGATAAGACCCCCATCTGCCCTGCCTCCATTGCCTCCCCTCCCTGCTCCCTGGGATGGCTTTACCTACCTGAACAACATCTGGCTAGTGGGATCGTATAGGTGGCCCAGCAAAAAACTCAGCTGTAAGGCTAGAACAGGGGTCGGCAACCTTAAACACTCAAAAGAGCCACAAAGGTCCTAACCGGAAGCCCCCCGTTCAATTCTGGAGCTGACCAGAAGTCCGATTCCCCCAGAATAGAGTCTCCTATTAGCATGGACTCCTTTTTCCTCTACTGTCCTAACCGAAAGCCCCATCAATTGTGGGGCTGCCCGGAAAACCCGCTCCTTGCCATAGAATTTCCCCTAGCACGCCCTGCTTTCCCCCCCCCCCGGGAGCCGCAGCAGAGGGATGAAAGAGCCACATGTGGCTCCAGAGCCGCAGATTGCCAACCCATGGGCTAGAAATTCAAATGGCTGTGAAGTAAGAGTCTAGCCAACTGCAGTGTGTCGTTGTTGTCATCCTGTCCTCCCCTCCACCCCCCAAAAAAGACCCTTTTAAATTATCCTGTGCGCTGCTTGGGGAATCCAAGCATGGGTTAACTTTGTCCATTAGCCTAGAGACTGAGTTACCTAATTGTTGGCCACGCCTCCTCTGACTGGGGTAGTTCAGTTTTTTAACTCGGTCCAGCCTAAAGAGACGTAAAAAGATTACTCTTCTAGGACATTAGACAAATTACTGCTTTCCTTCCTTATTTCTTTATTTATTCTTTGTTTATTAATTAGTTCTTTCTGGATTTATTTCGTCTGGATTTATTTCGTGCATTTGGACTGAATTGTGGTTCAAGAAAGCGTAAGCCGCGTTTCGACGAGCAGTAATTACGCTGTGCTAGACTTGTTCCCGTTGGTGTTTCGGCGGTTCCCCTTAAGGCTCTCGCAGCCGGGGGGGACCCGCACATTGGAAGAATTGCAGCAACTAGCTGCCGCAGATGTGAGTCAGTTCGACGTTCTCTGCCCCGCGGGTGCCGCGGTGAGAGTAGCTTCGCCTCTCGCGTCTGTTTGAGTGGCCACGATCCGCTTAGAGGGCGCGATCGGCCCAACGTGATTCAGCGCCTCATGATTGTGGCACTGCCGTTCCCTTCGTATTGACTTCGGTCGTGCCAGCTGCGGTTCGTATAGCGCTTAGTAGCAAGCGGTCGCTATTTTGTCGGCATTTGAATTTTGCGCCATTTCTTTCTGCCGCTGCGGCCATTTTTTATGCCCCCCTCTGAGCGCCGAGGGACAGCTGGAAGGGACGCGCTTAGTGTTTCGCGCCCAAACGGCGCCTACGTCACTAATGGCTTGTTCTGGGAGCTGAGGAGGTCGGTTCGTCATCTCGCCGCTCCAGCACACGTGGTTACTTTGCAAGTATTCAGAATCATTCCAGTTCAGCTTTCCAGCAATCACCTCTGATTTTGGGTCATGAGCTGAGCCTTTCAACTCCTTGTTAGTAATTATGGTTGATCATTCCATCTCTGGAGGCAGAGCTGGGGCTTCTACCTCTTTCCCGCTGCACTCCGAGGCCGCTAGAACCAGTACTAGGGTGGGGAGAGCCACCACTAGGGCTGCTAGTCACAGGGCTCACGCTTCATCTGCAGCTCCGATTAGGGCTGCCAAGCGCAAGGACAAGGGTAAATCAAAAAACCCCGTGGCCACCAACAGGTCACCTCCGGCTTTAGTAGCTGAAGGCCCCTCACCCGGTTCTCCCATTCATTTGACTGGAATACAGGGTTGGTCTCCAGACCTCCCTATCCCACTGGAACTGGCAACTGAGGAAGGGGAATTGGGCCCCCAGTCTCCCCCTGATCCTTCTGAGGCCAGCCCAGCCTCAGCTTCAGTGCCCATGCGTTCGGACCCTACAGCCACGTTTACCCCCACAGCTGCTGGGCTGAGACTTGAGGAAGGTTCTGAGTTTAACCTTCCCCCTGCACTACAAAACATGATCTCATCAGCCATCGCACAGGGCATGGATGCAGAGTTGCATCACAGGGCCCAGAGGCCTAGGGTTGCAACACCCTTAACTCCCAGGCTGACCCCCCATCATCGCTTTTCTCCGTCTACAGTGAAGGATCGGTGTTAGGTGAGGAGGAAGGGGTGGCAGACCTGGAACTTTCTGATGACGAGGGCCTAGTGCAGGACAAGCAGGCATTTTCCGACTTGTTCCAGCCTCCTTTATTTAAATATCTTCTATAGAAGGCCAAAACAACAACCAATATGGGCGGCACTTCCACCCAGGCCAGTACCGCGGTAGGTCTTGACCTCACGGAGCGCTTGTTCGCTGAGCAGGTACAGGAACAGGATGTCATTCCCTTTCCAAAGCTATTTTCAGTCGTTCAAAAACAATGGGCCCAAACAACCGCTGTTTCTCCACCTAGCCATGGGGACAGGAAGCTCTACACCTCCACCCCTGAACTGGATGGGATTCTCCAATTCCCTATGGTGGACCCCCCCCAGTTAATAATAATAATAATAATAATAATAAATATTTATTTCTTAGCCGCACCCTCTCCCGAAGGACTCGGGGCGGCGTACAACAAAACATAGGAAATAAATATATCGACATACATATAACAAAACATATACCAAGACATATACACGACATATACAAGGAGGAGGTGAAGTGATAGATAAAAACAAGTAAAAACACAATGTTTAAAAACCCCTAAATAAATAAATAAATTGAATGCAATTAAAATACCCCAAATAAAAAAACCCGTCAGGAGCGATATAGTTGGATCAAAGTTGAGCCAGGCCAGCAACTTGAAAAAGGTGGGTCTTGAGCTTTACACGAAAGGAGCGGAGGTCAGAGGTATTCCTAATATCCGGAGGGAGGTCATTCCACAGGGCTGGGCCCGCCACAGAGAAGGCTCTACTCCTAGGCGCCGCCCCTCGACACTGTCTGGTGGACGGCACCTGGAGGAGGCCCTCTCTGTGCGAGCGGATTGGTCGCAGGGATGTATGGGGCAGAATACGATCCCGCAAGTAACTAGGTCCTGAGACATGGAGCGCTTTAAAGATTGTTATCAAAACCTTGAAACGCACCCGATAGACCACAGGAAGCCAGTGCAGCTCGCGCAGGAACGGTGTCACATGGGAGTACCTAGTACTCCCCATAATTACCCGCGCGGCTGTGTTCTGGACCAACTGTAGCCTCCGGGTGCATTTCAAGGGAAGCCCCATGTAGAGAGCGTTACAGTAGTCCAAGCGAGACGTCACCAGCGCATGAGTGACTGTGCGTAAGGCGTCCCGGTCCAGTAGGGGGCGCAATTGGCGCACCAGGCGAACCTGGTGGAACGCCCCCCTTGCCACGGCTGTCACATGGTCATCCATGGACAGCCGGGCATCCAGGAGGACGCCCAAATTGCGCGCCCGCTCCACAGGGGCAAGTTGAATGCCCCCGATGGCCAATGATGGAATTAATTGGCTGAACCGGGGAGCCGGTACCCAAAGCCACTCTGTCTTGGAGGGGTTGAGTTTGAGTCGGTTGTCATCCATCCAGATCCGTACGGCTTCCACACACCGGGACATCACTTCGATGGCCTCGTTGGGGTGGTTCGGGGTGGAAAAGTACAGCTGAGTATCATCAGCGTACAGATGGTATCCCACCTCGAAACCACGGATGATCTCACCCAGTGGCTTCATATATGTGTTGAACAGGAGTGGCGAGAGGACCGACCCCTGTGGCACCCCACAAGTAAGGGGGCGTAGGGTCGACCTCTCCTCCCCTGCCAACACACGCTGCGTCCGGCCAGAAAGGTAGGAGCCGAACCACCGCAAAACGGTGCCCCGGACCCCCAACCCCTCCAGCCGGCGCAGCAGGATACCATGGTCGATGGTATCAAAAGCCGCCGAGAGGTCTAATAGGACCAGGATAGAGGAACAACCTCTATCTCTGGCCCTCCAGAGATCATCCACCAACGCGACCAAGGCCGTCTCCGTGCTGTGACCGGGGCGGAAGCCGGACTGGCGCGGGTCTAGATAATCATTTTCCTCCAGATGCCGTGGAAACTGGTAGGCCACCACACTCTCTACAACCTTCGCCAAAAAGGGAAGGTTGGAGACAGGACGATAATTGGCCAGCTCCAAAGGATCCAGGGAAGGCTTCTTGAGCAAGGGTCTCACCACCGCCTCTTTCAAGGCGGCCGGGAGAGACCCCTCGCTCAGCGAAGCGTTCACTAGGTCCAGGAGCCAGTCTCGTGTAACCTCCCAGGATGCCAGTACAAGCCAGGAGGGGCACGGGTCCAATAAACATGTGGTGGGTCGCAGTCGTCCACGCATTCTGTCCAAATCCTCGATGGCAACTAAGTCAAACTCCTCCCAGGTCGATTCCTCAAGACTCGCCACGGACGTCTCCATTGGACCACTAACAGGGGCCCAATCCTTCCGGATTTGAGCGATTTTATCCTGCAGATATTTCCCAAATTCCTCTGCTCTGCCCTGTAGAGGGGCCTCCCGCGGCCTCTGAAACAAGAGGGAGCGGGACACCCGAAACAGGGCGGCAGGGCGGTTCTCCGCGGATGCAATGAGAGTGGCACAATATTGGCGTTTGGCCACTCTCAATGCCACAAGGTACGTCCTTAAATGGGCTCGTGCCTGTGTTCGATCAAGTTCGGAACGAGAGGATCTCCAACGACTCTCTAGACGTCTCTTGCGGCATTTCATCACCCTCAGCTCCTCGGTAAACCAAGGGGCCAGGGTGGATCGTTGCCGCCGGAGAGGCCGCAAAGGCGCCACCCGGTTCAAGGCCCCGGTAGTCGCATTATTCCACGCGACCACCAGGTCCTCTACCCGGGGGCGGGTCAAGGTTACAGGAAGTGGCCCAAGCTCCGTCTGGAACCTATCTGGTTCCATCAGGCGCCTGGGGCGGAACCATCTAGTGCTTTCCGGTTCCGCCTCCCCGCAGCAGGAGGTAGCACCAGGGAAGTCAAGACGAAGGAGTGAGTGATCTGACCATGACAGGGGAGTGATGGTTAAGTCCCCTCCTCCCAGATCACTCAACCACTGGCCAGAGACAAAAACGAGGTCCAGAGTGTGTCCTCCCTCATGTGTCGGGCCCTGAATCATTTGAGTCAGGTCCATGGCTGTCATGGAAGCCATGAACTCCGGAACCCCCTCTGATGCTTCTCCCATCGCTGGCAGGTTAAAATCCCCCATCACTAAAAGTTTGGGGGTCTCGACCGCCACCGATGCGATCAGCTCGAGGAGTTCAGGCAGGGCCGCTGATGTATAGCGAGGAGCCAGGTATACTATCAGCAGGCCCAACTGTCTCCCAGGGCCCCATTTCACAACAAGTTGTGGCCTTGGCCTCTCCAGCCTTGATCCCACCTGAAATTTCAGAAGGCCTCAAAGCTGAGGACCATAAGGCCGAGCTGGTCATTCACAAAACGCACCAGGCTGCTGCCTGGGCATTGCGGGCTGCCACTGCAGTCTTGTTCTTCGACAGGACCTCGCTAGTGTGGCTCAGGCAATTACAGGCCAGCCTTGCTCCTGATGATATGCGTCTCCACCAAGACGTTAACAAACTGGTGGCAGCGCTAGAGTTTTCCTCTGATGCTACCCTCAATGCGGCCAAATTTGTGTCTCGAGCGGTAGTGTCCAATGTTGCTTCCCGCCGCCTTCTCTTGCTTCCCCATTGGCAGGCAGACCTACGTTCCAAATGGCACCTGGCCTCTACCCCATTCAAAGGTGGTTCGCTTTTTGGCGCAGCGTTAAACCCTATCTTAATTGAGACGAGAGACAAACGTAAAGCCCTCCCGTTGACCAGTAGGCGTACAGACAGGAGGCAACAGCCCTACAATAGGCAGTCATTTCGGGCTGCGGATTCAGGGTAGACTACCGCCCCATATAACTCCCAGTACAACAGGCCCTATACACAGCCTCAGGATAGGGCCCAGGACTGTTCCAGGATCAGAGATAGGGGCTGGCAACAGAACCAGCAACAGCCTCAGGCGCGGCAGCCGTTTCGTGACCCCAAACAACCGGTCCTTTCGTAGATACAGGTGACTCACACAGGGTGGAGCCCATTGGTGGACGCCTAACAGCCTTCGTCCACCAGTGGGCAGAAACCCCCTCGGACACCTGGGCCATCCAGACTTGTGGGGCAGGGCCTCACTCTAGAATTTCTCACCATCCCCCCGAGGTGTTTCATCAGGTGCCCCGTACTCAAGTGTCAAATAAAACGGCATCTGATGGACATCGAGATCCAACATCTGTTGTCAATCAATGCCATAGAAAGTGTACTACAAGGGCAAGAATGACTAGGCTTCTATTTGATACTTTTTCTAGTCCAGAAAAGCTCGGGAGGATGGCAGGCCATCCTAGGCTTGAAACGACTCAACTTATACCTCAAGTATCAGAGGTTCAAGATGCAATCTCTAAAAAGCATCCTGACTTGCATTCGCCACGGTGACCTGATGACCTCTGTCGACATCAAGGAGGCATACCTCCATGTGCCAATACATCCGGCACACCGAAGATTCCTAATATTCCAATTTGCCGGGCGCCATTTCCAGTACCGGGCATTGCCATTCGGCCTTTCTTCGGCCCCGCAAACCTTCACAAAGTTGCTGGCAGTAATAGTCGCGTCTCTTTGATTGACGGCCATAAGAGTCAATTGCTATTTAGATGACATCTTGATCCTGTCATCATCCCGGGTCCAGGCGAACCGGGACCTACAAGCTACAATCGACACTCTACAGTGCCACGCATTCGTCCTGAACTTTCCGAAAATCCATTTGCACCCGACCAGGTCCTTATTGCACCTCGGGACTCTTATCAACTTGGATTTGTGCAAGGTATCATTGTCGCAGAAGAGACGTCAGAGCCTGCAGACCATGGTGAGTCAAGTACTACAACAGAGGTCATTATCGCTAGCAAACTTCTTGGGAAAATGGTGTCATTCATAGACATAGTTTCCTGGGCACGATTCCACGCGTACCCGCTTCAGTGGTTCCTGCTCCCCTTCCAGAGGGCCCACACCAGCCACTCGCAGACCAAGGTTGCCCTGCCACCCAAGGTGCTACGATCGCTCCGATGGTGGACATCATCCAAACTACTCAAGGGATGCCCCTTCAAGGAGCCAGACCGCATCGTAGTAACGACGGATGCGAGTCTATTCGGCTGGGGAGCTCACACCTTGGACCAGGTGGCACAGGGACGCTGGACTGCCAAGAACTACGGAACAGCATCAACTGGCTGGAGCTTCGGGCCATCCGGCTAGCCCTCCACGAATTTCGGGACCTGGTGACGGCCGACCATGTGTTAGTCCTCACCGTCAACATTGCCTCCAAGGCTCATGTCAATTGCCAAGGAGGCACGCGGTACAGGTCCTTGATGTTGGAAGCGGAGAGACTCCACCATTGGGCGGAGAGCCGCCTACTATCGATTCGAGCGGAGCAAATGTCGGGCACAGCCAACACACAGGCGGATTGGCTGAGCAGGGCCACAGTTGACCAGGTGGAGTGGCGTCTCCATCCAGCCCTGTTCCAGGAACTGTCTCACAGGTTTGGCCGGCCCGATGTGGACCTCTTTGCACAGCCTCACAACTCGCAGCCGAGGTTTTACACCAGGTACCAAACACCAAGGGCGGAGGGCACTGACGCGCTTTGCAACCCATGGCCGGAAGGCCTTCTTTACACCTTTACGCCTCTACCAATCATTCCACTTGTTATTCAGAAAATCCTAGCGGAACGGGCAGACGTCCTCCTGATCGCTCCAATGTGGTCGCGCCGCCCCTGGTACGTCGACCTCGACCACCTGCCCATCTCACGTCCCTGGAGAATACCGGACGATCGGATACACCTTTCCCAGCGAGCTCTCATTCATCCGAACCCCCAACTGCTACAGTTAGCCGTGTGGCACATGAGCGGGCTATCTTGACAACACTTTTCTGACAAAGTTATCGACACAATCCAGGCAGCGTGACGCCCGTCCACAACTCACATCTATGAGGCCACTTGGCGTGCTTTCTGCAGATGGTGCCGGTCAGCAGGCCTTGACCCGATCAAGACATCCATCCCACAGGTATTGGACTTCTTGCAAACTGTCATGGACAAGGGACTAACGCCCAACACCCTCCACCGCCAAATTGCGGCTCTATCAACTGTGATTGGCGGCGGGCAGGGCCGTTCCCTGGCACAACACCCCAGGGTCCGATCATTCCTGAAGGGCGCATCGAACCTCAGACCACCGGTAGTGCATCGTTACCCTACCTGGGACCTGTCTCTGGTGCTCAGGGCCCTCACGGCTGCACCATTCGAGGCCCATCCACACGATCAGTCTCCGATTGTTGACCCTTAAAACTCTCTTCTTGGTAGCAATTACATCGGCTAGGAGGGTGTCGGAACTGGTGGCATTGTCGGTCCGCAAGGACCTCTGCATCATCCATCCGAACAGTCGTTCTGCGGTTGGACCCGGCATTCCTTCCAAAAATTAACTCTTGGTTCCACAGAGCACAAGAACTCGTTCTCCCAGACTTCTGCCAGCAGCCTTCACATCCATAGTAGCGGCATCATTCAGAAGGTCAGAAGTGCTGTTAGTGTCCTTTCAGCCATCATCCATGGGGCAGAAGGTGTCCTCACATACCATCGGACGCTGGTTGAAAGCATGTATCGCCCTTACTTACGACAGTCAATCCCGACCGGCTCCCAGACGCATCACTCCCCATTCCACCAGGAGTGCTGCGGTTTAACCACGGCGGCCTGCGCGACACAGGCCTCAGTGGAAGACATCTGCAGGGCGGCGACCTGGTCATCACCGTCGCCCTTTATCAGACATTATAAAATTGACATGTATCTCTCGGCAGAGGCTTCCTTTGGGCGGCGAGTTTTGGAGAGGGTTCTTTCACCACCTAGGGCCCCTGACCAGCCTAGCTCCCGCCCTTGACTTCATTGCTTTGGCATGTCCCACGCTTGGATTCCCCAAGCAGCGCACAGGAGAACGACCGTTGACTTACCTGAACGGTCCTTCTATGTGCGCTGCGAGGGGAATCCAAACCCACCCTCGGCTTCAGCTGGTCCGGACATTTGACCTTTTGCATACACTTCCATTCGTATGGTTGACTTACCTCATTAACTATTGCATTTCGTGACATTTGTTTCCATCTCTTGGATCGGCTGAGCCTTCGTACAAAACTGAATTACCCCAGTCAGAGGAGGCGTGGTCAACAATTCCGTAACTCAGTCTCTAGGCTAATGGACAAAGTTAACCCATGCTTGGATTCCCCTCGCAGCGCACATAGAAGGACCGTTCAGGTAAGTCAACGGTCGTTCTTTGCAGTGACGGACTTAATTCCGGCCAAATAAAGAGACCGAAAGGCAGCCGGGAATGTTGGTTCTTCCACGGCTAGAGCTGATTGGGTCAAAAGTAGATTGGGTTTTTTTCTGAAGCAAAACAGCCCAGCTTCTTAATCCTGACAAATTGGACTTCTCGCTTCCAGGCTAATCTAGACGAAAGCCAGATGAGTTCACCTACATTCCTTAGAGCTTTAATGACGGCCGTTTGCAAAGCAGCTCTTCTAGGTGAGTAGCGGCCGCAGCAGAATTCGAAGGTATGCCGTGTGTGGTGGGCACTCACATGCCTGTTTTTTTAAGGGATTCGAATCGTTGGCACAAATGGGTTTCCTGGGTTTGAATTGCTCCCTCAAAAGACAGTATTGGGCCCAGGTAAGACTTGGCTGCGATTCTCGATCAGAGTCCTTTTAGTTTTATTTTGTCTTCCTTAACCTTAGTACTGTTTTCTCTTGTTCCATTAAAATAGCCAAGGGAGTCTTTCTATGTATTAACGTTGGATCTGGTCCACCGAGGGGACAGAACTTAGATTGGCCAGTGAGACAGAGAGAGAGAAGGCGCAGCTGGGGGTTTTCTGTCTTGTGGCTGCTTCCGTTTATAGAGAAGGAGAGAGGACGGAGCAAGCGGTCGCTTCCTCGGCCAGGGCTCCTGGGCCACCCAGGGCAGTTTAGATTCCCAGCCAGCTTTCGGGGGGACGGGACTGGGCAAGGCTCCGCAGCCATCCGTTTCCCAAGAATATCTGTAGCTCAAAACCGATCGGGAAGGTCCAACGCTTTCTTGTAGTGGTGAGGGAAAGGGTGTGAGTATGTGACTACTTCTTTCCTCCCATCCAGTGGATAGCTCTAGCTTGCGAGTGGATACTGCCGTTATCAAGCGGAGAGTGCCCATCTTACTCAAGTACCTAGACTCGGACACCGAGAAGGAACTACAAGCACTTTATGCACTGCAGGCATCAATAGTAAAACTTGACCAACCTCCTAGTAAGTATCCAGCACGTGTCTGTGATTTGAATGAGTATGTTGTAATGGCTCGATTGGGATAGGTGTAAAGTGGTACGTAACGTACCCCAGGGCTTCATCGATGTTGTTTTGACCTAGGCTTCCCCTAGCGACGAAGCACACTCCTTGTCCCGACAAAAAACCCTTTTTACTAAGTTACTGTGAATTCCTCTCATTCACATCCGCCAAAGTCTTTCGAGGGAGGATTTACAATCACAGACCTTAGCTGGCTTGGAGAGCTGCCAGGCCGGTATCTGCAAAACGTGGCAAGGAGTCTCGGAGAGTCACGAACAAATTAATTGTCTCCTGCAAACTCCACTCCCCTTTTGCTCTTCTATTTCCTCTGGGAGGGGCCATTCATCGTCCACCTGCGGCTTTCCTCCCAAGTCAACCCTTGTTCCTTAGCTGTTCCCTTCGTCTGGCATCTCTGTGCATGCGCACACTGGAAACAAGCTTCAGCTGTTCTTCTGCCTCACTGATGTCTGACTCTGAAGGCAGCTGATACCTGGCATACGGCTCTGGCTCCCTCTCTGCCTCCGACGCAGAGCCCTCATCAGAGCCTTCCCCAGACTCCAGGACTGGCCCATGTTCCTCCCCAACCTCCTCACTGTCCGACTCTGCTGCCAGCTCTGCTTGGCTGACGTAGGGGGGGGGGGGTGGGATTGTTCCAGGCAGAGGTCGCAGGGGTAGGCCTTTGGCTCTCCCCAAGATCTCTGAGCCCATTTGGAAGGCAAAGCTTTGTATAATCTTTCTCCCTTTTTGAGACCGTTCTTGCTCGAAGTCTTGTTTTCTGGCTGGAGAGTCTGTTTGCCCGAGCTGCCACTTTCCGCTCAAAGCGTTATAAACGGAGCAGGCAGAGAGCCGTCTCCTGAATAAAATAGGATAGTACAGAACAGAATAGAATAGAATAGAATTCTTTTATTGGCCAAGTGTGATTGGACACACAAGGAATTTGTCTTTGGTGCATAGGCTCTCAGTGTACATAAAAAGACAAGACACATTCGTCACGAATCATAAGGTACAACATTTAATGATAGCCAGAGGATACAAATAAGCAATCAGGAAACAATATGAAAATAAATTGTAAGGATACAAGCAACAAAGTTACAGTCCTGCAGTCACAAATGGGAGGAGATGGGGCATAGGATCGATGAGAAGACTAATAGTAATCGTAGTGCAGCCTTAGTGAATAGTTTGACAGTGGTGAGGGGATTATTTGTTTAGCAGAGTGATGGCATTCAGGAAAAAAACGGTGCTTGGGTCTAGTTGTCATGGTGTGCAGTGCTCTATAGTGTCGTTTTGAGGGTAGGACTTGAAACAATTTATATCCAGGATGTGAGGGGTCTGTAAATATTTTCACAGCCCTCTTTTTTACTCGTGCAGTGTACAGGTCCTCAATGGAAAGCAGGTTGGTAGCCATTGTTTTTTTCTGCAGTTCTAATTCTCCTCTGAAGTCTGCTTCTTCTGTCTTGTTGGGTTGCAGAGCTAAATCAGACAGTTATAGGGGTGCAGATGACAGACTCAATAATTCCTCTATAGAAGGGGACATGGGGAGAAGGTTCCGGATTTTTTGGGGTGAAGTACAAGATGGAGCGTTCGTTCCCGCTCTCCATTCAGCCGTCTCTTTTCTGCTCTCTGCAGATTTGTTACGGATGTTTTTTGACTGCCTGTACGACGAGGAGGTGATATCAGAGGATGCCTTCTACAAATGGGAAAGCAGCAAAGACCCGGCGGAGCAGAACGGGAAAGGCGTAGCGCTCAAATCCGTCACCGCGTTCTTCACGTGGCTACGAGAAGCCGAAGAAGAGTCTGAGGATAATTAAAACTGAATATACAAAAAAAAAAAGAAAAGAAAAAACAAAACAAAAAACAATTTAAGTATTTTTTTAAAAAAAAGTTTCATGTCTTCGCCAATCACAGTGCAGCAAGGCCAATAACTCGCGCAGAATCCCCTATCCCCCACGTGTGCACGAGTGGGGGAGAGGCAAAAAAAAAAAAAGTCACACACGCAAAGGCGATCATGGAGGACAAAAAGTACTTGAAAATTCAAGTCCAACGCAAACCTGAGGGGCAGGAGCACTAAAACCAAAATACATCTATTATTTATAGAAACTATTTTCTGTTTTAATCTTTTTTTTTCTTTTCATTTTTAAAAAAAGGACTCAATACTTTAAGAAGAACAAAACCTGTTCAGACAACAACAAACAAACAAACAAAAAACAAAACCTCAGAACTATAATTTATTATTTTCAAGAACTGCAAATGTCAGTGTAATTTTTAAATTTGCAGTTTCTGTAACAAATTGTATGATAGACATAAAAGAACAAAAGCAGAGAAATAAATTTCCCTCCCTTTCAGATCCAACTTCGGTTTTGTTTGAAAACACACCCGTACCTGACTCATAACTTCTAAGAAAAAAAAAAGGGGGGGGGTCAGGAATGAGGAGATAGTAGATGAAGGAGAGGATTTTTTGGGAAAAACAAAAACACAAAACACCCAGATCTTTCTGCCTGCCTCTCGGGTTGCTTCTGAAATTTAAAAGAAGCCAAAAAAACAAAACAAAAGGGTAACCTTGGACCTAAGGAATTGCATATCTGAAAACACGTTGTGGACCAGACTGGCTGGAGAATAAGTTGTTCAAAACATTCCTCCTATCCCTGGATGCAGAAGAAGGGGGGGGGGGGGGCTAGTGATACTTAACAGAACCTTTAGAGCAAACTTTTAAGGCTTGTAAATACAATAGAACAAATATTTTAAAAAAACAAAACCAACAAAAAACCGAAATTGACTCCATGCTATTCTTTTCACTTTTCAAAAAAAATATGCAGAACAAAATAAAGATCAAAACCTTGCAAGTTTAAAAAGCTCGGGAAGTAGATTCTCTTTGGACGCCAGAGCCAGAGGCGCTGACCCTTGGCCCGGCCTCTGCTGTGGAAGGACCCACGTTCCAGGTGGGACTTGGGGCAAATGTCACTGTCCAGCAGGCCAGGTGGGGGAAAAGAGTTAAAGACACTCAGGCCTGAATAAAGAGGAGGTAAGGTAGCAGCTGATTGGGCAAAGCTTTGCTTACACCAATTTTCCTTTTTTTACATTTTTTATCATTGGGGAATTGCAGGGAATTGAATTATGTGGGGTCATTCAAAGCAGGAAGGATGGCTGGAGGAGTATTTTGGGTGCCCTTCACACACAATTGTGCATGAGGCTATTAGTGCACAAGGATGCGCAGATCAGGGTTGAACTGGAAAGGAGGTGGTCTGGCGAGGGCTGCTCGCCCAGCTACATCAAGGGCACCGTTCCAGCTGCAAGAACATCCCAGCAGCCGCCCATGGAGCAAAGTGTGGACAGCCCCACCGTCTTGGGGAGCACAGAAGTCCCCTTAGGGAGCATCCCAGTCCAAGGATCGAGAGCAGCGGAGCAAAAATACATGCATAAAGTACTTTTTTTAAAAAAAAAATTGCATTTCCTAAGTTAAAAGGTTTTTTTAATTTTATTTTTATATAAACAATCCATTAACCAGTTTGTCGTCTGGATATAAATATTTTGTGGCCAACGTTAAAATATACAGCCGCCTTCATAATTTAATCTCATTTTAGTTTTTAAGAATTGTGATGCCAAAGCACTCGCCGCGCCCAACATGCTCTTCCGGGGAGCAACTTCCGCCCATAAGACGGCGGCAACTTCGGGGACGTAAGGGTGGGCGGGGCCAGCTCTGCGCATGCGCCATATTCTCTCCCCGTTTCCCCCTCCCCCCCACTCCTCAGGGCAAATCTCTCCCGATTCCCAATTCAAACGGCGGGACCTTCGCTCTTCCCCGCGAAATATTTTTGTTCGCGCGAGGAAAGGGTGTCGAGTGGAAGGAAGGAGGGAGGGAAGAAGAAAACAGAGAGAGAAAGGTGCGCGTGCGCACTTCGCGCCCGCCCCGACCTCCCCCCCACCCCAATCGGCGAGGACTTTGTGCGCATGACGGGGAAGGGAAGACCGCTATTGGCGTAGCAGTTTTTTTTTTCCTGGCTCCCCCCCCTCACACACACACCCCAGCGGGCGGCCATTGGTCCTTCTCCGCGACGGCCCCGCCTCTTCCTCCCTGTCGCCGCCGGGACTTCCGCCGTTCTGGTTTTGTGTGTGTGTTTGTGTGTGTGAGTGAGTGAGTGCAGGGGGGGAGTTTCCTTTGGCCGCCGCCGCCGCTGCCCCGCTTTGTGCGCCTCAGCTCGCCCAGGGGCCACCGTAGGCGCGGTGAGTGAGAGAGCGCGCGACCGAGAGGGCGACGGCGGCCTCGGGCAGCGGCCGAAGAGGAGAGGGCGGGGCCGCGGCTCGGCCGAGGGCTCCTCACCAATGCTTTAATGCGCGCTTCTCACGGAAAGGCCCCTTTCTCCACATAATTCACCCCTCTACTCGAGTTCCTTTCTGGCCGCTGCTGCGAAGGCGGCCCCGGGTCCGTTGTCGCTGCCTTGGCGGTAGCACAAACCGAGCCCTGCGAGACGACGGGACCGGGCAAGGCCGCTTCCCCGCCTCGAATCGGGCCTCTTGAGGCGTCGTCGTCGTCGAGGAAAGTCGCCGAGGCGCACGAAGCTTCTTTTTTTCCTTTTAGGCGGGAACTGAGCCTCCCCGGGGCAGCCGAGGAAAAAGAGACCCGTTTGTGGTGGGGGAGGGGAGGGGGGGCGGCTTGCCCTTCCCCCCCATAGGAAGCAATTGCACCCCCCCCCTCTCAGGCCGGGCCCGCTGTCAGAATCGCCGCAGGCAGGACGCTAACCGTGGCAGTCCCTTTAAGTCTTTCTTTTTTTTGCCCTTGAGCAAAACCCCGCAGTGGGGCCTGGATCCCTGGCTGTAGATAATGCCCCTTTGGACGAGGTGGGGGTGTTTGGAGGTGGGGGACAACGACCACGATGGGACTTGACCATCCCAACTTTCCCCCTCTTTTATGGGCTGCTGCAGAGTCACTCAAACCAGCCCTTCCGCCACCTTTGCAAAAAGGTGGTGTTTTTTTTTTTGCAACCTTTGCAAACAAAAAACAAAAAAACCACCCCCATTTCCTCCCACAGGCTTAGGTGTCAAAGACAACCCCCCCCCCCCCAGTTTTCCCAGACGGGAGTGAATTACAAATCTTAAGATTTCTATTTTATTCTTTCGTTTCACCTGCCTTCCAGAAACTTGCAACCTCACTGTTTTATACAATCAACTTACCCCGTGTTTCCCCGAAAATAAGACAGGGTCTTATATAAGCACTTTTCTTATAGTGTTTATTTTAGGGGGGGTTAGATGAAAATAAGAGGGTCTTATATTAGCACTTTTCTTATAGTGTTTACTTTAGGGGGGTTAAATGAAAATAAGAGGGTCTTATATTAGCACTTTTCTTATAGTGTTTACTTTAGGGGGGGTTAAATGAAAATAAGACTGTCTTAGCACTTTTCTTATAGTGTTTACTTTAGGGGGGTTAAATGAAAATAAGACGGTCTTATATTAGCACTTTTCTTACAGTGTTTATTTTGTGGGGGGGGGTTAAATGAAAATAAGACAGGGTCTTATATAAGCAATTTTCTTATAGTTTTATTTTAAGGGGGGGGTTAAATGAAAATAAGACAGGGTCTGATATAAGTACTTATAGTGTTTATTTTAGGGGGGTTAAATAAAAATAAGACAGGGTCTTATATAACCACTTTTCTTATAGTGCTTATTTCAGGGGGGATCAAATGAAAATAAGACAGAGTCTGAAATAAGCGCTTGGCTTTATTTTCGGGGAGGTCTTATTATTTTTGATGTGCAGGAGGCGGCAAGCGTGGTCACCTCACGGCTGCTGCTGCCGTGCAATATTTTCAGGGGAGGGCTTATTTTAGTGCATGCACTCAAAAGCCCGGTTGGGCTTATTATCTGGGGAGGTCTTATTTTCGGGGAAAACAGGGTATTCAGCAGATGCCGCAAGAGAGGATTCAAATACGCCTCGTTATCTTTTAGCTTAAAATCCCCCCCCCCAGCTGACAGCTGCAAATGATGTGATCCTGGGATCCTTGGGGGGGGGGAGTATATGCTGTTGTGTGATTTTTTAATTTTATTTTATTTTGCTATGGGGTTGGGGAAATGTTACTTTGCATTTTGTTGACAACAGGGCAAATTATGGGGATGGGCTTCTTGTTTTCTTTCCAGGTCTAAATATTCTTGTCTGCGTTATGCAGAAGGGGGTGGGGGGTGGGCGGGGGGTTCTTGGCTTCCAAGGCAGGCTGTCAAAAAATAATAACCCTTTGCAACTTGGCTTTGTGCTGTGGCACTAAAATTACATTGCTCAGTTCAGTGTGCCTTGTGCTGATGCTTCAGGGATTTTTGGAAGGGCAGAAATGTTTGACTTGGTGAAGCAGGGAACACGGTCTGGCACCCGCAAAAAATGCTAAGTGATAGGAATACTGTTGGTGTTAGAAACGGAACTGTTGTAAAGAGAAATCGGATATAAATTTTAAGGTTAGGTTATGTTTTTTAAGGGATGCGGTGGCTCAGTGGCAAAGACGCTGACCTTGTCGATCAGAAAGGCCGCATAACGGAGGGAGCTCCCGTGACTTGTCCCAGCTTCTGCCAACTTAGCAGTTTGAAAGCATGTGAAAAAATGGAAGTAGAAAAATAGGAACCATCTTCGGTGGGAAGGGAACTGCGTTCTGGGCGCCTTTGGCATTTAGTCATGCCAGCCACATGACCACGGAGATGTCTTCGGACAGCATTGGTGCTTCGGCTTTGAAACGGAGATGAGCAGCGCTCCCTAGAGTCAGGAACGACTAGTACGCATGTGCAAGGGGAACCTCTACCTATACATTTTCCTCAGGGTAAATGGGCTTGAAAAGTGAGCTAAAAAAGGATGGTTATGTTTTTTCCAGTCTGTTTTTTTTCCAATCCTGGAAACATTTATTTATTTTTAAAAACTCATCCTATTCATATCATTTCTTCCACTTATAAGGAGGATGGGAAGAGTCCCACAGCGTTCTTATTCGAATTGTAATCCTTAAAATCGTTTTGGTATTGTTCTTTCATCTCCGTTAGAATGAGAGGGAAGTGTTGCCTTGCTTGTAGCCAGAAAAAATCTGTGTCTGTTTTTTTTTTCCCTTGGATTCCTGAGTGTCATATTTCACCTGAGTCCTATTATTCTGCCATCCTATTCTTCCCCTCTGCTGTTTATTAAAGGACCTCTTTGGAGTCTGAATTTAGGTGGCAAGAGAAGATGGTGACAGCCAGTGGGGCACTTTGGGGTCGTTTACAGAACTTGCAGGGCGCCCCGGGTTTGGTTGGAATTCAATAACATCTGGGGTTTTTTTGGCTGCTTCTGCTTTCCTCCCGTTTGAGCTTTGGGTGAGGGTTGGCCTGTGTCCCTCTGGCATACGAGTGCCCCATGGTTGGAACTTGCCTGAGACTAGCTGCTTCCTCCCCGCTGGTCCCCCTCTATACGGAGGGGCACCTGTTCTTGGTGTGTGCCCCCCTTCCCTTGCTTGGCTGTGTTGTGTCCTGCATCATATGTCCTACAGGGCCAGTTTTCGGAGGTTATTTCAGCTTAGCTGCCTTAAGTTTAAAGTAACAGGCAAAAGGGGACCTGCTTCTTCTCTGTGACTGCTGCTGTTGTTGTTGTTTTAATTTTGTTGTAACTCTGCCAGGTGAAAGGGAGCTAAATTTGCTTTAAGATATTTTTTTGTTTTGTTTTGTTTCCTTGATAACCTCCTTCACACCAAATCTTTTTTTTTTTTTTGCACTTCTGTTAGGAGAGTCCTCCTTCCCCTTGAGGTTAAGCCCTGGGTCTCCAAAAGTGTGTTACCCTCACGTTGAGGCTAAGACATTAATTTAAATGGCGACTGAGCTGTCTGAAGCCGATCCCGCACACCGTAAGGCAGTTCCACTCTTAACAGGAGCTCCCCTGGACAAGTTGAGTGAGGTAGGGGCTGACCCCGCTCCACGCTTGCCCCCTGGATTGGCCCCTGCAAGGGCCCTTGCGCTCTTTCTTCCCTTTTGCTTCTAGGAATCTCAGCTGGGCTCCATCCGCCCTTCCTTACCAGGTGTTGACCCCTTTCTTTCCTGCTTCCCCGGTGCTTCCCTCCTCTCCCACCCCCCACCCCTCTCCCTCCCTATGTCGTTCTGAGCTGGAGCAAAAACTCTTGTGAGGTGAAAGCCGGAAACTGGACCCTCCAACCTGCTGACGATCCCGAGCACAGTCACCTCACAGGAGAGGAGGTGGCAGTGGGGTGCTTCTCAGCCTGTCGGGGGAGGGTCCTCCTTTTCCGGGCTTCTTGTGACACTTTGCTCCCTTCCCAGACAGTCGAAGACAGAGCCATGCCGATCCGCCGAGCGGTGAATGCTTCTTCTCGGGAAACGCCTCCCAAAAGCAAGCCTGCTGAAGCTGAGGAAACCAAGCCAGGTAAAGAGGGGTGTTTCTTTCCCCCCTCCCCACTCTCACCTTGACCGCTGCGGGTGGGGTGGCCGGTCTTACTGGGTATATGTAGAGCAGTGGTGGGTTGCAGGCAGTACGCCCCAGTACGGGCGTATCGGTCCCTGCCTGGAGTACCGGATACCGATACAGTGCTCCAGAGGGCCCACGCGCCCACCCGAGCTCCTTACCTGTATTTGAGCTCTTCGGCGCTTCCGCGCACGGAGCACACAGCACCTGCGCAATGCTCCGCCAAACAGCTGTAGTGTCACGGAGGCGTCGTAAGAGGTAAGGACGCATGTGTGGAAACATGCCTTGTTTGACAGGAGGCCTGGTAAGTTAACTTGCCAGTACTGTATTGAGCTGGGGGGGGGGGGGCAGTCTGGACTTAACAGTGAGAGTTGCAGCTGTAGGACAGAGCAAGAAGGAGGACTGCAGCTCTCCAGCAAGAGGGGTGGTGGTGGTCTCTCATCCCCCACCTAACCTTGTTCATTTGAATTGCCAAGGTCAGATCTTGCAAGGATCTCTGCTACGCCTGGCCTTGCTGGAAAGCCCAAGGGCCCATCTTCAGCAGGGAGTTTCTGGCCTTTTACCAACTGCTTGCCCTCTTTCCCCTCCGCCCTTCAGAACCGGATGTCAGCTCGGAAGAATCTGCCTCCACCGTGGAGGAACAAGAGAATCCGGCGCCCCCGGCTGCTCCTGCTGAGACAGAGCAGCCAAAGGAGGCCGAGGAGGAGGAGAAGGCAGATGTGAAGCCTGCCGAGGAAGCCAAGAAGGAGTAAGAAGCCTGGGGTGGGGGGGAAAGGAGAGCAGGAAGGCCCTGGTGGGAGAGAAGAGGAAGGTGGGCTGCAGAGGCCAAAAAGGTGATGGCAGGGGTGAAATGCTCTAAAGTCTGCTACTAATTCACTTCGCGCGCATGCGCACCACAGACGCTAAGAAGCATTTTCTGAGTCTTCCAAGGTAAGTAGAACAGCGGAGGGGAGTGAACAGCTGTGCTGTGCGATTTAGATTCGCTAGAAAGCAAGATTTCCTGCTTTTGGGCGAATATAAATCGCGCCGCACAGCTAATTGTCGCACAGCTGATCGTTGGAACTTTTCTTAGCATTTTTTTACTACCAGTTCAGGCGAACCGGTATTTCCGACAATCAGCTGTGCAACAATCAGCTGTGCCACGCGATTTATATTAGCCAGAAATCACTCGGCAGTTGATTGTCACACAGCTGATAGTTGGAACGACCGGTTCGCCTGAACCGGTAGCATTTCATCCCTGGGCAATGGCCCTTGCTAGAAAGGACCCAGTTGTCCACCACAATACAATCCACGCCCTGTGATCCAACTGCCTGGCATGGGAGCTCAGGGGTTCAAAGCCCCCTTGGCCACAAGTTGCTGCCTCGGTCCACTGGGTGGCGCCTCATTTCTTCCTGTTGGCATAGGGGACTGATCCACACTTGGGGCAGTGGCACAGATTTGTCTACTGTCCAAGCAGCAAACTCGGGCTGTCAGGTCCACCATCTTCAGCTTGGCGGCTCGCTGGCACCCTGCCATCAAAGGACCAGGGTGGATGGGGGGGCGGGTAGGGATGGAGGGGGACGAATGAACAATAATCTGTATGCATCTATGTGGGAATCAGGTGTGTGGAAAGTTTCGAGCCCAAACACCTCAGCGTTCCCAACCCATCTCGGTGGTGTCGCATTGTCTGGGATTGGACATGGGGGAAGGGCTGGGAATTTGTGCTGAGGCGCGGGAAACTGAGATTCCGCCTGACTATACTGCAACTAACATCTCTTGGTAAAAGCACCTTTCACTTCAACCAAATGGGAGTCGAGGGTTTCTCTTCCCTAAGGGATCAGACTGGGACAGGACTGACAGCGGGAACCTTCCAGCATGGGTTTGCTGGCCTAGTTGTGGCCCTTGGGCGGGAGAGGTGGGGGGGGGTCATACCATGGGAACGGGTTTTTGAGAAAGCCCACCAAGCCACTCGCCTCTTTTCTCGTCCGCAAAGGGAGAAGGATCCAGAGAAGGAGAAGGAGAAAGAGAAGAAAGTGAAGAAGACCATTCCCGCCTGGGCCACACTTTCGGCCAACCAGTTAGCCAGAGCGCAGAAACAGACGCAGATGGCAGCTTCCTCTCGGCCCAAGATGGATGCCATTTTGATCGAAGCAATCAAAGTGAGGGATGGGAGCATTGGCGGTGGGGTGGGAGCGCGGAAAGTCCTCTCAGCGGTTTGGCTGCCTAGACGGATGCCAGGGAGAGCGCTTCCCACACACCCTTCTCGCCCTCTCAGGCGTGCTATCAGAAAGGCGGGGCGTCAGTGGTCGCCATCCGGAAGTTCATCATCAGCAGGTACCCTTCGCTGGACCTGGAGCGGAGAGGGTACCTCCTGAAGCAGGCTCTGAAGAGGGAGCTGGAGCGAGGGGTCATCCGGCAGGTAAGGACTCTTGGCGCTACAGACTGGCCTGCCCTCGAAGGTCACTGGCGTTTATAGCTGAGGGAGGGCCACGCAATATGGAAAATCCGTCCAGTCGTTTGGGACAGGACTGTGCCTTTCCCTCCCTCCCTCCCTCCTAAGAGCAGCTCGTGCTTGGCTTGTCCTGGACTGAGCAACACACACATACACACACACACACACACACACACACACACACACACCAGGCAGACACAGCCAAGTCGGATAAACGTCTGCGCAAACTGGGATTTTGAGACCCTGATCGAATATTTTTAATACTTGGGCATTATTTGTAAAACCCACCCATTCGGAATATTGAAGCTAGAGTGGAATAATGAGCAATTCTTAAATGATAGTACTTAGGAGGGGACAATAAATTTAGGGCACAAAGAAATGCTTTTTTATATATTTAAATGAATTATTGGAAAAATAAAATAGATAAAAGGATTATGGAAAGAGATAAATGCCATTGAAGTTGGAAGATTAGAACTATGCATATCTATCTGTATTGCTACTATTCATGTTTAAAAAAGATTTGACCCAGTCAATGGACTGTCCACAAAATGTCGGTGTTTATACTGGAAAAAATAAAAACAAATTACCAAAAAAATACCCCATTTCCGTCCCGCTCCCAACACTCCATCAACTTGGGGGGAGGGGATGTTAGACACCCTTTGCATTTGCAGGAGGTTTTGTTTACAGCCTGACGGTTTGCCCCATTTTTTCTGGGACAGGTGAAAGGGAAAGGAGCGTCTGGAAGCTTTGTGGTGGCCCCCAACTCAGGGAAAGCGGGCTCCAAGGCCAAAGACCGGAAGGTAAGTCCGGCGGAGTTGGCCGTGCCCCAGAGCTCTCCAGAGGAGGGGTCGGCAGCCTTAAACCCTCGAAGGTCCTCAACAGATGCCCCCCCCCATTCAATTCTTGAGCCAGTCAGAAGTCCAGTTCTCCCACCATAGAGTCTCCTCCCAGCGTGGCAACCTTTTTCCCTCTACCTGTCCTAAAGCCCTATAAATTGTGGGGCCGACCGGCGACAGGGAGCCGCAGCAGAGGGATGAAAGAGCCACATGCAGCTCCAGAGCCACACAGGTGGCTGACCCGTGCTCCAGAGTCTGAGGAGAGACTCTGCTGCCCTCAGGGAGGGGTGGGGTGGGCTGTTCTTCCAAGGAACGTCCATAGACGTTCCACAGGTGCAGCCCCTCACCTGGAGGGTGGAGGGAGGGGCACAGCGGCCACTGCCGCGTCTGGCCTGATAGAAGAACAAAGGGGCCTTAAGCCCTATCTCGGCTAGGGTGGAGCCCTCATCCCTTCCGTCTCGCTTTCCTTTCAGCGGAGCTTGTCGGCCTCCAGCGCAGAGCAGCACGTGAAGCTGGAGGACGTTCTCCCTCTGGCCTTCACCCGCCTCTGCGAGCCCAAGGAGGCCTCCTACAGCCTGATCAAAAAATACGTCTCCCAATATTACCCCAAGCTGAAGGTGGACATCCGGTAAGGCGCTCAGAAATGGGCATGACTGTAGCAGCCAAGAGGGGGGGATGACTCTGAGGCCCTGGGTGGGGTGGGGGGGACACCTGCCCTGCCCCCTTTTGCAGGACCAGCCAGCCAAGCGGCCTCTCTCTGGCTTCCCCTTTAGGCCCCAGCTGCTGAAGAACGCCCTGCAGCGGGCGGTGGAGAAGGGCCAGCTGGAGCAGATCACGGGCAAGGGGGCTTCCGGCACTTTCCAGGTGGGTAAGGGAGGGCGTGCCCGGGCTAGCACGGGTGGGGATGGGGAAGGGAGGGCGTGCCTTGGAATTGGGGCTAGCACGGGTTGGGGTGGGGAACTCTCCCTCCCACCACCTCTTGCCCAAGTCGCCCATTCCTCCTCCTCGTGTGCAACCAGCTGAAGAAGTCAGGGGAGAAGCCATTGCTGGGCGGAAGCCTGATGGAAGACGCCATCCTCTCCGCCATCGCAGCTATGAACGAGCCCAAGACCTGCTCCACCACCGCTCTCAAGAAATACGTCCTGGAGAAGCACCCTGGCACAAACTCCAGCCTCCAGGGTAGGACCAGTGCAGCGCTACTGGGGAAGGCGCACGGATTCTGCTCCCCAGGTGGCTGGTGCAGCTCCTTCCCTCCCAATACCCACCCAGGGGAACCATCCCCCACTCCCGACTTAGGCTTCTCCGTAATGAGTGCCCCGCCCGCTAGCCTGGCTCTGCCTTGCATTGGGAGCCTTGGATTTGGAAACTCAGCACGGGGCCCTCTGGAGTGGGCTTCCTGGCATTCCCACAGCCCCCCAATACCGTTTTCTGTGCCCCCTGCAGTCCACCTCCTGAAGAGGACTCTGCAGAAGTGCGAGAAGTACGGCTGGATGGAGCAGATCTCCGGCAAGGGCTTCAGCGGCACCTTCCAGCTGTGTTTCCCCTACTACCCAAGGTGAGTCTGGGGCAGTCGGGGCCTGGCACTGGCAGATCCCTCTCTCCCTACTGCCTGGCTGGGGGGTGACCCCAGCCTGCTTATTCCTTCCCTGCTTGGCTGCTAGTGTTCTGACCGAGGCTTCCCGAGAGCCTGAAGCAAACTCCTTGTCCTGACAAAAACCCCTTTTATTCATTGGCTGTGAATTCTGCTCATTCACATCCAGCAAAGTCTTTCGAGGGAGGATTTACGGTCACAGACCTTATCTGGCTTGGAGAGCTGCCAGGCCGATATCTGCAGAACTTGGCCAGGAGTCTCGGAGAGTCACGAACCAATTAAGCGAACTCATGGTCTCCTGCAAACTCCACTCCTATTTTATTTCCTCTGGGAGGGGCCATTCATTGTCCACCTGTGGCCTTCCTCCCAAGTCGACCCCTGTTCTTTAGCTGCTCCCTTCGTCTGGTAACTCTGCGCATGCACACACTGGGGACAGGCTCCAACTGTTCTTCTGCCTCACTGATGTCTGACTCCGAAGGCAGCTGATAACTGGCAGATGCCTCTGACTCCATCTCTGCCTCCGATGCAGAGCCTTCCCCAGACTCCAGGACCATCCCATCTTCCTCCCCAACCTCCTCACTGTCCGAATCTGCTGCCAGCAGTGCTGGCCGCTGGCAGGCCACAACAGCTAACCAGGATGGGCTCTTCCTTGGGGTGACCTCTCTTTTCTCCCTAGCCCCGGCATTCTGTTCCCCGAGAAGCAGAAGGAGGACAAGGAAGAGGAGGATGAGGATGAGGAAGAAGAAACAGATGACGATGAGGAGGAAGAGGAGGAGGAAGAGGAAGAAGAGGAGCCGCCTCCAAAGAAGAGGTATGTGCCCCACATAGGCTGAGTTGGGGATTGGGGTTGGTGGCCATGGGCAGCCTGGGCATTACCGGTGAGCCAGGCCAGGCTGACTGACCAGCCGAGGGGATGTCCTGTCCTGTGGTGGGGCTCGGATGCTGCTGTTGTTTCCGCATCAGCGGCATCAGGTGGGCTGAGATCTTGTGCTCCCCTGGGCAGGATGCCAAAGCGACCCCCACCCAAAGCCCGGAACAGAGCTCCTCCCCTGGTGAAGCGACGGGAGGCCAAGCCCACCGCCCGGAAGGCTCCCCTGGCGCACCGTGGGAAAGCGAAGCCGCCTCCTCCTCCACCACCCCCGCCACCCCCCAAGGCCAAGAAAGCCAAGGCCGTGCCCCCAGCCCGGCCGGCCGTCAAGAGCCTCTCCAGCACCAGCCCGGCCGCCAAGAAGAAGCTGGCTGCGGCGGCTGCGGCGAGCGCCAAGCGGGACCGGAAGCCCTCCGGGAAGAGAAGCAAGACCACCATGCGGAAGTCGCTGAGAGCAAAGAAGTAGCCGGTGGGTGGGTGGGTAGGCAGGGGAACCGCTTAGGGGGGGCCCTTCTTTTATAAGTACAGCCCCCTCCCCTTCTGTTTGTAATTTAGTTCTGAGGCTTCACCATCTCTGTCTCCCTCCATTCCCCCCCCACCCCAGCAGTGGAGAACCCCAGCACTTCCCCCCAACCCCTTCCCTCCCTCTCCCCACAGCCAGCCTCTGGCTCTAGCATTGCAGGTAGATCAGGGGTGTCCAAACTTGGGAACTTTAAGACTTGTGGACTTCAACTCCCAGAATTCTGGGAGTTGAAGTCCACAAGTCTTAAAGTTCCCAAGTTTGGACACCCCTGAGGTAGATCCACACCAGGGTTTTTTTTTTTTTTTAAAGCTTAGCCCCTTTAAGACTCGGGGACTTCAACTCCCAGAATTCCCCAAGTCTTAAAAGTGGCCAAGTTTTTTTGGGGAAAAAAACCCTGATCCAGACTCTTCCTGCTGTGCCTTTGTCCCCTCCTTTCCCACCCACCCCCTCGTACACCCCCCTCCCCCCCCCAAAGTCTGGCTTCCTTTCTCCTCCAATCCCCCCCCCCCAACACAAGACTGTTCTTTTTCTAAACAAGTTTTAAAAAATAAAGTATATAATCTGTACAGGGTGCGTCTGGGCTTGGGGGGCTTTTGAAAACCGGTTGGAAAGATTTTTATATTTTTAGAAGTGGAAACAGAGACACCCCCCCCCCTTCCTTTCCCCTCTCAGACTCCTCCAAGACCCCCGCCAGCCAGCAGCCCTTCTCCTGGTGGGGGGCTGCCTCCCTCCCTCCCTCCTAAGTCAAGTGTTCTGTTGTCGAGCTTAGTCGCCCCCCCTTCCGGTAACGGTCTCCCCCTCCCCCCGGCCCCGCCAGCCGGCGCAAAAACGTCCCTTCGGACGGGCCTTGGAGCCGCTTTCCTTAAAAAGGGGGTCGTTTCACCCCTTTGCCCCCCTCCCCCGTTTTCGTCCCGGAGAACGAGCCGATCGCTGATGTAGAGCCGCAGAGCGAAGGTCGCTTTCTCGTTTGCAAGAAATAAAAAGCTTAAAAAAGACTCCGGAGCCCGCTTTTCCTTGCGCGTCCGTCTTTTGGGTCTGGGGGCTGGCGGGGCGGGATGGAAGGGCGGGGCCTCGACGGCCTTGTCTTCCGGCTCATTGGCCGGCCAGGGGGCGGGGGCGGAGCAGGTGGCCGGGCACGAGCGATCGCGGAGCGGCGGCGTTTCCTTCCCTTGGCCAGGTGGCCCGGCGCAGAGAGCCGCAATGAAGAGGCAGCCGACCGGGCGGGGACCGGAGCCGAGAGCCGGCCGGGTCCTGACCAAGGCGGCGGAGGTGAGGCGGATGAGCGGCCGGGGATGCTGATGCTGCAGCCGGGCAGGGCGAGAGGAACCGGGCTGGGCTGACGCGCGCTTCCTCTGCCGCAGTACGTGGGCTCTTTCGCCGTGGAAGACGCCGATCTATCCCGGGCGGGCCAAGCGGTCCATCAGCGCCTGCAGCTCCTGAAGGTGCGCGGTGGGTTCATCGTGGGGAGGGATCCGGTGGGCAGGCGCCTCGGTGCGGACATCCCCGGTTGTTGCCGCCGCCGCCTCCCCGCTCCGTCCCTCTCGCCCTTCTTCTCCCCCCACGCAGGACTGTCCGCGGCGGCGCTCCGTCCTCCTGCGCTTCTGCCTGCAGGGGCTGAAGATGCTCGGACGCGACGGCGAGGTAGGGCGCGCCTCCACCTGGCGAGGCGAGGGGAGGGAGCGATGGACGGGCAGGCCAGGAGGCTGAGCCTCCGCCGCCCCCGGTGCTCTCTCGCTCTCTCTCGCCCGCAGGCTCCGCTCATGGCCCACGCCCTCAAGCGCCTCGCCTATAGCACCTGCCGACCCGCCGATCGCCAGTTCGCCTTCCTGGCCCGCAACCCGCGCGGCGCTCGCGGCAGCCTCTTCTGCCACCTCTTCGTGGGCGGGCAGCCCGGCGAGGTTGGTGGGCGACGCTCTCCGGCTCGGCCAAGGCTGTCTCGCAAGAGCCGCCCGGTTACAAGTCACCTGGCGGTGACTGGAAGGGCAAGGAGGACGACCTTCTCTGGAGGGCATCAGTCAAGCACTCAGCCTCCTCCGTTGCTCCCCGCTAGGTCCAGGCGCTGCACTACCTCCTCTGCCGCTTCTTCCAACTGGGCTACCTTCTCCTGCATCCTGAAGACCAGGACTGGTCCTTCTCCTCCTCCATCGCCTCCTCCTCCGGCGGCTCTGCCCAGCGAGATTCCGGGAAGCTGCTGGGCGCCTCTCTGGATAGCCAGGTGGTCTGGGAGTCCCTCCGTCCCGAGGAGGTCTCCCAGAACGTCAACGCCCTGGTGTCCTTCCGGAGGCTGCCCTGCCCCACGGAATTTGGCACCTCGGTCAGCGTGGTGAGTAGCCTCTGCCTCCCCCTAGCTCAGGGGCCGGCATCCTTAAACACTCAAAAGAGCCACAAAGGTCCTAACCAGAACCCCCACGTTCAATTCTGGAGCCGACCGGAAGTCCAGTCTGCCCCCCACCTCCCCCAGTCTCCTCTACCCGTCCTAACCGAAAGCCCTATCAATTGTGGAGACGACTGGCGGCAGGGAGCCGCAGCAGAGGAGTGAAAGAGCCACATGTGGCTCCAGAGCCACAGGTTGGTGACCCCTGCCCTAGCTCACCCCTTCCACAGCAGCGGTGACTCTCAAGGGGCCGGGGTCTGGGACCCCAACCGTCAGGCGCCTCCGAGGGTCTTAACTTCCAAGCAAGCCCTGGATTTTCCAGTCAAGAATTGAGGTTCGCTTTACAGCCCAAGGGACTGTTTCAGTGTCACACAGTTAGTTTGCGTCTACCAGATACCAAACAGTCTCCAGTTTTGGACCAGGCCCCCAGAGTCTCTGCCTCCCCTGCTCAGCAGCTGCCCTGCTTGTGCCCCTTAGAGAGAGAGGCTGGACCTGGAGGGAAGCAACAGCAGCAATGTGGGCAGCGCCCGTCCTGGAAACCCCTATTGTTCCCCAATTCTGGTGCGCAAGAAAGCCATTCGCAGCAAGATTCTCCGTTCTGGGGCCTACCGAGGTTGTACCTTTGAGGCGGCCTCTCAGCAGGGTGCCTGGGAAGGATGTGAGTATTTGGGGAGCCTGGTTGGGGGGGTACAAAAAGGAAATAGAAGGAAGCCGGGACACAAAATGGCACAGAGCTTTGTCGATAACTTTGGAAGCTCTACATTGCAGATAACGTCTTGCCAAGGGAAAAGGACAGATTGGTTTTCTTCCTGGCAACGAAAGAAAAAGCTTCCACACATTGTCGCAGGTCGAAATAACATGGCCGCCGGGCTGTTATTTAGCTGAACAGCAACAGAGCATTGGGTACTGGATCGGGGCCAGACTCCACCAGCACAACGCCTTCTGCTCCCCATTGCCGCATTGTTCATGTTAGGGGACAAATCTTGGCGAAACGTGATGGCTCCCAACATTTTGTGTCCTTTGGTTCCAGTTTCCTTCAGCTGTGATGGCAGAGGGAGCCTGCTTCACCTGCCAGAAAACGAGAACGATTTGAGGGAGAGTGTGTGGTCCTTTGCGGGCATCAGCAGGTGAGGAGGGGGGCCTCCTACCTGGATGGCACTGGAAACCTCATAGGCGCTTTTGTCCCCCCCATCAGCAGACCTAAGAGTTTGCTGGTGCGCGGCAGCTGTGGATGGCCGCTGGATATTGTGTGGAAGGCATCAGGGGCCTTGAGTGCCCCTCTCTGGGTGAGGCTGCAGAGACCCACCCACCCCCATTCTGCTGGGGCCCCCGACTCCTGCATTTTGCTCTGCCTTCCAGAGATGCCGGCCTGGCCCTGCTAAGGAATGACATGCTAGGGGCTTTCCTTCTGTGGGCCGAGTCAGGATCCTCTCATCAATGGTGTCTAGCAGTGAAGACCCGTTGCGGCGTCGTTCCATATCAAATTTACCGCAGCCAGCTGGGAAAGTACTCGGTTGAGGTGAGAGAATTAGGGAAGGCGGCAATGTTTCTTTTTTCTTTCTTTTTCTTTTAAAACAAACATTTCACCATTCATTAATCAGTGTGTCGTCTGAGTACAAATTTGGGGGGGGGGTGTATCATAATAGTTAGAGCTTACCACCAAATTCTTTATAAACATCTATTCTTATTTTAACATTACAGCTTAAAACATATCTCCTCTTACAACATTTCTCTTCCTAAATTATTTAATTCTATACTTTTCCCCCCAGTAATCATCTTTCATATGCATAATTTTACATACTACCTCCTTTTAAATGTATACTTATATAGCAATTGCATTATTATCCCCCCCCCCTCCAAGTGTATCTTTTTTTGGACAAAGTGTGGACTGGGTTCAAACATCATTTCACATAGTTTAAAATTCATATCCATATTTCCAGCTATCATCCTAATATTATTACATAGCTAAACATCATTGAACGTCCATAATTTTCTAATCTTTTATTATAACATCAATTATTAAGCCTCATTAAAAGTGTTTTCAAGTGCCCTCCTTCTTTTTTCTCCCCTCCTTTATCCCACATTTCCAAAGTCTCGCCGAACTAGCTTCTTTTCTCCAGTCCTTAAGCCCACATTTCCATTGTTGCTTTTAATTTATCTTTTAAATCGGGCATCATTTTGCTTGCAGTACCTCCCCAGGCTGATTTACTCAGCAATATTCACTTTTGTCATGGGCGCTTGGAACGAAGGTGTACGGCCTGTCATATTTTTCTTTTCTCTCTCTCTCTCTCTCTCCCCCTCCCCCCCTCCCTCAAGCATTTGAATGTAGAATTCCCCAGTATGGAAGCCTTGTTAGACAATTACTCCGGGGTTCGTGCAGGCCTGTTCTGTTCCTTGGGCGCAGGAAGAATCAACCATTGTTATGAGGAGCAGGAGGATGCGGCCGAGGATCTCTGGGGAGAAGAGCGAAGTCGCCGGAAGTCCTCATGGCTGTTTGGGGCCAGTCGGTCTCTGGCTGTGCAGCATGAGGTGGAGGGATGCTCAGCCGGGGCCTTCTCTTAGCGTTCCTGCCACCTGAAGAGGACAGAGACCGTGGTTGACCATTCCTACTCACTCCGTGGCTTGGCTTTGTTGTGATTCTTTTTTGGGGTTGTGCGCAGAGGGTGCCCTTCCTCTCGTCGTGTCATAATTCAGGGTTTCTTCCTGCCATCAGAGGGCTGATGCACGAGTTGGCTGGGACCCCACAGCCGATCTAGGGAGTGCCATGGGGCAGTCTTGGGCTGACAGCACATTGACCAATTGGTTCAGGGGGGTCAGCTTGGCTGGGCAGGGTGCCCTAGTGAGCCTCCCTGCCTTTGCACTCCTGGCCGATTCTTCTCCAGTCTGCATGGGGGGGAACCTTTGATCCGGAGCCTGGATTTCTGCGTGGTCTGTATAGTGATGCACCTGTGCCCTTATTTATAGAAACTGAATGTAAAATGTATGTGAGTAATTTATTGGAAACAAGTGTATTGTTTTCTCCGGGCTGCTGTGTTCAGTGGTGAAAGATGCATTGTTTATATTTAACAGATGCAAAACCGTTTGGACAGGGATGTCCTGCAATCATATATATATATAGATATATATTTGTATTTCAAATGCAAAGTCTACGCGTCGTTTTCTTCCCCCTCGTGGGGAGCCGTGAAAGCGAGCCGGGCGCGCCTCTGTTGCTACGGCAACGATCGCTCCCCTCGGCGATCCATTAGCCCGTCCCACGCTGCTTGCCTGCCAATTGGCTCCTGGCGGCAGAGGGGGTGGGGCGGCGTCCGCCTGGCGCAGGGAGCGCCGAGTGTTCGATTCATTGAGCGGAGGGACGGAGGTGTCTCCTTCTCATTAGCTCACGCGGACGGACGGGCCCCGCCCCCTCTGCTTTCTCCATTGGTTCACCGATGCGCGCGCCCGCCTCTTCCGGTTGAGGTCTGTCAGCTCATTGGGCGGGAGAGCAGGGTTCGCTTCCGGGGCGCCCAGCGAGGGAAGAGAGAAGATGGCGGCGTCGATGCTGCTCTTGGTGACAGGACTGGTGGCGGCGGCGGCTGCTGCATCTGCAGCGCCCGGCGGGGGCGGCCCGCGAACGCTGGTGCTGCTAGAGAACATGAACCTGAAGGACACGCACTCGCTCTTCCTGCGCGGCCTGGCAGGTCCGGCAGCCGAAGGGGGAGGCGGCGGGGGCCGCGGCGGAGGGGCTCCCGGCTTCCCTCCCCTGAGGGGACGCGGCGGCCTCCCTCTATATTCTCCTTTCCCACTGCAGAGCGAGGCTTTGACCTGATCTTCCGGACGGCGGACGACCCTAGCCTGTCTCTGATCAAGTACGGGGAGTTCCTCTATGACAACCTGGTGATCTTCTCCCCCTCGGTGGAAGGTAAGGCGGCGGATCGCTCTTCCTCCCCCCCCAAAAAAGGGGCTTCAGGGCTCTTCCTTTGCCGTTGGTGCCTGTGGGGGGGGGGAGAAGCGATGAATGGCCCCGTGGCGGCATAGATGGCGAAATAAATGTTGATAACAGCATTTGTGATGCATTTTTGAATGTTCAGTTGACTGAGTTTCATGTTTAATGAAATAATAATAATAATAATAATAATAATAATAATACAACTTGGTTGATACCTATATAATAATAATAATAATAATAATAATAATAATAATAATAATAATAATAGTAATAATAATAATAATAATAATAATAATAATAATAATAATAATAATAATAATAAATATAACAACAACAACTTGGTTGATATCTAGGATGCTGGCAGCAACCCGTATCAACCATCAGCACCAGTCAATGGTATTTGGGATGCATTTTTGAATGTTCAGTTGACTGAGTTTCATGTTTAATGAATAAACTATAATAATAATAACGCATTATTATCATCAAATAATTAAATGTATTCAATAATTTATTATTACATTTATTTAATAATTTATTTTTGAATAATAATGCACTTTTGTTATTTCGATGACCTGGCCATCAAAACTACCCGATTATGGATGAAACATGTAATTGTGATGTCCGTTGTCATCGGGCCACTTGGTGCCATGTCCAAGAATTTTATAAGGTACATCAACAAATTGCAGCTTCCTGCAATAACACCAGCGGAACTGCAAAAAACTGTGCTACTCGGAACATCTTATATTTTAAGAAGATACTTGGTTGATAGCTAGGACGCTGGCAGCAACCCATATCAACCATTAACACCAGTCAATGGTATTTATGATACATTTTTGAATGTTCAGTTGACTGAGTTTAGTGTTTAATGAATAAAGTATAATAATAATATAATTAAGAAGGTACTTGGTTAATACCTAGGACGCTGGCAGCAACCCATATCAACCATTAACACCAGTCAATGGCATTTATGATATATTTTTGAATGTTCAGTTGACTGAGTTTAGTGTTTAATGAATAAAGTATAATAATAATATAATTAAGAAGGTACTTGGTTAATACCTAGGACGCTGGCAGCAACCCATATCAACCATTAACACCAGTCAATGGTATTTAGGATGCATTTTTGAATGTTCAGTTGACTGAGTTTCATGTTTAATGAATAAAGTATAATAATAATATAATTAAGAAGGTACTTGGTTAATACCTAGGATGCTGACAGCAACCCATATCAACCATTAACACCAGTCAATACATTTTTGAATGTTCAGTTGACTGAGTTTCATGTTTAATAAATAAAAATAATAATAATGATCATATATTTTAAGGGGAGAGAAGATTTTCAAGCTGTGAGTTTCGATTTATCAAGCTCGATCACATAGTTTCGTAACGGAGCACGGGTATTCAGCTAGTAGTATTATGATTTGCAAATTGAAGTTGAGCGATTGTGGAGGAAGAGAACAATAGTTATACCAATAGTAATAGGAGTCCTCGGAGTAATATCCAAAAGGCTGCCTAGATACCTGGAGATTTTGAACTTATCAGATCTAAATATTGTGACTTTTGTTTTTAAAAAAAACCTGCCTATACACCCTACTCTGAACTGCCTCTACAGGTAGTCCTCGGCTTATAACAAGTTCTTTTAGTGACCATTCAAAGTTACAGCGTCACGGGAAAAAGTGACTGATGACCATTTTTTCACAGTTACAGACTTGGTAGCATCCCTGGGATCCTGGGATCAGAATTCAGAAGCTTTGACAACTGGTTCATGTTTGTGACCGTTGCTATGTCCCAATGTCATGTGATCACCTTTTACAACCTTTTGCCAAGAAAAGTCAAGGGGGAAACCAGATTCACTTAACAACCAGGTTTCTAACTAGTAATTCACTTAATTGTGGCAAGAAAGGTTGCAAAATGGGGGGGAAACTCACTTAACAAATGTCTCACTTAACAACAGAAATTTTGGGCTCCATTTTGGGCTTAGTCATAAGTCGAGGACTACCTGTATACTCAGATGCTACTTTAACAGCTCTCAGATCCTTGGTTACGACTTGAACGGTTAAGTTTTTGCCAGTCCCAGACGGTGAATCGAATTGAAGATTAACAATAATAACACTACCGGTAATAGTAGTAATACCAGTAACAAGATAATGATGATATATGCCGGGCAGAACTGAGACTGTCCAGTGAAGCGCAAGAGCTGTGTGTTCCTTTGTCAGGGCTTCACTCTTGTTTGCACATTTTGCTAGCTGGTATACTGTATTACTGTAAACCTTTTGACCTTGTGACAAGAAATTTAACCCGGTCGTTGTGTTTCAGATTTTGGAGGCAACATCAACGTAGAGACCATTGCTGCTTTCATTGATGGAGGTGGAAACGTCCTTGTGGCTGCCAGTTCAGATATCGGTCAGTGAAACAGGCGCAGTGGAGCAGATTGTCTTCAATTTAAAAGAGATTATTTCCCTCCCTCTATTCTTTTTATTAGTTCGATCTCTAAGGCCGGTCAAAGCCAAACAACAAAATTCCACCCTACTTAGGGCCTAGGAGAACATCCGGGTTTTAAGCAGTTTGTGGAAAGTAAAAGCTTTACATTGATGGAGAAATGTGATCAATCGATATTCATCCCTTCTGTTCTCCTGTGCGCTGCTTGGGGAATCCAAGCATGGGTTAACTTTGTCCATTAGCCTAGAGACTGAGTTATGCAAATTGTTGACCACGCCTCCTCTGACTGGATGGGTCAGTTTTTAAACTCAGTCCAGCCTGAAGAGATGTATATCTGATTATCTCTAGACTAATTGACAAATTACTCAGAATTACTGGATTCTCTCTTTCCTTTTATTGTCAGAGACAGACAGTTACACTTGCACTTTTGGACCGCGTAGTTCTAGAAGTCGGCATCTTCTTCTCTTCCTCCTCCTCCTCCTCCTCCTCTTCCTTCTTCTATCTATGTATTTATCTATCTATCATCTATCTATCCTATCCTGTCTTCTATATATATAAAAACAGGTGTGTGTGTGTGTTCCGGCATAACTCTGGAACATCAAGTAATTTCAACCAAACTTGGTACACAGATGACTTACTCTCTGGAGAAAAATACTGTGGGGGTAAGACATCCCTAACACCACTCAGGGTGTTCTGTTAAGATACAGCCTGCTGTGCTGTAAAATGGCTTCTACTGTACAGCACAGTGGAGTTGCCATGATAATGGTTTCACAGTACTCCACAAGGGGACTCCTTCTGGTAAGGGGGAAAATCCAATATTAGAAATTACGTTTGGTCTGGACATTTCCCCCCTTTAAATAAACACCTGGGCAATGCCGAGTTATTGGCTAGTCTTTTTTATAAAATAAGTGAGATTTTAAAAAAAGAAAGTTGAGAACTCTTTGGCGCCTTCTAGCGGTACAGGTGGATTTATTGCAAGTGTCTCCCCAGCATGTTAGAAACCCTCTTAGGTGGCAGGTAAGAGGAACAGGTGCTCCCTTTTTAATGCAAGGGAAAAATGGGCTTTTTAAATCGTCCTTAGGTGATCCCCTTCGAGAATTGGGAAGCGAATGCGGGATAGAATTTGATGAGGAAAAGACAGGTGTGATTGACCATCACAACTACGATGTCTCTGACCCAGGGCAGGTAAGCAGGACACAGAACACAAGGGGTCCAGTTGGCTGCTGCGGCCCTTACAATCCACCTGCTCCCAGGGGTGGCCGACACCTGAGTCAGAAACCTGCTAAGGAAAGTTCAGCAGGTGTCTCTTTCTGTCCTTCTGCAGCACACCCTGATCGTCGCAGACGCTGAGAATCTCCTTAAGGCTCCAACGATTGTGGGGAAGAAGACCCATAACCCCATTCTTTTCAGGGGAGTCGGGTAAGTCCTGTGCCCACCCAGCAGAAGAACTCCCCACTCTACCTCTGTCTACTTCTACTCGTGAACCCTTTTCTTCCCCAGGATGGTGGCTGATCCTGACAACCCTTTGGTCCTTGATATCCTCACCGGCTCCTCAACTTCGTATTCCTTCTTTCCGGACAAAGCTATCACCCAGGTAATGTGGGCCTTGTGCTTCCCAATCCATCCTTTTTAAAAAAATAGCGTACTTAAAAAACAAGGATGCAATTAAGAATGTTCAAATATTAGAAGAATGTCATGGTTTTCCAAATAGCATCCAGAAGTAAATCAGAGTCCCAGGCAAAGTATGGCTCAAAGTTCCAATCTATTAAGAGAGCCATGTTGGCACATCTGGGAAAACCTGAATCTGAAAGCTTCCCGGTTTTCCCCACCCAGTTGAAAATTCAAGATCCTGCCCCCACACCCACAAGCCCATCCCATGGTCCAATCTTCCACTGCCATGCTGGCAGCTTCCACCCATCCAGTTCCGGTCAGGTGCAGAGGTGCAGAGACAAAGGATGACCTTGGCTTTCCAGAAAGAATGTTGTTATGCCTACATATCGTCTAACTCCATACAATCCCCGCTCCCGTTTTCCCACAGTAGAAAATGCATAGTAGAATAATAGAAAGCGTGGCAGGCCAAAGATCCAAAAGAAAGATGGCTGCAGGCCTGACAAGAATATTGTAAAAACCCTGATCTCCCTCTCTCTCTTCAGTACCCTCATGCTGTCGGAAAGAACACCCTCCTGATCGCCGGCCTGCAGGCCCGGAATAATGCCCGCGTGGTCTTCAGCGGATCCCTGGATTTCTTCAGCGATGCCTTTTTCACGTCGTCGGTGCAGAAGGCGACAGCAGGCTCTCAAAGGCAAGCGGCTCTTATTGTTGGCTTAGCTCCAAAACTGGGATGTGGGACAGGCAAGATTTCATGGTTGACTCTCTAAAAGAGGCTCTTCAGCATCCCTCTCAAAAAAAACCAAAACACGTCACCTTGTACAGGCAGTCCTCGACTTAACAGCAGTTCATTTAGTGACTGCTCGAAGTTAAAACGGCACTGAAAAAAGTGACTCACAACCACTTTTTCTCACTCCTGACCGTTTGCGGCATCCCTTGATTGACATTTGGATGCTTGACAACTGATTTGCATTTATGAAGGCGGCAACGTCCTGGGTCATGCGATCCCCTTTTGGGGACCTTCTGACAAGCACAGTCATTTAACCATCCCGTCGCTAATTGAAGAACCGCGCTGATTCACTTCACAATCGCGGCAAGAAAAGCCGTAAAATGGGGCATAACTCACTTCATAAACTCCTCAGTTAGCAACGTAGATTTTTGGGCTCAATTGGGGGTTGTAAGTCGAGAACTACCCGTATTCTGAGAAAATCAGAATCCTATTTAAAAATCGCAATGAGGATACAAAACAATTTCAGCCGATTCCTGGAACTTATAAAGAGCCGTGGCGGCACAGCGGTTAGACATACAGTCCTGCAGGCCACTTCTGCTGACCGCCGGCTGCCTGCAATTTGGCAGTTCAAATCTAACCAGGCTCAAGTTTGACTCAGCCTTCCCTCCTACCCGAGGTGGGTCAAATGAGGACCCAGATTGTTGGGGGCAAGAGGCTGATTCTGTCAACCGCTTAAGAGAGGGCTGTAAAAGCACTGTGAAGCGGTATATAAGTCTAAGACAGCAGGCTCAGGCTCAACCCCTCCAAGACAGAGTGGCTGTGGCTTCCGGCTTCCCGGTTCAACCAGCATATGCCATCGCTGACCATCGGAGATGATCAATTAGCCCCGGTGGAAGGGGCACGCAATTTGGGCGTCCTCCTTGATGCCCGGCTGTCTATGGAAGATCATGTGACAGCCGTGGCGAGAGGGGCGTTCCACCAGGTTCGCCTGGTGCGCCAGTTGCGGCCCCTTTTGGACCGGGAGGCCTTGCGTACAGTCACTCACGCGCTGGTGACGTCTCGCCTGGACTACTGTAATGCTCTCTACATGGGGCTCCCCTTGAGGTGCACCCGGAGACTGCAGTTGGTCCAGAATGCAGCCGCGCGGGTAATTATGGGGAGATCGAGGTTCTCCCATATAACACCTATCCTGCGCGAGCTGCACTGGCTTCCTGTGGTCTACCGGGTGCGCTTCAAGGTACTGGTTACCACCTTCAAAGCGCTCCATGGCACAGGGCCTAGTTACCTGCGGGATCGCGTCCTGCCCCATACATCCCTGCGACCCGTCCACTCACACAGAGAGGGACTACTCCGGGTGCCGTCCTCCAGAGAGTGCCAGAGGGCAGCGCCCAGAAGTAGGGCCTTCTCTGTAGTGGGCCCCACCCTTTGGAATGACCTCCCCCCAGACATCAGAACTACAACCGACCTTCGCTCCTTCCGTATGAAGCTGAAAACCTACCTGTTTCGACTAGCTGACCTGGCATAACTCTACAACCTCCCCAGCCCAGGGCATTTTTAATTGTAATTTTAGTTTTTAAGGGTTAATTTCACTGGGGTTTTAACTTTTTAAGTATTGTAACTTATTTATTTATTCTTACCTCCTCTATACGCTATATAATACCTTTGTACGTCGCCCCGAGTCCCTGTGGGGAGAGGGGGCGACTAATAAGTTCAAGTAATAAATAAATAAATAAATAAGTGCTATTACTAGCGCTGTATAAGAGCCATGGTGGTGCAGTGGTTAGAATGCAATATTGCAGGCTGACTCTGCCAACTGCTGGCAGTTCGATTCTGTCCGATAGTACTATTGCTATCTTCCTTCATCCCTCCTTCCCACCCTCCCAGTGGTTAGAATGTGGTATTGCAGGCTAACTCTGCCCAATGCCAATAGTTCGATCCTGACCGGCTGCAGGTTGACTCAGCCTTCCGAGGTGGGTAAAATGAGGATCCAAATGGTTGGGGGGGCAAGAGGCTGACTCTGTAAACCGCTTAGACGGGATTTGAAAGCACTCTGAAACAGTATACAAGTCTACTTGCTATTGCTATATAAATGTGAGCGCCCGTTGACATAAATCTGAGGTGCTCTCCGAGAAGGCTCTTCCCTGCGGTTGCTGCCTGAGATGCAGCCCGGCCTCTTTCCACCAACCTCCTTCCCCAGCTGGATGCTCCCATGGGCCAGGCTGGCAAGCTGAGTGATTGGTTGGCCGCGAAAATGAGCTCCCAACATTGGGTAAGCGGACTGAAGAACCTGACTTTTCTACTTTAGGTACCCCCAAACGGGGAATTACGAGCTGGCCATGGCCTTGTCCCGCTGGGTCTTCAAGGAGGAAGGGGTGCTGCGTGTCGGAGCGGTGGCTCACCATCGGGTGGGCGAGAAGGCGCCTCCAAGCGCCTACACCGTCACCGACTTGGTGGTAAGAGTTTAGCATCTTCTCTCTACCGCAAATCCTGGTGCTGGCTTTTTTATTTTATTTTTTTCACCTGGCGCTTGGGTCCCTCCGTTTGCAGGAGTACAGCGTCGTCATAGAAAAGCTCTCCGACGGGAAATGGGTTCCCTTTGATGGCGACGATATTCAGCTGGAGTTTGTCCGCATCGACCCGTTTGTGAGGACCTTCCTCAAGAAAAACGGTGAGGTGGCTCTCGCTTAACGCTAGCTTGATCTTTGACGCGGTTCTTTGTGCTGGGTTAGGAACTCATCGACACACTGTCCATTAAAAAAAAAATCCATATCTATTTTTTTAAAAAAGAGGTTAGCATCTGGCTGCTTGCAGGTCCCTGATCAGTCAGCATTTGGAGGGTTGAGGGGCTGGAAGCTCCTTGCCCCCCTGACAATAATGAGGAGCTTTTATCGTTGATCAGGGATGTGTTGTGGCCCGCCATCAGAGCTGGCAGAAGATTCGGACAATGAGGAGGTTGGGGAGGAACATGGACCAGTCCTGGAGTCTGGGGAAAGCTCTGTGTGTCAGAGGCAGAGAGAGAGCCAGAGCCGTATGCCAGTTATCAGCTGCCTTCGGAGTCAGACATCAGTGAGGCAGAAGAACAGCTGGAGCCTGTTCCCAGTGTGCGCATGCACAGAGTTGCCAGACGAAGGGAACAGCTAAGGAACAGGGGTCGACTTGGGAGGAAGGACACAGGTGGGCGATGAATGGCCCCTCCCAGAGGAAATAAAAGAGGAGCGAAAGGGGAGGGGAGTTTGCAGGAGACAATTAGTTCACTTAATTGGTTCGCGACTCTCCGAGACTCCTTGACAATATCGGCCTGGCAGCTCTCCAAGCCAAATAAAGTCTGTGACTGTAAATCCTCCTTTGAAAGACTTTGCTGGATGTGAATGAGCAGAATTTGCAGTCAATGAATAAAAGGGGTTTTGGTTGGGACCAGGAGTTTTTTTCATGCTCTTGGGAAGCCTCGCTCAGAACAGGATGTCTGCCTCATGAACATAAAGCCGTTGCCAGGAGAGCGAACGCAGGGTACCGCGTCACAGCTCTAGACCTGCAGCGGGCTGGTGAAGGGTCCAAGTAGCTTTTTCGGCCTCTGAATTGCTCTAACGCCAGAAATGTGCTTGGCTCTCAGGTGGAAAATACAGCGTCCAGTTCAAGCTGCCAGATGTCTACGGGGTGTTTCAGTTCAAGGTGGACTACAATCGTCTTGGCTACACACATCTCTACTCTTCCACGCAGGTAACTCTTTCCCTTCCCCTCCGAGCAGACACTTAAGCGGCTTTAGAAATGGGCTGCCACTCAAAGGATCGGCTGTGCAGAGTTTGCATGGCATCTACTGTCAAGAGTTTGTTGCAGCGATCACATCCAGAAAGCACACACCGTTAACTGATTCAGCAGGATTCATTAATTTCTTTATGTACATAACAGCGCATAAGGCATATATACAGTACCAACAGCCAACATGGTAGAGAGTGCAAGCAAACACAGGCACAGGGGAGAACAGTTTCACTTTTGAGCGGCAGACTCGTTTTTTTGAGCTCAGCACAGACTCAAGAGCTTTAGTACAGAACAGTTGAGCTAAGCCACGCCCAGGCTCCTTGCTGCCTCCTTGTTGTTCTCCCAGCAAATACCGTTTCCGTTTCCAAACAAGCCCTCGTTGGCTGACCCAGTTGCCATGTCTCTTCATTGGCTGACCTTGTTGCCATGTCTCTTCCAGTCATGAACTCTCAAAACACGGACACGTACAAGGGCTCACCACTTCCTGAAGAAACACACCAGAGAGTTCATTTAGGCCTAAATGTAGCAGCTAGCTTTTCTATGAAGCCTCTGTGTCTTCCTCACTCATCTGAAGAGTTTGCCCGCGGGAAGTAGCTGAGCGAGAATCCATCTACTCTCTCTACATCCGCTCAGGAACTAAGATAGTTGGAAGAGGCCTCTTCTCCCCAAATGGTTTTGGGGGCTGCCTGTAGGAGGGCTAAGCTATGGGGGATGGAGTGCTGGATTACAGATATCGCTATGGCCCAGCTGGAGGCTTGCAGGGAATCTGGTTTGGAGATTTGCTAGCGGAGTGACAGTTGCCAAGTTATGGACATTGTTTATAGTTGTCGGAAACAAGGATTACATGCACATAGGCCAGGCAGCTGCTCTTACTCCCTTGGACACCTGAAATTCACTGCCTTCCAGATGTTGTGGCCTGCAAGTGGCCAGCGGAACTGGCAGCAGATTTGGACAGTGAGGAAGCTGTGGGGGAACATGGGCCAGTCCTGGAGTCTGGGGAGGGCTATGACGAGGGCTCTGTGTCGGAGGCAGAGATGGGGCCAGGGCCATTTGCCAGTTATCAGCTGCCTTCGGAGTCAGACGTCAGTGAGGCAGAAGAACAGCTGGAGCCTGTTCCCAGTGTACGCATGCGCAGAGTTGCCAGACGAAGGGAACAGCTAAGGAACAGGGGTCGACTTGGGAGTAAGGCCACAGGTGGACGATAAATGGCCCCTCCCAGAGGAAATAAAAGAGGAGCGACAGGGGAGGGGAGTTTGCAGGAGACCATTAGTTCCCTTAATTGGTTAGTGACTCCCCGAGACTCCTGGCCAAGTTCTGCAGATCTCGGCCTGGCAGCTCTCCAAGCCAGAGAAGGTCTGTGACTGTAAATCCTCCCTTGAAAGACTTTGCTGGATGTGAAGGAGCAGAATTCACAGTCAATTAATAAAAGGTTTTTTTTTGCCGGGACGAGGAATTGGCTTCAGGCTCTTGGGAAGCCTCAGTCAGAACCCCAGGTGGAGTCACGAAAAGCCGGTTCCCAGCCTACCTTGGTACTAATTCCTTGTTCCCCGTCTGGCCAGGTATCCGTCCGCCCTCTGCAGCATACGCAGTACGAGCGTTTCATCCCTTCCGCCTACCCGTACTACGCCAGCGCCTTCTCGATGATGGTGGGCCTGTTCTTGTTCAGCATCGTGTTTCTGCACATGAAGGAGAAGGAGAAATCCGACTGAGGCTCGAACCAGAGCAGCCCAGGATTCCCCGTTGGAGGTCCTGGCACCCTCTGAGCTCCACCGAATCACCGAGTCCAAACGGGGGGACATGTTTCTGGACCGAGAATAGGCCAGAAGGGGGAGAAGAAGAGTGGCTTCTCCTTCCGTTCGTGGAAGAGCCTGGAAGCCAAAAACCAAACCCAGAGGGGCTGACCTCCCTCCGCTTCCATGCCGTTGTTTTTTCTCTTCCACCTCTGTTCCATTTTGCAAAATAAAGACGCCATTCCATCCCCCTTTCCGGCACTGTTTCTGGTTAATGTCAGAGGAGCAGGACAGTTTTGCCTTTTCGGTCACCTCGGCTTCTTCCGCTTCTACAGCAGCATTTGAAGGAACGCTCTTTTAGGGATCTGATCACTACCATTGCTTAACGACACTGATGACAACAAAGGTTTGTAAGAAGAGGCATTAAAAAAGGGAAACGAAGCAGAACCACAGTCCCCTCCGGAATAATCTCCATTCTGCGTTGCTGAAAGGCAGAAACTAGGCTCTCCCTGAATAATGGCCCCTCCAGATGGTTGTCGGGTAAAGAGGAGGAATTAGTCATTTCCGTTGCTAAGGGATGCAGTCATAAACTGCTACGTCAGATGACTACATCGTTCAGTGATGGCATTCCCATTAGTCAAGGGGGAAGCCTGCAGGAAATCCTAAGAGAGCTGGCAACCAGACTGGCAATCGTACCGTATTTTTCAGAGTATAAGACGCACCTTTTTCCCTAAAAAGGAGGCCTTTTTGCCTCCTGAAACCCTGCCCACTTCACCAAAATGGCCGCACATAGTGTCTAGGAAGCTTTTAGAGAGCTCCTGGGGGCTGGGGAGGGCAGAAATGACCGAAAAATGGGCCTTTTTTTGCTCAATTTTACCCCAGCCCCCAGGAGCACTCTATAAGCTTCCTAAAGGCTATCCATGCCCTTGTTTTTACAAAAAATGGACTGTTTTTTTGCTCGTCCCCCCCCCCCCCAGAGCACTCTGCAAGCTCCCTAAAGGCTATTCATGCCTTTTTTGGGGAGAAAGCGGGCCCGTTTTTCACAGATACCGAGGAGCAGATACTTATCGTATTTTTCGGAGCATAAGACGCAGCAAGGTTTGGAAGAGGCGAATTAAAAAAAAAAAGTTTTTGCGTTCTGCAAACCTCACAAAAACGGGCCATTTTGGGGAGGTTTGCAGAACGCAATAACTTTTTTTTTTTAATTCGTCTCTTCCAAACCTTGCTGCGTCTTATGCTCCGAAAAATACGATAAGTATCTGCTCCTCGGTATCTGTTGAAGAGGGTACGTTGGCTCCCTTTAAGGTGGCCTAATTCGATACTTTCATTTACGCCTGTTCAAACCTGGATGCTTTCTTCCAACATGAATAAAATCATCGGAGGCCTTTAGCAAGTTGCTTTTACGGCTGCAATGCCAGATGTTACCACAGGGAGGCAGTGTTTCCTTCAATCACAAAATATAGCTACTAATACTCTTGTTTTAACTCAGTTTTAAAGGGGTTTTAACTGGTTTCCTTCCCTGTTTTGCAGCACTCGGGCCTCTTGTTGCCCTAGTGTTATTGATAAATAACGGAAGGGACCTTGGTGGTTTTCTAGTCTAACCACCCGCTCAAGCTGGAGACTCTATAATATAAGTAGCTGCTCAGTCTCTTCTTTAAAACCTATAGTCGAACCTTGTCCTAGCTCTGACCACAAGAGGGCACTGTTTTCTGCCCCTTAGCATTAGCTTTGAAGCCATCATAGGCGTTTTCAATTCGGTTTAAGGATTTTTAAGGTTTCCCTCCTCTGTGCCTGTTCTGCAGTCCCCGGGACTTCCTTTTACCCTGGTAATTTTAATTGTTATGTTAGTAATAATAAAGATAATACTAACCTTAAAATGCCTTTTAAAAAGATGTATAGGTAGTCCTCGACTTACTACCACAATTGATCCCAACATTTCTGTTGTTAAATGTGAGATAGGCATTAAGTGAATTTTGCCCCATTTTACGACCTTTCTTGCCACAGTTGTTAACTCAATCAGTGCACTTGTTAGTAACACAGGTGTTAAGTGCCTCTAGCTTTCCCATCAAATGATGTCAGGTGGCAACCCAGGAAGCTGCAACCGTCATAAACATCACCAGTTCCGAAGCATCCGAATATTGATCATGCAATTATGGAAATGCTGCAAGAGGTCATAAGTGTGAGAAATGGTCATAAGTTGCCTTTTACGCTCCCATCGTAACTGGTCACTAAATTGTATTAAGTCAACTGCCTGTATTGCTTTTTGTGGCTGCAAAACCTAGTTTCACCACAGGGTGGCACTGTTCTGTCCCTTAGCATCTGCACTGAAGCCATCATAGGTCTTTAAAACTTGGTTTAAGGGTTTTAAAGCTGTTTTCTGTGACCCTTCTGCAGCCTATGGGTCTCCTGTTTTACTTTCAATTTTAATAATACAGCTTTAAATAAGGAAGGTACATAAAAGCCTTAAAATCCCTTTAAAAGTGTATTTCTTTTTAATGTGCTGGTCATTTCCGACTCTAGGGGGCAGGGCTCATAATACTTTAATAGTAAAGACACGGTAATAATCTTAGAATGCCATTAAAGTGGTATGTTTCTTTTTGTGGCTGCTGAACATGCTTTGACCACAGGAGGGCACAGTTTTCTGTCCCATACATTAACATTGAACCATCATTAGGCCTTTTTAACTCAGTTTAAGGCTTTTGAAGCTTGTTTCCTTCTTCTGTGCCTGTTCAGCAGTTCCTGGGGCTCGAACTGCCCTGTTGGTTTTTTAATAATAAGTATTTTAATAAATGACGCAGAGCAATAACGTTAAAATGTCACTAAAAGGGATTATTTCTTTTTGTGGCTGCTAAACCTGCTTTGACCACAGGAGGGCACTGTTTTTTGTCCCTTATATTCGCATTGAACCATCATAGGCCTTTAAAACTTGGTTTAAGAGTTTTAAAGATGTTTTCTGTGCCCCTTCTGCAGCCTATGGGTCTCCTGTTTTACTTTCAATTTTAATAATACAGCTTTAAATAAGGTACAGAATAAAAGCCTTAAAATCCCTTTAAAAGTGTATTTCTTTTTTATGTGCTAGTCATTTCCGACTCTAGGGGGCGGGGCTCATAATACTTTAATAGTAAAGATATGGTAATAATCTTAGAACGCCATTAAAGTGGTATGTTTCTTTTTGTGGCTGCTGAACATGCTTTGATGACAGGAGGGCACTCTTTTCTGCCCCTTACATTAGCAGTGAACCATCATAGACCTTTTTAACTCGGTTTAAGGCTTTTGAAGCTGGTTTCCTTCTTCTGCGCCTGTTCAGCAGTGCCTGGGGCTCCAATACCCTGTTAGTTTTTTTAATAATAAGTATTTAAATAAAAGACACAGAGCAATAACGTTAAAATATCACTCAAAGGGTTTATTTCTTTTTGTGGCTGCTAATCCAGCTTTGCCCACAGGAGGGCATTGTTTTTTGTCCCTTATATTCACATTGAAACACCATAGGCCTTCAAAACTTGGTTTAAGGCTTTTGAAGCTGGTTTCCTTCTTCTGTGCCTGTTCAGCGGTGCCTGGATCTTCTGTTGCACTTTTGATTTTAATAATAAGGCTTTTAAGAGAAGCGCAGAATTTTAACCTTAACACCCCATTAAAATGTTTTATTTCTAAACCTTCTTGGAGCACAAGAGGGCACTGTTTTCTGTCCCTTACATTTGCATTGAAGCTTTTTTAACTTGGTTTGTGGCTTTTGAAGCAGTATTCCTTCTGTGCCTGTTCAGCAGTCCCTGGATCTCCAGTTGTCCTTTTAATTTTAATAAAGCTTTTAATAATAATGGTACACAATAATAAGGTGACCAACTGTTTTACAATGAAAAGGAGGACAAAACACGTTCTATTGTCCAATAATAACCTTAAAATCCATTTAAAGGTGTGTTTCTTTTTGTGGCTGCTAGACCTATTGTGACCGCAGGAGGGCACTGTTTTCCGTCACTTGCATTAGCATTGAACCAGCTGAGGCCTTTTTTTTAACTCGGTTGAAGGCCTTTTGGAGGCCGTTTCCTTCTGCTGTGTCCACTAGCCCACGGACCTCCCAGGGGCCCTTTTCATTTTAACAATACATATTTTATTTAAATCATAAACACGGAAATAATAAAAGACGCCGAATCATCAACTTTAAAAAGGGCGCCGTTAAAAAAAAAGTTTTTATTTCTCCGAGGTGTCGTTCCCGACGTGGCCTTTAGAGGGCAGTCGTTTCCTTCGTTGCCCGCCCCCCCCGCTCGGCTCGCTCGCAGGGCCCCGACGAGGGGCGAGGCTCCCTTCTTCCCCTCCTGCGCGTGCGCGCGCCGACGCGCGACGTTTTTGCGACAGCCGTGCGGCGGCCTCGGACAGGGGGGCTTTCCGGCGGCGGCAGCGGCAGCGCGGCGAGGAAGAGGAGGCGGCGGCGGCGATGCTGCTGACGGTGTTCTGCCTGCGGCGGGACCGCTCCGAGCTGACCTTCTCGCTGCAGGTGGACGCCGACTTCGAGCTGCAGAACTTCCGCGCCCTCTGCGCGCTCGAGTCCGGCGTCCCCGCCACCGAGAGCCAGGTGGGTGCGCGCCCCCGGCGACCCCCCCCTCGCTTCGCCCCACCAGGCGTCCCGCCGCGGGCACGCGCCCCGGGAGTCGTTGTGTGGAGGGAGGGAGCGACCTTCCCCCAGAGGCCCCTGGAGAGTCCCCGCCCTTGCTCCGGCCGGGCAGCGGGGCTGAGAGGATCAGACGCCTACCTAGGCTGCGCTGCGCCCCCTCCGGCGCTTCATGGGGCGGCTGGTCTGCCCCTTGCAGCCGGGCAGGGGTCTCGGTGCCCTTGGATAGTGTGGGGGGCTGGTCACCCTTTTGCACTGGGCAGGGGTCTCTATATAGATGGTGGGGAGGGGTCTCTTTAGGGAGCAGCCGGGCAGGGGTCTCTGTGCCCTTGGATGGTGGGGAGGGGGCATTTATTGGTGGGGCTGGTCCCCCCCTTGCACTGGGCAGGGGTTTCTATGTGTATAGATGGTGGGGAGGGGGCATTTATTGGTGGGGCTGGTCCCCCCCTTGCACTGGGCAGGGGTCTCTATGTGTATAGATGGTGGGGAGGGGTCTCTTTAGGGAGCAGCCGGGCAGGGGTCTCTGTGCACTTGGAGGGTGAGGAGGGGGCATTTATTGGGGGGCTGGTCTCCCCCTTGCACTGGGCAGGGGTCTCTATGTATATAGATGGTGGGGAGGGGTCTCTTTAGGGAGCAGCCGGGCAGGGGTCTCTATGCACTTGGATGGTGGGGAGGGGGCATTTATTGGGGGGCTGGTCTCCCCCTTGCATTGGGCAAGGGTCTCTATGTATATAGATGGTGGGGAGGGGTCTCTTTAGGGAGCAGCCGGGCAGGGGTTTCTGTGCACTTGGAGGGTGAGGAGGGGGCGTTTATTGGGGGGCTGGTCTCCCCCTTTCACTGGGCAGGGGTCTCTATGTGTATAGATGGTGGGGAGGGGTCTCTTTAGGGAGCAGCCGGGCAGGGGTCTCTGTGCACTTGGAGGGTGAGGAAGGGGCGTTTATTGGGGGGCTGGTCTGCCCCTTGCAGCCGGGCAGGGGTCTCGGTGCCCTTGGATAGTGGGGAGGGGGCATTTATTGGGGGGCTGGTCTCCCCCTTGCACTGGGCAGGGGTCTCTATGTGTATAGATGGTGGGGAGGGGTCTCTTTAGGGAGCAGCCGGGCAAGGGTCTCTGTGCACTTGGAGGGTGAGGAGGGGGCATTTATTGGGGAGGCTGGTCTCCCCCTTGCACTGGGCAAGGGTCTCTATGTATAGAGGTGGTGGGGAGGGGTCTTTTTAGGGGGCAGCCGGGCAGGTGTCTCTGCACTTGGATGGTGGGGAGGGGGCATTTATTGGGGGGCTGGTCTCCCCCTTGCACTGGGCAGGGTTCTCTATGTGTATAGATGGTGGGGAGGGGTCTCTTTAGGGAGCAGCCAGGCAGGGGTCTCTGTGCACTTGGAGGGTGAGGAGGAGGCATTTATTGGGGGGCTGGTCTCCCCCTTGCACTGGGCAGGGGTCTCTATGTGTATAGATGGTGGGGAGGGGTCTCTTTAGGGAGCAGCCAGGCAGGGGTCTCTGTGCACTTGGAGGGTGAGGAGGGGGCATTTATTGGAGGGCTGGTCTCCCCCTTGCACTGGGCAGGGGTCTCTATGTGTATAGATGGTGGGGAGGGGTCTCTTTAGGGAGCAGCCGGGCAGGGGTCTCTGTGCACTTGGATGGTGGGGAGGGGGCATTTATTGGGGGGCTTGTCTCCCCCTTGCACTGGGCAGGGGTCTCTATGTGTATAGATGGTGGGGAGGGGTCTCTTTAGGGAGCAGCCAGGCAGGGGTCTCTGTGCACTTGGAGGGTGAGGAGGGGGCATTTATTGGAGGGCTGGTCTCCCCCTTGCACTGGGCAGGGGTCTCTATGTGTATAGATGGTGGGGAGGGGTCTCTTTAGGGAGCAGCCGGGCAGGGGTCTCTGTGCACTTGGATGGTGGGGAGGGGGCATTTATTGGGGGGCTTGTCTCCCCCTTGCACTGGGCAGGGGTCTCTAGTTGCTTTATTGGGGGGCTGGTCTCCCCCTTGCACTGGGCAAGGGTCTCTATATAGATGGTGGGGAGGGGTCTCTTTAGGGAGCAGCCGGGCAGGGGTCTCTCCACTTGGATGGTGAGGAGGGGGCCTTTATTGGGGGGCTGGTCTCCCCCTTGCACTGGTCAGGGGTCTCTATATAGATGGTGGGAGGGGTCTCTTTAGAGAGCAGCCGGGCAGGGGTCTCTATGCACGGATGGTGGGGAGGGGGTGTTTTATGGGGGGTTGGTCTCCTCCTTGCAGCTGAGTAGGGGTCTCGATGCCCTCAGATGGGGCGGCTGGTCTCCCCCCCACAGCTGGGCAGGGTCTCCGTATTCCCTCGTGTTGCTGAGGGGGGGAGTGTTGCTTTGCGGGGAGGGTCTCCTCGGGGGTTCTGTGTTGGTGGGGGCATCTGGGCCGAGGATCTCTGGCTGCGGAACCGTCTGGCCGGCTGCCACAGTTGAGAGTCCATCTTCTTTCAGTTCCTGCTCATCTATTTTGGGACTGTGGTCGTCTGCCTTGCCCTCTTGCCCCGTCTCCTCGGAGGGTGCCCAGGGGCTTTGCAGGGTCCCTTCGGGGTTGGTCACCGGGACCAGAGGTGGTTTCGGGTTCGGATTCCTCAGATGGATTCCAGCACGAATCCCTCCGAAAGCTCAGAAGACCGACCCACAATGGGCCCTGCGACATTGTCCTGGGGCCCATAGATTCGCCTTCATTCGTGGCCGCTTTGCCCGTACCCAGAGCGGGCGCTGACTCCCAGTTTCCTGGGTAGCTGCTTGCAGAAAGGCAGGGCGGCTGCTTTGAACCCTTCAACGTATTCCCAGTTCTTTCCATGGCCCGAGTCTTTGCATCTCCCGTCTGTAGATTCCCTCCCAATGGGGCAAAGCTTTGCGCTGCCCCCTGCAGCCGCATTGGGCACAGGCCGGGTGGCCCCAGATCCTCTCCTGATATTCTAATCCCTCCCTCGGGGGCGGTGGATCCGGCTCCTGACGCAACCGGCCAGCCCGCAATCCTTTCAACCGGTCGGTTGGCTTGCGGGACACCTGCGGGCGGATCTGAGTGTACGTTCTCGTCTTGCACCCGGATGGCACGGCCACTGAGCTGGTGTATAGCCATGGTCAATCCCTGGCTCTTTCAAGCGGTGCTTTCTGCCAGATCCTTGCAGTGTCTCTGGGGCCCCAGCGGGATCCGCTTCCTGGCACTGCCAGGAAGCCTTTCTGTGAATTGCTTTACCCAAGTTAGATTACCTGCCGAAGCTTTGCAGACGATCAGGGAGGGCAAAAGAAGGTGACACTGGACGGGGAGATCGTTGATAGTTGGGATCTTAGAACTGCAAAATAGGGGGGGGGGGTTGGTCATTTTGAAGCCACAGCTTCATGCTGGCCTGAGGAATGCTTTGGAACAGCAGTCACCAACCAGTGGTACTGGAGGTCCGTGAGAAAATGTCGGTGGTCCGTAGAAAAATTATTTGCATTTTTTACATTGCACTAAATCAGGGGTCCTCAAACTACGGCCCCTGGGACGGATACGTGCAATGAAGGCTTGTGTTGCTGCAGAGAGTCTCCCCCTTCGGGGTCTTTTTTTGTGGGTCAGAAGGGGGTAGGAATCCCAACTTGGGGTCTGCTTCAGCCTCCTGGTGGGGGGCTTTGGGCGAAGGCTGGAGGGAAGAGCCGCTGGTGGCGAAGAGCCGGAGGGCCTCGTTCAAGTGGGACTGCATCATGGCCTGGAACTGGCTGACCCTCTCAGCCCGCTGAGCCTCCAGGCGCCGGTACCTGGCCTTGCGCTCCCGCAGGTCTTCCCTCTGCTTGGAAAGCCTATGCTCCTAGTCCTCAGTGAGGTGCTTCTGCTGAGCCTCCTTCTCGGTCAGATCCAATTTGAACGGAGCTGTTTTGCCAAGTCTTTCTCATGGGGGGCTGCCTATCTCCAGCAACTGCTTCCTGTTGGGGCCCTAAGGAGCCCGGGCGGGCAAGCGAGGAGTGGCAAGTAGAGGCTGGCGAGGCGCCCCTCGACGTGAGTGACATCGAGTTGGCCATCACCACCCAGTCACATGACCACTTAGCCACGCCCAACCAGCCGGTCATATTAGTAGTCCACGAGATTTAAAATTATGAATTTGGTGGTCCCTGAGGTCCGAAAGGCTGGGGACCCCTGCTTTGGAAAATATCACCCCAAGGAGGGGGTCACGTCTGGGATGGGCTCGCGGAGAGAAAATGGCTGTTGCTTCAGCCCAGTTTTGGGCTGCTTTTGTTCGGTCACTTGCAGAGGTGGGTGGTTTGGAGGCTTCAGACGGGGCTCAATAGCCCTGGCATCCGAGGCTGGCTTGACCTTGGTGAGCCCAGGAGGGCAGCTCTTTGGAGGCCGCTTCCTTTGTTGCTTGTATCCTTCCTATTGGTATTGATTGTTCCCTGATTGCTTTATTTGTACCGATGGCTGTCATTATGGGTTGTACCTTATGATTCTTGACGAATGTATCTTGTCTTTTATGTACCCTGAGAGCCTAGGCACCAAAGACACATTTGGCCAATGTTTTATTCTATTCCATTCCATTCTTTATTCTGATATTCTATTCTATTCTGCATTCTAGTCTATATTCTGTTCTAGTATATTCTGCATTCTATTCTATTCTATTTTTATTCTGATAATCCATTCTTTTCTATTCCATTCCATTCCTTATTCTGATATTCTATTCTATTCTTTATTCTGATAGTTATTCAATTCTTTTCTATTCTATTCTATTCTTTTTTATTCTATTCTTTATTCTGATATTCTATTCTATTCCATTCCATTCTGTTCTTTATTCTGATATTCTATTCTATTCTGTATTCTATTCTATTCCATTCCATTCTGTTCTTTATTCTGATATTCTATTCTGTATTCTATTCTATTCTATTCCATTCCATTCTTTATTCTGATATTCTATTCTTTTCTATTCTATTCTTTATTCTGATAGTTATTCAATTCTTTTCTATTCTATTCTATTCTTTTTTATTCTATTCTTTATTCTGATATTCTATTCTATTCCATTCCATTCTGTTCTTTATTCTGATATTCTATTCTATTCTGTATTCTATTCTATTCCATTCCATTCTTTATTCTGATATTCTATTCTATTCTTTTCTATTCTATTCTTTATTCTGATATTCCATTCTTTTCTATTCCATTCCATTCCGTTCTTTATTCTGATATTCTATTCTATTCTTTATTCTGATATTCTATTCTATTCTTTTCTATTCTATTCTTTTTTATTCTATTCTTTATTCTGATATTCTATTCTTTTCTATTCTATTCCGTTCCTTTCTTTATTATTGATATTCTATTCTATTCTTTATTCTGATATTCTATTCTATTCTATTCCATTCCGTTCTTTATTCTGATATTCTATTCTATTCTTCTATTCTATTCTATTCCATTCCGTTCTTTATTCTGATATTCTATTCTATTCTGTATTCTATTCTATTCTATTCCATTCCGTTCTTTATTCTATTCTATTCTATTCTTTATTCTATTCTATTCTTTTCTGTTCTATTCTTTTTTATTCTATTCTTTATTCTGATATTCTATTCTTTTCTATTCTATTCCATTCTGTTCTTTATTCTGATATTCTATTCTATTCTATTCTTTATTCTGATATTCTATTCTATTCTTTTTTATTCTATTCTTTATTCGTATATGTGTATGTGTATTTGTGTATATATATGTGCTTTTTATTGTACGCCGCCCCGAGTCCCTTGTGGAGAGGGAGCGGCTAACAAATCAAATAAATTGAATTGAATTGAATTGAATTCTTATAGTCTATTCTTTTCTATTCCATTCTGCTCCATTCTTTATTCTGATATTCTATTCTATTCCTTATTCTGATATTCTATTCTATTCTATTCTTTTCTATTCTATTCTTTTTTATTCTGTTCTTTATTCTGATATTCTATTCTTTTCTATTCCATTCTGCTCTGTTCTTTTGAGCGGCTGACTGTGTCTCTTCCTCTCAGATCATCTTCGCCGAGCAGCCACTCACCGACAACCACCGGTCGTTGGCGTCTTATGGCCTGAAGGACGGAGACGTGGTGATCCTGCAACAAGTGGAGAATGGGCAGGCACTATCCTCAGCCCCCTTTCCTGGTAAGAGACCCCTTCCTCCTCCTCGTGGGTTCCCCCTCTTTGGCTTCCATAGCTCCCCGGGTCACAGGTGGTCACATTATGGAAAGCGGAGCTGATTCTGCCCCCCCCCTCCCCAGAGCTTAAGGCAGCTCCCCAAACTGTTTATCCTCAAGGGGTGATTTTTTTTCTGGAATTCTGTGCAAAAAAAAAAGCGGATTTCACAGGAATAGCGTTCACGAACACAGGAGCCAGAACGCAAGGTGCATTCACAGTCGCAATAAATCCACATTTTGTCGGCTATGACCACCATTTCCTCCCTTAGTTTGGTTCTTGAACAGTCTGGATGACTTCATCCTGGCTGCTCGGCTCAACCGGGCAGTCTCTGGAGGACACAGTGGGGGGTGGGTCTGTTGTGGCCCACCAGCAGAGCTGGCAGAAGACTCAGACAGCGAGGAGGTTGGGGAGGAACATGGGCTGGTCCTGGAGTCTGGGGAAGGCTCTGATGAGGGCTCTGTGTCGGAGGCAGAGAGGGGGCCAGAGCCGTATGCCAGTGATCAGCTGCCTTCAGAGTCGGACATCAGTGAGGCAGACGAACAGCTGGAGCCTGTTCCCAGTGTGCGCATGGGCAGAGTTGCCAGACGAAGGGAACAGCTAAAGAACAGGGGTCGACTTGGGAGGAAGGCCACAGATGGACGTTGAATGGCCCCTCCCAGAGTAAATAAAAGAGGAACAAAAGGGGAGTGGAGTTTGCAGGAGACCATTAGTTCCCTTAATTGGTTTGTGACTCTCCGAGACTCCTGGCCAAGTTCTGCAGATGTCGGCCTGGCAGCTCTCCAAGCCAGAGAAGGTCTGTGACTGTAAATCCTCCCTCGAAAGAATTTGCTGGATGTGAGTGAGCAGAATTCACAGTCAATTAATAAAAGGGTTTTTTGTCAGGACAAGGAATTTGCTTTAGGCTCTTGGGAAGCCTCGATCAGAACAATATATTCCAAATTTTGGAGAGCTGACTCCAGAAAGCCAAAACACCCAGGTGGAGGCTGATCCGGTGTTGTCTTCTTCTCCCCCCCATCACAAATAGGGATGCCCAGGATAGACTTCAGCAGCATCGCCGTGCCGGGGACGTCCGCCCAGTTCACCCAGTCTCTACAACTTCCTCCCCCAGCCCCAACCCCAACCCCACCTGCTCCCTCACAGGCCCCAGCCCCGACCCCAGTCCCTCCCGAACCGCCCTCCATCCCGCAAGGCCTGGATAACCCTGCCCTTTTGCGAGCCATGCTCCTGGCCAACCCCCACGAGCTCTCCTTGCTGAAGGAACGCAACCCCCCTCTGGCCGAGGCGCTGCTCAGCGGAGACCTGGGTGAGTCCTGCCAGGGTGGGTAGGTGGGTGTGTGGGAGGAAGCTCTCAGGGTGGGTGGAGGAGGAATAGGGCAGGGGGCGGGCCCGTGCTGCCACTTTGTCCTAGGACAGTGATGATGAACCTTTTCGGCGCTCGTCCAGGCAGCAACCCAGAAGAGGAGCTGCCCAGGGGGCATGCGTGCACCGGAAAATGAACTTCCGGTTTCCAACATGCGCGCCTGCCAGCTAGCCTTCCGGTTTCTGGTGCGCGCGAAGATCAGCTGGCTGACATTGCTCACGCCGGGAAACGGAAGACCAGCTTTTCCGGTTTCCGGCACGGCCGCAAACACAACGGCCAGCTGATCGGAAGAGGAACAGGCAACGTCACGCGTGTGCCAGGCAACATGGCTCCAGCATGCCACTTTGGGCAGGCGTGGCATGGGTTCGCCATCCCCGCCCTATGACTTTCAAACCCCCTCCCCTCCCTGCGTTTTGTGTCTCAGAAAAATTCACTCAAGTGCTGGTGGAGCAGCAGCAGGACCGAGCGCGCCGGGAGCAGGAGAGGATCCGTCTCTTCTCCGCTGACCCTTTCGACCTGGAAGCTCAGGCCAAGATCGAGGAGGACATCAGGTAGCCGGCCGGTAGCCAGGAGAGGCACGTGGAGGGCTGGGTCTGGAGGGATCCGGCCCAAGAAGGCTTTTGACCGGTTTTGATGGTCTGCCTTCAGGCAGCAGAACATCGAGGAGAACATGACCATCGCGATGGAAGAGGCTCCTGAGAGCTTTGGCCAGGTGGTGATGCTGTATATCAACTGCAAAGTCAATGGCCATCCCGTGAAGGCCTTCGTGGACTCAGGTCCGTCTGGCTCCCTCCCCTCTCCTTTTCCTGCCGGGCGTGGCTAGCCACGATGGCGGAGGGTTTGGAGGAAGCCGGTTGCGGGGCAATGCTGGGCATCCTTGGGCAGAGGGATGACAGCAAAGCATGAGATTGCATTCGGGATGAGTCCGTTTCCCCCCCCCCCTCCCCGGGTGGGGGGGGAAATTATTTTCAACTTGGCATGCCCTCTCGGCAGGTGCCCAGATGACCATCATGAGCCAGGCGTGCGCTGAGCGGTGCAACATCATGCGACTGGTGGACCGGCGCTGGGCTGGCATCGCCCGGGGCGTGGGCACCCAGCGGATCATTGGCAGGGTGCACCTGGGTAGGTGTTTGGGGAGGAGGCAGCCGGCGACACCCTCCCTCGACGGAGGCCGGCTTCTGGGTGGAAGGCACGCCTACCCGCCATCTTTTCTGCCGCAGCTCAGGTGCAGATCGAGGGGGATTTCCTCCCGTGCTCCTTCTCCATCCTGGAGGAGCAGCCCATGGACATGCTGTTGGGCCTGGACATGCTGAAGAGGCACCAGGTGAGTGGTGGGCGTCTGAAGCTGGCAGGAGTGGCGCTCCCTTGCAGGCAGCACCTTCTGAGGGTCTCCTTCCATTCCTGGTGTCAGGGTTCCAAACGGCATCCAAAAGTAAATCAGAGTCCAAGGCAAAGTATTGCTCTAAGTTCCAATTGATTTATTATTATTATTATTATTATTATTATTATTATTATTATTATTATTATTATTATTATTATTATTATTATTGTTATTAATTCAATTTATAGGCCGCTCCCTCTCCACAAAGGGACTCGGGGCGGCGTACAATTCAATATACAAACAAATGACGAGGAGGAGGTATATACAAAAACATTTTACAATACATAAATAAATAATCATGAGTTAAAACAACAGAGTAAGATTAAAACAATTAAAATACCCAAAAAGTCAGAATTAATTTAAAATTTAAAATTGTTCAGGGGGATTAGAAAATGTAGTTATAATTCAAGCCAGGCCGGCTAGTTGGAACAGGTGGGTCTTGAGTTTCGTGCGGAAGGAGCGGAGATCGGTAGTTGTCCTAATGTCGGGGGAGGTCATTCCAGAGGGCTGGGCCCATCACAGAGAAGGCCCTACCCCTCAGCTCCGCCCTCTGGCATTGCTTAGTGTACGGCACCCGGAGGAGTCCCTCTCTGTGAGAGCGAATTGGTCGCAGGGATGTATGGGGCAGGATTAAGAGAGCCATGTTGGCACATCTGGGAAAACCCAAATCTGAAAGCTTCCCGGTTTCCCCTACCCAGTTGAAAGTTCACGATCTTGCCCCCGCACTCACCAGTCCATCACATGGTCCAACCTTACACTGCCATACTGGCAGTTCCACCCATCCCGTTCCGGACAGGTGCATAGGTGCAAAGACAAAGGATGACCTTGGCTTTCTAGAAAGAACGTTGTTATGGCTACATATCCTCTAACTCATACAATCCCTCCTCCCATTTTCCCACAATAGAAAATGCATAGTCGAATAATAGAAAGTGTGGCAGGCCAAAGATCCAAAAGCTTTGTGGGCAGTTTCCCCCGGCAGCCCCCGGCCAGGTTCAGCCTCCTCGCCTTTCTTCCTCCCTCAGTGTTCCATCGATTTAAAGAACAATATGCTGGTGATTGGCACCACCGGCTCTCAGACGAGCTTCCTGCCTGAGGGGGAGCTACCCGAATGTGCCAAGCTGGCTTACGGGCCGGGACGGGACGACATGCGGCCAGAAGAGCTGGCCGATCAAGAGCTGGCCGAAGCCCTTCAGAAATCTGCTGAGGAAGCAGGTAGGTGGCCTGGGAGGAAACAGCTCATGCAGGGTGGAGTGGGGTGCTTGCCAGAGAACGGAACATCCCAGAAAGGGGAGTTATGCACATTCGAAAGATTATGGCCAGCGTTATCTTGCGGTGCTAAAATTGGGGGAAAGAGACGCTTTTGATTTGTTTGTAATTTGGAAGGAGCGCCCAGGAAAAGCTGCCTCTTCAGGGTCTTGGGCGGGAGGGGAGGAGGATGGTCAAGGCGTGAAGGGGGTCTGTGACAGAGGACACCACTCCCCCTTTTTTGGTGGGGCCGCCAAAATTGCGACCGCCTTCCGGTTTTCCCACAAGGGAGGCGCATTGCAGGAGCTGTGATTTAACAGCTTTTAAGCAGAGAAGAGATTTTAAGATTTTGCCCCCCACCCCACCCACCCAGTTATCCAAAACAGGAAACCTTAGGTGAGTAATTTAATTCTCTTTTAACCAATGTTTCATCTCCAGCGGCGCCTGGGGAGAAAATGCGTCCTCTCTGTCTTCGGCAGAGTTCTTCTCCCATCGAATTCGTAGCCTTCACTTTCTCCAGGGCCGCTGTTCTGTTCGCGCGCTCTCCCCCCCCCCCCCATTTGCCAAGTCCCTGGGATGGCTCTCTTGAGGGTGAACCCACCTTTTCTCTGAGTCTTGGCATCCTACTAGGACCTGTGGACTCAAAGGGGCTTGTTCTGGAACTGTTGTTTCTCCCCCCCCCAACCCCCCCAGCTCCCAGAATCGGGAAAGATGCATCAGACTTTGCCAAACCTAGAAGCAGGCAGCAGAAGTACCGTATTTTCCGGAGTATAAGACGTACCTTTTCCCCACCAAAAGATGGTGAAAATTTGAGTGCGTCTTATACACCGAATGTAGGCCCGCCCACCCACCGGCCCCCACCCTTTGGCCTCTGCCTCCCATCAATTTACCTCCTTGCAGCAAACTGGGAAAATGGGGCTTGCGGAGGCAATAGGCTATGGCAATCCCTGCAGCCTGAAACAGCTAGTGCTTAAACTGAAATTGAAAGTGAAACTTGCTCTTTGCTGCAAGGAGGCAAATTGCTGGGAGGGAGAGGCAGATTTTTCTTCTTCTAATCAGGCTAAACTGAAACAGGATGTTTGCTCTTTGCTGCAAGGCGGTAAGTCAATCACTATAAATGCCTATAGAATGTTCAAATTATTAAGACTTATTTTTTAAAGACTGCTTTATTATTGTTCTAAACAGCTTATCAAAATGAAGAAGCTTTTTAAAATAAAGGCTTGATCTGAAGAGGCCCAGTGCTATTATATCTTCTTTTTAAATAACAGAGAAGAACGTATACTTCCAGAAAGCCACTTTCAATTTTAACAGCATCTGTACAAGTATAGTCTGAAATGTAACTCCACAAACCGTGTACATCGTCTGTTTGCTGTTTGGTGCAAGGAGGCAAATTGCTGGGAGGCAGAGGCAGATTTTTTTCTCCCTTGCTTTCCTCCCCCAAAAGCTAGGTGCGTCTTATACTTTGGAGCGTCTTATACTCCGAAAAATACGGTAACTTGGTCTGTTTTTTTGGGGAGCTTCCTTCATCCTCCTCTTCTTTTGGCCCCGTTAAGTTACAGGTGGATTGATGCACGCTGGCCGCCTCAGACATCAGAAAGCCAGGCGAAGAAAGCGCCGCCCAGTCTCCAGCCCCTCGGCTCATCCCCTTTGTACCCTTTTATAGCAGCTCTGCACCCCTCCCCTCCATCCTCCCCACCCCACCCCCCGAGAAACATGCTATGTGGTCAGTCAAGCAGAGGCCTTGTATCCTTATATCCTGGCATTAAAACTCTTCCCTTAAGAGATCCACCTTAGTCTTGAGTTTTACTTAGCCCGATCACTCCCCAGCTCGCCCACCCCTCTCTTCCCCCTCCCCTCCTGGCCTGGGCAGAGGAAGGCCCTTTTGCCCTGTGGCACCCCCTCCTGCATCCCCTCACTCTCTGATGGCCGGTCTCGCCACTTCATGATAGGTTGGGGGCTCTCTGTCCCCCCCAGGAGGCTCTGTGTGATGGGAAGCATGGGCACCTTCCCTCAACTGCCCTGTGCAGTTCAGCCTCCCTGAACGTGGTTCTTGTCTTTTGTGGTTGGTTGTAAAAGGTCCTTTCTTTGCGGGGCGGCAGCGAGAGAGTGAGAGAGAAAGAGAGAGAAAGAAACGGAGAGAAAGAGAGGCACAGAGAGAGAAAGAGAGACAGAAAAGCAGAGAGAGAGAAAGAGAGGCACAGAGAGAGAAAGAGAGAGAGAAAGAGAGAGAGACAAAGAGAGAAAGAGACACAAAGAGACAGAGAAAGAGAGAGAAACAGAGAGAAAGAGGCTCAGAGAGAGAGATTGAGAGAGAGAGACACAGAAAGAGAGAGACACGGAGAGAAAGAAGGACACAGAGAAAGACAGAGAGAGACAGAGAAAGAGACACACACAGAAAGAGAGAGACAGGGAGAGAAAGAAGGACACAGAAAGACAGAGAGAGACAGAGAAAGAGACACACACAGAAAGAGAGAGACGGAGAGAAAGAAGGACACAGAGAAAGACAGAGAGAGAGAGACAGCGAGAAAGAGAGAGACACGGAGAGAAAGAAGGACACAGAGAGAGACAGAGAAAGAGACACACACAGAAAGAGAGACAGGGAGAGAAAGAAGGACACAGAGAAAGACAGAGAGAGAGAGAGACAGCGAGAAAGAGAGAGAAAGGGAGAGAAAGAAGGACACAGAGAAAGAGAGAGAGACAGAGAAAGAGACACACACAGAAAGAGAGAGACAGGGAGAGAAAGAAGGACACAGAGAAAGACAGAGAGAGAGACAACGAGAAAGAGACACGGAGAGAAAGAAGGACACAGAAAGACAGAGAGAGACAGAGAAAGAGACACACACAGAAAGAGAGAGACGGAGAGAAAGAAGGACACAGAGAAAGACAGAGAGAGAGAGACAGCGAGAAAGAGAGAAAGGGAGAGAAAGAAGGACACAGAGAAAGACAGAGAGACGGAGAAAGAGACACACACAGAAAGAGAGAGACAGGGAGAGAAAGAAGGACACAGAAAGACAGAGAGAGAGACAGCGAGAAAGAGAGAGACACGGAGAGAAAGAAGGACACAGAGAAAGACAGAGAGAGACAGAGAAAGACACACACAGAAAGAGAGAGACACGGAGAGAAAGAAGGACACAGAGAAAGACAGAGAGAGAGAGAGACAGCGAGAAAGAGAGACGGAGAGAAAGAAGGACACAGAGAAAGACAGAGAGAGAGAGAGACAGAAAGAGAGACACGGAGAGAAAGAATGACACAGAGAAAGAGAGAGAGAGAGAGACAGCAAGAAAGAGACACACACAGAAAGAGAGAGACACGGAGAGAAAGAAGGACACAGAGAAAGAGAGAGAGGCAGAGACACACAGAGAAAGAGAGAGCAGTTGGGCTCCTTGGGGGCCGAAGTTCCATTCCGCGTTGGATTTGAAGGGCATCTGGCAGAGATGCAGAGCTCCTCGGACAGAGAAATTGGCGGGCATCAGCCTCGCTGACTGGACATGTCCTGGCAGCCAGCTCAGAGGACAGGAAGAGGAAGGAACTCTTGAGAAAGTCCAGAGAGAGGACAGGACAGTCACGCAGGATCAGGAGAGAAGAGCGTTTCCCGCCGGAGCCTTTGGGGGGGGGCGACGGCAGGCCTAGCTGGCATTGCCCAGCAGCCGAGGAGAAGGCGGATGATCCGGGACGAGATGTGCTGGACAATCTGGAGAATCTCCCCATCCGGGACGAGCGTTGGAGCCCTTCAGCCCAGGGGGCTCTTGTGTCCCCCGGTCAGGCTGCCCTTCCCTAATGGCAGAAAGAGACGAGGAAGAGCGGCGGCCATCAGACAGGCAGCAAGCAGCAGCAACGCAAAAGTCAGCAAGTCAGCGCTAGAGTTGAGCCTAGAGCCAGGAAGGAAGGAGGCCCTTCGCCCAGCAAAGCCAGCGGCCGCTCAGAGACGAGGACTTTGGAAGACAGGCCAGGAAGGGTGGGTGGGGGGCCAGGAAGGGCCGCCGGACCACCCCGGAGCCAGGGTGCATGTGGCGTGTTTGTGCTAACCCACGTTTGGTGTGTTTGTCTCCTAATCTGAACAGAATGCCAGAAGCCTAGATGCATGTAATGTTTTGCTGCCGCTGGAGGGGGCCACACACCAGGTACTGCCAGCGCTTCCTCCCTCTCGCGGCTCCTGCAGGCAGGGAGGGCGGGCGGGTGGAAGGGGCCGCCAACTTGGATCTGAGACGGGAGGACCCCAGCGGAGGACTCCAGCAGCAACGGGGCTCGTTCGGGAACGCTCCTGGGTCCCATCTCGTCCTTGCTGGAATAATGGCAGCTGAGGAGGGCCGGGCCGGTGCACGGCGGTGCAGATCCTTACCGCTTGGCTGCCTCAGCCGGATCGCTTGGCTGAGCCGCTCGATTCCAAATGGTGTTTCTGGCTTTCTGCTCCCGTCCCTCGGAAAGCGGTGCCTGCTTCTTTGCTGGGGGTTGCTTCGGCTGATGCATGTGGGGCGTGGCGAAGGGCACCGTCGGGGGGGGGGGGGTTGGCTCGAGCTGACCCGATGGGACCACCTTCACCCGGAAACCTGGCAGAGCAATTTTCTTCTGGAGTCGTGCAGGAGGGGGGGGGCTGCAGGAGGGGGCTCACCTGTCGTGGTTTCTGCTCCTTGCAAATCAGGAAGTCGGTTAAGATCTTAACTGCAGTGAAATTGAAAAGGGAGGGAGTGGGGGTTTGTCCGGGATGGCTGCATGGCTCGTTGCTTGCTTGCAGCTGCTTTGGCCTGCCTACCTGCCCGTACAACACAAGGGGGGGAAAGGAGCCTATTTGGAGATAGATGGAGGGGGAAGAGCCGTTCCCGCTTGCACCCCTCCCTTGTGAAAGGAGCATGTTGGGGGGGGGGAAAGACAGCTTTCCCTGCTGCCGCTCTTAAGTCGCTCGCTCGTAGGGCCTCCCCGTTTACTCTGCGACCTCTGGGGTTCTTAACCTTAAACCTTTTCCCCTTCTCTTCTCCCCTCTTGTGTGCGCAGAGACTAGCGATACAGAAACTACCTCACTTGGACCTCCATCGCAACCAACTTCAGACGGCTTTAAACCTCCAGTTTGTTTTCCAGAACTTGGTCTGAAGATTACTGACAGCCCCGCAAGCCGATTGCTGCTCGATCGCTCGGCCTCGGCTCCGGCCGTCTGCTCCCCCCTCGGCGGCCAGGTGGAGCCTGAAAGTCCCAGAGCTGGGAAATCGCTGGATTCTCTGCTGGAGCCCCAGGGAGGGTTGGGGAGCAAGAAGCCCCCGGCCTCCCCACTGAATCTGGCAGGCGCCGGGGCCCATTCCCTCCTGGGGGGCTCGGCGACCCCCCAAAACGTACATGCTGCTTCCAGCTGCCTATCGGAGAAGGCTGCTCCTGGCCACGAGCCTCTGGGGACGGGGGGAGAGGGCAGTCCGTCCCTAGAGATGAGCGAGCCTGACGCTCCCCTGCTGCTAGAGCCTCCCAAGCTTCCTTCGGGTGAATGGAGAGAGCCTCGGCATCTGGGGGGCGTTTCCTCGCCACTGACCACTGCTGCAGAGGAAGGAGAGATGTCCCAAGAGGCTGAAGAGAGGCCAGAGGGCAGTCCAGCCCAGCCGCCAGGAGACAATCTCTCGCTTGAACGTCCCCCTGCCCCAGAGGTTCCGGACCCACACTTCCTTGAGTCAGCCGACATAAGCGACCCGGCCTCTGGGACAGAGCCCGGATTGCACGAATGCCACGGCCTTCCTCTGCCCCTCGGTCTTCCCTCCCCAGCGAGCAGCTCGGCTGAGCCCGGAAACGTCGCCGTTAGCTGGCCCAAGGATCAAGAAGAAGAGGCGGGCATCTCCCTTGCCTCGGCCCTGAAGGAGCTCCACCAGCTCCTGGTTGTGAGTTCGAAACACGACTTCCGGAGAGGGGTGGCTCAGCAGGAAGGGAGCTGCCCCTCGCTGGAGGTTCTTCCCGAAGAGCCGGCTGCGGCCGAGGAGGGTTCACCTTCCTGTGAGCGAGCGGCTCTCTCCCGCTTGGAGGCCGGGATAGAGATGCTAGAAGAGCCCCACTTAGCTGGAGGCCAGCAAGAGGCTGCCCAAGCGGCCTGTGGCTGCGGCGACTCCCTCCAGGCGACCCCTTTGGTGGCGTGGCCTCTGCCACAGGCCGAGGAGTGCCTAAAGATGCCGGCCCAGCTCGTATCCTCTGGGCTGCATCCTGGCTCCACTACTGTGGGGCAGAGCCCTCTTGCCTCGTTCGGCCCTCAGGAGTCCTGCACCGCCCGGGGCAGTTGCAGCCCTTCCCCGGAAGAAGCGGGAGACTCCTCCGGTGAGCATCCTGAGCCCTCGTCCTTCTCCCCTGGGGATTCGAAGCCCAGCTCTCCTCCCCCTCCTGCCCTCGCCGCAAACCTCGATCAGATTGTGGGGGCTGGCTTTACACCGCAAGAAGCCGGAGAGGCTCTGGAGCACGCGGGGGGGAACGCTGATCTGGCCCTGCTCATCTTGTTAGCCAGGAACATTGTGGTGCCCACATAGCCAAGGCTGCCTTTCTAAACGAGCGCCCCCCCTCTTCCCCCCCCCCCAGTGACTACGTTTGATACCTTTTTTTTTTTTAAAGGAAAGAAAAGGGAATTAAAATATCCATTATTTTCAACCAGGTTTCATCTCTCCTATTTCCCTGGTTGAATTTTGGGCCATTTTAAAAGAAACAAAAGATTAGCATTGTACGAAATCCGCCATTTTGTTACTAACTCTCGTTCTGGGCTATAGGTTCACGGAATTAAAACTTTATTTAAATATATGGCTTTACGACGAGACGCAAATTGGGGGCTTAGAAAGCACGGGCCCAGGTCCGAAGGGGGCGCTTAACCTTGGTGAAGGCCAGAGTGCTCAGGGTGGTGCGGTGTGTGGCACCCCCCCTTCTCACCCCTCCTCCCTGGGGGACACCGCGTGCCAGCCGTGTGACTGGCCTCCCGATTCTGCTTAGCTTGCAGCTGTGGGTGAAATTTGAGAGTGCCCCAAAGGGGCAGCGCTTTTGGGGGTACCGTGGAGTCAAGCTGCAGCCCCTCTGGTCTTGAGGCTGGTCCCAAGAGGCCTCAGGGGGCTTCTGGCCCTTCTTAGTGCAGGCCGAAACGCAGCTTTGGGTGCGGTGGTATGACGGTGCTGGGCTTGGTAAGGGGACAGCAGAGCTAGGCAACAGAGACGGATGACGGAGGAGCTGTGGCGCTTTCCGGTTTTTTCCTGGGGAGGTTAGGGCAGGTGGGGGAGCTGCTTGCTGTGAGCCTCCCTTAATGGACGGTATTAAGCATTGGAGATTTGAAACGAAGAGCAGGGAATTTGTGAGCTGCCGATCACATTTATAGCGGGGAGAGGCCAGGAGCCGCCCTTCCGTTGGGAGAGATTCATTGGTCGCCGATTCCCCAGCCCAGGACTGGCCAAGGTGGGAGGTGGGCTTCCTCTGTTTCTGAAGCCTTGGATTTTCCTCTGCAGCTTTAGAGATGGGACGGGAATCTGTCCAGTCCCCATAATAATTCAGAGCGGCGGGAGAGTTTTCGAAATGTGGGTTTGGGCGACGGCGCACAGCTGGTGTTTCCTTTTGATTGGACAAATGCTGTGGCCTTTGGCTAGGGTTGCTGATCTCCGACGGCGAGGGAGGAGCAGTGGGGAAGAGACCCAGGCCCTTTATGATGGGAAGGTAGGAGGGGCTCTGCACGGCAGGAGTTCCCCTTGCCATGTGCCCCTGAAGGTACTCTGTGGACTTGGGTGCTGCATCCCAGCAGCAATGGCACAGGAGAATCCTGACCGTCAGCCAAGGTGGTGATGCTTTCGAAACGCACCTTTAAGTGTGAGTTTCGAGGGCTGCACTTCCGGGCAGAAAGAGAGAGAGCGGCTGGAGGGCAGCATTGCGAGTGTCTGCAAAAGCACTTGCCCGTCGTAAAGGGGGTTTGCGTATAATTCGCGGAGGAGCAGTCTGGATCTCGCTCTGTGCTCGTACGCCGAAGGAAGGCCAAGATCACGGGTGGCCACGCAACGGCGGGCCGGGGGCCTCTCAGGAATCTGCCCACTATGTTGCAGGGCTGCCCTTCTTCGCCCTTCCTTGCCTCGGCCCGCTTGGCTGCTGCTGGAGTAGCATTGGGAGACAGTTGGGCTCTTTTGCCGATGACCGGGTGACATCTTTGTAGCTCGCATCTTCCTTTTTACCAAAAAAATTATAATAAGGACGTATTTGGCAGGTGTGTGGGGGGCGGTTGCTTCTCAACTGGGAGAAACATGTAAACGTTTTGGATTTTAAAAATAAAAGATGCGTTTTCTCATAGCGGTTGTCCGTTAGATTTTTTTTTTTTTTAAAGGTGTCACTCAAGTGCAACCAAATTGGAGGGTTGCAGGGCCGAAGAGGGGTGGGCATTTGGCGGGAGGAGAATGGAAGGCGGCATTTGTGTGCTGGCGGCGCCCCTTTTCTGGGGGTAAATATTAGGGACACCCAGGTGGCTCAGTGGCTAAGACGCTGACTTGTCGATCAGAAAGGTCGGCGGTTCGAATCCCTAGCGCCATGTAACGGAATGAGCTCCTGTGACTTTTCCCAGCTTTGCCAGTTCGAAAGCCTGTTAAAAAATGCAAGTAGAAAAATAGGGACCACCTTTGGTGGGAAGGGAACAGCGTCCTGTGCGCCTTCGGCGGTTTAGTCACGCCGGCCACATGACCACGGAGACATCTTCGGACAGCGCTGGCTCTTTGGCAGTTTGGCGATTCGAAACCATAACGGAGTGAGCTCCTGTTAACTGCCTCAGTTTCTGCCAACCTAGCAATTCGAAAGCACGTTAAAAATGCAAGTAGAAAAATAGGGACCACCTTTGGTGGGAAGGGAACAGCGTCCCGTGTGCCTTTGGCGGTTTAGTCACGCCGGCCACATGACCGCGGAGACGTCTTCGGACAGCGCTGGCTCTTCGGCTTTGGAACGGAGATGAGCACCGCCCCCTAGAGTCGGGAACGACTAGCACAGATGTGGAAGGGGAACCTTTACCTTATTAGGGACACTGCTGTAGCTTTGCCCAGCCAAGGCCAGCCTTGCCCAATTTCTTTCACCAGCCGGGCACCCATGCCACATCCAGCCTAGGCTTCCCTCCCAGCAGGCTGGCTCCATGGAATGCTGGTCGATGGTTCTCAGCGCTCAGCCTCCCTGCCCTGCTTGTTGCGGGACCCGGCCAGAAAAACCAGTTCGGTGCAGCCCTTCCGCCTGCTGGTGGTGCAATAGGTTTTGGAAACGCCCGCAGCACCTTCCCCCTTCCTCAAGATGGTAAGTGCCAGGCCCTTAACTGGCAGCTCCTGGGGAACCAGGCTGATATTGCCATGGCAGGTGGCTGTGTGAGTTGCCTCTTCAGGCAGCTTCTTGACTCATCAGGCCCAACCGGTTCAGCAGGTGAGGCCTTGGCAGGTGTCATAAGGTAGGGTGGAGGAGGAGGTGGCCTGGCCCTGCCTTTAAAACAGGGGAGGTGTCCCGGCTGAGGACCCAAAGGGCCCTCGGTGCTGCAGAGGACGCTGGGAAGGGGGTGCCTCTCTTGTAGAGGGCTGTCCGGCTTCTGCATCGGATACAGGTCATAATGTGGCCAGAGAAACAGTTGTGCAGGGCTCCTTGATGACCACTGAATTCCTGACTAAGCTGGGGGTTGGACTAGAAGACCTCCAAGGTCCCTTCCAACTCTGTTATTCTATTCTATTCCTAATTCCTTATTCTATTCCTTATTCTATTCTATTCCTAATTCATATTCTATTCTATCCCTTATTCTATTCTATCCTAATTCATATTCTATTCCTTATTCTATTCCTAATTCATATTCGATTCTATTCCTAATTCATATTCGATTCTATCCCTTATTCTATTCTATTCCTAATTCATATTCTATTCTATCCCTTATTCTATTCTATTCCTAATTCCTTATTCTATCCCTTATTCTATTCTATTCCTAATTCATATTCTATTCTATCCCTTATTCTATTCTATTCCTAATTCATATTCTATTCTATCCCTTATTCTGTTCCATTCCTAATTCATATTCTATTCTATCCCTTATTCTATTCCATTCCTAATTCATATTCTATTCTATCCCTTATTCTATTCCATTCCTAATTCATATTCTATTCTATTCCTTATTCTATTCCATTCCTAATTCATATTCTATTCTAAGTGGGCAGAACCCCAACCACAGGTCAAGAATGTGGCCACAGAATAAAAAAGTTGTGCAATGCTGGCTTAAGGGCTAGCATTGATAGGCCCTGAATTTCCTGCCCGAGCAGCGGGTTGGACTAGAAGACCTCCAAGGCCCCCTTCCAACTCTTGTTATTCCATTCTATTCTTGGAGCGGAGTAGGCTTGCGGGAGCTAAAGAGAATTAAAAAAAAAAAAAAGAGGCGGGCCCCGGACTGCAGCTCCCGGCATGCCTTCACTCCCGCAGGGCCTGCCGGGAGTTGCGAGGCCTCAGCGCGGCCGCTGCTGGCCCGTCGCCTCTCGCGGCGGCGACTACATCTCCCGGCATGCCTCGCAGCCGCGGCTGCCGGGAGTTGCGGTGCCTCTCGGCGCGGCGGCGACTACATCTCCCGGCATGCCTCGCGCGGTCACGAGTGGGGGGGAAGGAGGAGGAGGCGGCCGCGGTGTTGAGGGCCGGCTCGCTCGCCCGCCCGCCGCCCTCCTGAGGCGACCCTCGCCGCAGCGCCACCACGGAGGGCCCACGGCGGAGACGGAGGCGGCGGAGGCGGCTCCGGAGCCTCGAAGAGGACGGGCGAGCCGCCGCCATGGAGTCGCCCGCGCAGCTGAAGGACCGCATCCTGGAGAACATCTCGCTCTCCGTCAAGAAGGTCAGCGGAGACACCCCCCCCCTCACGCCCTCCCCCTCCCCTGCGCTCAACGCCTCCTCGCCCCGCCTCCTTCCTCCCTGGGGGGGGCGAGCCGGTCAAGGGAGGGGGGAGTGGTGGGGGCTTCCCCCCCCAGTCCGGCTCCTAAACCCATCAGCCTCAATGTGGGGTTTGGGGGGGGGAGCGATGGGCGGGGAGTGTCCCCAGCCTCTCTCAAAACCGGCCTGACAAGGTAGGCCTTTCCCAAGGAGAGGAGGAGGAGGAGGAGGAACGCCTTGTCCTCCCTTATGAATGGAAACCCAGCCTCCTCTTTAAGGACAAGCCAGCCAACTATCAGAGGGAGGTTTGTTATTATTGTTGTAGTTGTTGTTGTTATCATCATCACAGCTGTTTTTTAAAATTATTATTATTATTATCATCATCATCACAGGGAGGTTTTATTTTGATTCTCATAATTACAGAGGTTTTTATTACCGTCCTCATCATAGGGAGGTATTATTATCTTCACCATCACAGGGAACTTTTATTATTGTTGTTATAATCATCATGGAGGCTTTATTTTTATTATTATTGCCATCATCATCACCACCGCGGTTTTTATTGTTGTCATAGGTATTATTATTATTATTATTATTATTATTATTATTATTATTATTGTCATCATAGGGACGTTTATTATCATCATCATGGAGGTTATTATTATTATTATTATTATTATTATTATTATTATCATTATCATTATTATCATCATCATCATCATCATCAGTTTTTATTATTGCTATCCTAGGGAGATATTATTACTATCATCACCATCATGGAGGTTTTATTTTTATTATTATCATTATTATTATCACAGGTTTTTATTGTCATCATAAGGAGGTTGTTATCATCATCACCATAGGAAGTTTTTTTTATTATTATTATCATCATCATAGGAAGGTTTTTATTATTATCATCATAGGAAGGTTTTTATTATTATCATAGGAAGGTTTTTTTTAATTATTATTATTATTATTATTATTATTATTATTATTATTATTATTATTATTATTATTATTATTATTATTATTATTATTATTATTATTATCATCATCATCATCATCATCATCATCTGAAAGTTATCACACAGGAAATTTATTATTATTGTTGTTGTTGTTATTATTATTATTATATACTTTATTCATTAAACATGAAATTCAGCCAACTGAACATTCAAAAATGCATTACAAATACCAGTGACAGGTGCTAATGGTTGATACGGGTTGCTGGCAGTGTCCTAGGTATCAACCAAGGACCTTCTTAAAATATAGGATGTTCCAATTATTATTAATATTATTTCTCTTATTCATTAAACATGAAACTCAGTCAACTGAACATTCAAAAATGCATCACAATTACCATTGACTGGTGCTGATGGTTGATACGGGTTGCTGCCAGCGTCCTAGGTATCAACCAACTATCTTCTTAAAATATAAGATGTTCCGAGCAGCGCAGTTTTTTGCAGTTCCGCTGGTGTTATTGCAGGAAGCTGCAATTTGTTGATGTTTTTATTATTATTATTATTATTATTATTATTATTATCGTCGTCATCTTTATCCCTCCTTTGTTATTTTTTGTCATCAATTCAAAGTGGCCAACCTATCCAACACACATCTTCCTCCTCCTCCTCCTCCCTCTCTTCCCCACCACCATCACAACAACCCTGTGAGGTGGGTCGGGCCTGAAGGAGAGGTGAGAGGCCCAAAGTCCCCCAGGCAGCTTTCCTGGCTAAGGCAGGGGACTTGAACTCGCAACTCCCGACTCTTCCCGCCTTGATGCCTTCATCACCAAGGCTCCCCTAGTGGCTGTAGTTGCTTTTCTTACAACCGGATTCCTTCTTTGCGACCGCGCTGTTTTCATCCACCTTTCACGGTTCATCCTTTTCCCGGCTTCTCTCTCCCCCTTGGCTTTTGCGGCTTCTACCGGGCGGGGCCTGGCTTGCCCTGTGCTCAGCTGTGACAACTTCCCATCTCTTTAGTGGAAGCATCGTCAATTCTCCTCCGAGATTTCCCCTCTCCCACTCAGAAAAAACGAAGGGTCCATGAATGCGGCTTCGTTGCATTGAAAACCCAGGCAATGTATAACGTCATTTTTTTTACACCGAGCAAGTGAAAGAAATTAAAAAGCCGAAAGCATCACCTGCTAGACTGGTTTGACTTTCCTTCCCGTCGGAATTCCTTATTTGAAAGAGTTGCGTGATAAGCTCCCAGCTAGAAGTGGTTTTGAGTGCTTTGGCCTTGCATCGTGCACAAATGCTAACCGAAAAGTTCACGGAGAGGGTTTTCCTTTCCTTATGTGTCGTCTCTGAGAGATTACGCTACAGGTAGTCCTCGACCTACGGCCGCAATCGTGCCCAGGATTGTATGTTGCTAAGCGAGAAATTTGGGAAATGAGGTTGGCCCCGTTTTACTTGCCACCTTGGTTAAGGGAAGGGCTGCAGTTGTGATAATTAGTAAGGCAGTCGTTATGTAAATTTGGCTTTTCCCCATTGCTGGAAGATGGCAGAATATGATCACCTGATCCCGGGAAAGTTGCAACCGTCATAAATATGAACCAGTTGTCAATCATGAGTGCAGTGGTTACTACAGGCTACTTCTGTTGACTGCCGACTGCCTGCAATTTGGCTTAGAGGGGGCTGTAAAGCACTGTAAAGTGGTATATAAGTCTAAGGCCTGTGGGAAGGAAGGAAGGAAGGAAGGAAGGAAGGAAGGAAGGAAGGAAGGAAGGAAGGGCCGTGGTGGTGCAGTGGTTAGAGTGCAGTACTGCAGGCTCCTTCTGCTGACCGCCGGCTGCCTGCAATTTGGCAGTTCGAATCTCACCAGGCTCAAGGTTGACTCAGCCTCCCATCCTTCTGAGGTAGGTAAAACGAGGACCCAGATTGTTGGGGGGCAAGAGGCTGACTCTGTCAACCACTTGGAGAGGGCTGTAAAACCCTGTGAAGTGGTATATAAGTGCTATTACTAGCGCTGTATAAGAGCCATGGTGGTGCAGTGGTTAGAATGCAGTATTGCAGGCTGACTCTGCCGACTGCTGGCAGTTCGATTCTGTCTGGCTCCAGGTTGACTCAGCCTTCCGTCCTTCCGAGGTGGGTCGAATGAGGACCCAGATTGTTGGTGCAAGAGGCTGATTCTATAAACCGCTTAGAGAGGGCTGTAAAAGCACCATGAAGCGGTATATAAGTCTCAGTGCTACTGCTGCTACCCGAATATAAATCCCGAGACTGTGTGGAGGCCGCCACAGCCGTAAGTGTGTAACGTCACGTTTTTCAGTGCCGTTGTCATTTTGAACGGTCGCGAAATGAGCTGTCGCAAGTCGAGGACTAACTGTAATGACCTGCTTACCCCCATCTGGAGCCCTCCAAAAATCGGGTGTGGGTTCCATTTTCCCCCATCCAGCTTCAACAGTGCAACTGCTCCCCCCCCCTTCAGCCAGTACATCTTTTCCATTCCCTCCCCAACTTTCTGTCCGTGACATAAAGCCACATGTTTTACAGCTTGCGGGCTGTACCAATAAGATCGCAGGGGGATGAGAGGCTCTGGGTATTCCTGGGGCATAAAATCCAATTGGATTCCTCCCCTTGTCCCCCGTCCCCCTTGGAACTCTCCATCCCCAACCATGCTTATCCAATAGTAGATGCATTTGGGCACTTTTTTGATTTGATACATTTAGATTTTATACTGCCGGCTTCCTAAAGCAAGTGAGTGAGCTCTGGCTTCATCTGCTAAGCCAGCTTTCCTGATAGCCTCAGTAGGGTGGTCAGAATCCGGCCTGCCAGCCAAGGTGAACCAGTGCCTCCCATCAGAAGGGAGAGGCCTGGTAAAGGAGACACTTTCACCGCTAGTCGTGGGGTCAGTCTGTTGTGCGGCCGTATCCTTGGGCGGCCACCGAGTTGTTAGTCCTAGGGCAGCGATGGTTAACCTTTTCAGTATCGAGGGCCAAAACCGGAGTGCGTGCAAGCGTGTGCTGGAGCACCGGAACCTGGAAGAGAGCAGCTGCCTAGTGGGCTGGAGCACGGCGGCCAGCTGCTCTTCCGGGGTTCCATTGCAACCATGCACGCCAGTCAGCTGGTTTTGTGCGACAGAAGCCGGAAGAGCAGCTGGCGATGGTCCATGTGCCCACAGAGAGGGCTCTGGCACGCATGCCATAAGTTCGCCATCACGGTCCTCGGACGTGCTCCGCCCCAGTAGGTCTTTGCCATTTGGGGTAAGGAAATGCTTTACCAGGGATCAGCAAACTTAAACACTCAAAAGCCACAAAAGTCCTAACCGGAAGCCCCCAGTTCAATAGAGTCTCCTAGCATGGCGTCCCTTTTCCTCTGTTGACTGTAGCTCCCGTTCCCCCACCATAGAGTCTCCTCCTAGCACGGCGTCCTTTTTCCTCTGCTCACTGGAGCTCCGGTTCCCACACCATAGAGTCTCCTCCTAGCACGGCGTCCCTTTTCCTCTGCTGACTGGAGCTCCTGTTCCCCCACCATAGAGTCTCCTCCTAGCACGGCGTCCTTTTTTATCTGCTGACTGGAGCTCCGGTTCCCACACCATAGAGTCTCCTAGCACAGCGTCCCTTTTCCTCTGCTGACTGGAGCTCCAGTTCCCACACCATAGAGTCTCCTCCTAGCACGACATCCCTTTTCCGCTGCTGACTGGAGCTCCGGTTCCCCCACCATAGAGTCTCCTCCTAGCATGGCGTCCCTTTTCCTCTGTTGACTGGAGCTCCCGTTCCCCCACCATAGAGTCTCCTCCTAGCACGGCGTCCTTTTTCCTCTGCTCACTGGAGCTCCGGTTCCCACACCATAGAGTCTCCTCCTAGCACGGCGTCCCTTTTCCTCTGCTGACTGGAGCTCCTGTTCCCCCACCATAGAGTCTCCTCCTAGCACGGCGTCCTTTTTTATCTGCTGACTGGAGCTCCGGTTCCCACACCATAGAGTCTCCTCCTAGCACAGCGTCCCTTTTCCTCTGCTGACTGGAGCTCCAGTTCCCACACCATAGAGTCTCCTCCTAGCACGACGTCCCTTTTCCGCTGCTGACTGGAGCTCCGGTTCCCCCACCATAGAGTCTCCTCCTAGCATGGCGTCCCTTTTCCTCTGCTGACCTGAGTTCCGGTTCCCACAGCATAGTCTCTTGCTAGTATGGCGTCCTTTTTCCTCTACCTGTCCTAACCGAAAGCCCTATCAATTGTGCAGCTAACTGGCGACGGGGAGCCGCAGCAGAGGAATGAAAGAGCCACATGCGGCTCCAGAGCCAGGGATTGCTGACCCCTGTGCTATACAGAACAGGAAGATCTTGCCTGGCAAAAGTTTTCTCAGTTGTCCGACTTGTGAGGCCTCTGCATAAGACCTGAGGGATCCTAATCACTGCTTTTATCTCCTCAGACCTGGGCGAGAACCACAGAAGCAGCTGCTGAGTTGCCTCACTGATAAGGCCATTTGTGGTTGCGCGGGTCGGTCCCGCAACCACTGGATTGCTTTATGTTGTGAGGACTAGCGGACCCATGTGCCACTGCTGGCTTCCAGGCTTTTGTCTCCGATGGCGCTGCCTCTCTTGCCCTGAGAGTCTTGCAGCCCCAGAGATGCTGTGGGACAGGCAGGAGCAGAGCTTCCCACCCCCACCCCACCCCTAGCAGCTAGACAGTGCTGGGGAGTGGCTGAGTCCTTTGTGCTGGTGCCATTTGAGGCGCGCCTCTTGGGGAGCCCGGCTGCTCTTCTGCCCCAGGGCACCCATGCGGTTCTCTCCGGAGCTGAGGCACCATCAGGCTTGGCTGCCACCCCCTCTCGGGCCTAGCCAAGACACGTAAAGGTGTGGCTGGGAATCGTGGCCCTGGGAAGCACAGCTCTCCTTGCTCCCTGGGCAAGGAGGAGCAGCTGTCTGCGTTAGGACCCGCCGAGCATCTGAATTTTAATCCTGTGACTCTGCGGATGCCACAGTGGTCGTAAGCGTGAAAACCGGTCACAAGTTAACTTTGTCCAGTGGTCGTTGGAACGGCCTGTAGCATCCCGTTGGGCCACGGTTCTGCTTTGGCCGGAGTGAGGTAGGCCTTTTATTGGGCCTTGCAGCCGGAACCGAAGGTAGGCGGACTTCTCTTAAGCAACCCTAGGCAGGAGAAGCCATGACGTTATCAGCTTATCGCTCCTGAAAGTGGGGACCTGCGTGGATAACAGCCAGGCTGCGTGGTTGGGTGGCTCCCTCACCAGATGTTCTCCTCTCTCCAGCTGCAGAGCTACTTTGCCGCCTGCGAGGACGAGACCCCCGCCATCCGAAACCACGACACGGTCCTGCAGCGTCTCTGTGAACACCTGGACCACGCCCTGCTTTACGGGTAAGGGGCTTCACCGTGGCCCTTGCTTCCCCCCCCCTCCCAGAGGAAGTCACAGCAGGGGCTCAGGTCTGGGGCCCTTCCTTCCTCCTCCCTCCCTCTAGGCAAGCAGCTGGCTCCTTCCTACAGCACTGTCCTCGCGAGGGGCGCCTGGAAGTGGCGGCCCACAAGAAGAGAGCCTGATCCTCAAAGCCCCCGCCATGGGCTCCCCTTGGTCTGTGGGGCATCGTTGAACCCACTTGTGGACAGGGAGGTGGTGGGAAGCGTGCCCTCCCTCCCCAGGCTGCAGAGGCAGAATCTTCCGTGAGCTGGACAAGGGCCTGGATGCATTGCCATGGGGAACTTGCAAGGGTGGATTGCTTTTACTCTGAACAAAACCGTCCCGCGACTTCTCCTTCTCCTTGGCAGACTGCAAGACCTTCCTTCGGGCTACTGGGTCTTGGTGCTCCACTTCACCCGCCGAGAGGCCATTGAACAGATTGAACTGCTGGAGCACGTGACCACCAATTTGGGGCGCAGTAAGTCTCGGTCTGGGGCTTTGGCCAGCCCTGCTTTGGCGTCCCACGTCACCGAATGCTCGGTGAGGGCGCCAGGACCCCATGAGGCAGCAGATTCGGACAGTGAGGAGGTTGGGGAGGAACATAGGCCAGTTCTGGAGTCTAGGGAAGGCTCTGATGAGGCAGAGAGGCGGCCAGGGCCGTATGCCAGTTGTCAGTTGCCTTCGGAGTCAGACATCAGTGAGGCAGAAGAACAGCTGGAGCCTGTTCCCAGCGTGCGCATGCGCAGAGTTGCCAGACGAAGGGAGCAGCTAAAGAACAGGGGTCGTCTTGGGAGTAAGGCCACAGGTGGACGATGAATGGCCCCTCCAAGAGGAAATAAAAGAGGAGCGACAGGGGAGTGGAGTTTGCAGGAGACCATGAGTTCGCTTAATTGGTTCCTGACTCTCCGAGACTCCTTGCCAGGTTCTGCAGATATCAACCTGGCAGCTCTCCAAGCCAGAGAAGGTCTGTGACTGTAAATCCTCCCTCGAAAGACTTTGCTGGGTGTGAATGAGCAGAATTCACAGGAAATGAATAAAAGGGGTATTTTGTCGGGACAAGGAATTTTCTACAGGCTCTTGGGAAGCCTCGGTCAGAACACATTTGCCCTCCCCTGAGGATCTGTGGCTTGTTTATTAGTGAGGTTTCCGAGCTCCCAATCTTTCCGGTTAGAAGTCTGGGAAGTAGATTGCTCCCCGCTTTGGGCTGATAGCCGGACAAGCCCCCAGAGGAGTCAGCCTGTCACCCGAGGGGTTTCTGAGGCACCTCCTGCTACCCGCCACTTGAGGCTTTGAGCATCAGAGGTGCAGTTTCTACGCAGGCTGCCGTTGAGACGGTCCCGGCCATTCATATTATGTATTAGTTTTAGTACGATTATGAGGATTATAATGCTTAATGTTATTATTGTCTTCTTATTAGAAGATACGTAAGGAGAGGGGAAATGAACAGGTTTACTCTGCCCAGTTGTTTAATTGTAGGATTAGAGAGTTAATATCAATGTAGTGAATGATGTTGTAAATTCAGATGTTTACCGCACAGAGATGTTTCTACACACTGTTTAAGAAAAGGCGGAATGTTCCTATTTAGAAATAAATAAATACAAACTTTATAAAAAGAGAAGGTCCCAGTCAGATCAGATCAGGGCGGCCTTCCTTCGGGTGGATCCCTGACAAGCAGCCGGTCCTGCAAAGCAGTCTCTCTCTCTCTCTCTCTCTCTTCCTCTTGCAGGCCGAGCGTGGCTGTACCTGGCCTTGAACGAGAACTCCCTGGAGAGCTACCTCCGTCTCTTCCAGGAGAATCTGCCTTTGCTGCATAAGCATTACGTCAAGTGAGTCTGCTGGGCCGGCACGTTGGAAGTGGAGGGGGAGGGAAAGGATCTCTTACACACACACACACACACACACACAACCTTTGCTGCCAAGGGGGCGCAGTGGTCAGAGTGCAGTACTGCAGGCTACTTCAGCTGACTGCTAGCTGCAGTTTGGCAGTTCAGATCTCACTGGCTCCAGGTTGACTCAGCTTTCCATCCTTCCGAGGTGAGTCAAACGAGAACCCAGATTGTTGGGGGCAAGAGGCTGACTCTGTAAACCGCTTAGAGAGGGCTGTGAAGCACTGTGAAGTGGTATATAAGCGCTATTCCTATTAAGACCCGCAGGGGTACAGTGGTTAGAGTGCAGCATTTGCAGCTTAATTCTGCTGACTATCAGCAGTTCGATCCTGACCGGCTCAAGGTTGACTCAGCCTTCCATCCTTTTGAGGTCGGTAAAACGGAAGACTCAGATTGTTGGGGGCAAAGAGGCTGGCTCTGTAAACCGCTTAGAGAGGGCTCTAAAAGCCCTGTGAAGCGGTGTATAAGTCTCAGTGCTATTGCTATTGCTTTTCCTTCAAAACTGCTATTCCCCAGGGGTGGCGGAGGGTGCTGGCCACACTCAATGCTTCGTAAGAAACGCAGGTCAGTGCAAGGAGGGGGAAGTCTTGCTTTTCACGGCTTTTCGGTTGCCTCTTCCCGACTTACGCTGTTGGGGCTTCCTCACGCTGCAGGGAGTTTAAAGGCAGCAGTTAGTTCTGACTTGGTGCGTCCGTCGGGACTCGAGGATCGAGCATTGCAGAAGAGCAGCTGCCTCCAGGGTGCGGGGTCCCAGCGCCCATCAAATGGGAGGGCTTCCTCCCAGCCAGTGGGGCAACAGGTTGGGAGGAGCAATTCTGGGTCGTTGACTTCGCCAGGAGGGTCCCGGGTGGAACGTGACCTCCGGTTTTTCCGTCCCACAGAAATGCCCTGGTCTGCAGCCACGACCATCTGACCCTCTTCCTCACCCTGGTGGCGGGCCTGGAGTTTATCCGATTTGACCTGGACCTGGTGAGCTGCCTCTGGACTCCTGGAGCAGCCAGCTTTCAATTCCCTCCTCCCATTGGGCTGGGGCACATCCCACGCCCGCCTTCCACTGCTGGGCCTCCTGTGGATTTCCCTGTTTGTTTTCCCTGCAAGGCGGCTGTTTGTTTGTTTTAATTCTTTCCAACCGATGGGCAAACTTCCTGAAGCAAAGAACGGTGGGAAAGAGGAGTTCTTGGGAGGGGAGGGCGAGCAGCAATTCCACCTCGATCTCTCCCGCTTTTCCAGGACGCCCCTTACCTGGATTTGGCTCCCTACATGCCAGATTACTACAAGCCCCAGTACCTGCTGGATTTCGAGGACCGGCTGCCCAGCTCCGTCCACGGGTCCGACAGCCTCTCCCTCAACTCCTTCAACTCGGTGACGTCCACCAACTTGGAGTGGGACGACAGCGCCATCGCCCCCTCCAGTGAGGGTAAGCGGCCGGGTGGGCGCGCGGATGGGCAAGCCAGAGCTCTGGGAGCCAAAAGATGCCATGGGAATGCGTTGACTCCACGGAGCGCCGCCTGGGGCTGGTGGTTCCTGCCCAGGCGACCTTCCTGCCCATGGAACGGAGGGTCTGGATGGGGCTGGGGAGACAGTTCTTTGGCCGGAAGAAGGCCCTATCAAGCTGCAAACTCTACCGCCAGCATCTCCAGTTCAAAGCCCCTCAGGGAATTGGGGGCAGGCCTGCTCAGTTACCTGTGTGGTGGGCCAGTATTTTGAGGTACCGTGTTTCCCCCAAAATAAGACAGGGTCTTATATTATTTTGACCCACCCTCCCCCCCCCCGAAATAAGTGCTTGGCCTTATTTTCGGGGAGGTCTTATTATTTTTGAGGCGTAGGAGGCGGCGAGCGTGGTCACCTCATTGGCTGCTGCTATGTTGCAATAGTTTCGGGGAGGGCTTACTTTAGCGCACGTGCTCAAAAGTCCCGATTGGGCTTATTATCCGGGGAGGTCTTATCTTCGGGGAAACAGGCTACTTCTGAGCTTGCCTCCCTTGATCCCATACGATCAGCATGATTTTTTTTTTTTTTGACCATCCTCAAGGGCCGCTCGGCCTGAATCATCCCTTCCCTTCCCCCCCCCCCCTCCCCAGCCGCAGTTTGGGAAAAGCCCTTCGCTGACACTGCTCTGCACTCAAAAAGGAAAGCAAGAACAGGGGCAAAGTGGAAGGCCTCGCCTGCACCTTCCCAATAACTACCTGTTTTGTTTTCCTTTATAATCTTCCAAGATAACGTGATTCCGGAGCCCAGCCCCACAGCCTGAGCTGAGAGAGAGTTCCTCGCCCTGCCCTTGTCCTTGCTCCATTCCCCCCACCCCACCTTCCCCTTCAATCATGATCACCGAGAGAATATTCCATGTCAGCTAGTTAGTTAGTTAGTTTATTTTATTGTCATTGCAGATGGTACGACGCAATGAAATGCCGTCCTCAGTGTACATTATAGCTATAGAAATAAAAACACAAACACACTTCCTTCACGTGCTATATCATTGAAATTGAAAACCCCTGATATGGCATTCACATCGCACCATTTCATAGAATTCAATATACCGTATTTTTCGGGCTATAAGACGCACTGGTGTATAAGACGCACCAAGATTTGGAAGAGGTAAGTAAGAAAAAAAAGTTTTTGCCTTTTCCCACCCCCCAGGAGTACTCTGCAGGCTTCAGCAGGGCTGGGGGAAGGCCAAAACGGGGGCATTTTTCCCTTCCCCCAGCCCTGCTGAAGCCTGCAGAGTACTCCTGGGGGAGTGGGGGAAGGCAAAAGGACTCCCATTTTGGTGAAAAAGAACCTGTTTATCGCCCATTTTCCACAAAATGGGATGCGGAGGCGTGGCTTCCGGAGGCCAAAAATGGCTGTATTCGGTGTATAAGATGCACCAACATTTCCATGCTCTTTAAGGGGGAAAAGATGCATCTTATACTCCCAAAAATACGGTAGTAACTTCCCTGGGATAGAAGCTGTTTTTCAGCCTATTTGTCCTGGTTTTTATTGTCCTGTACCGGCTGCCAGATGGTAATAGTTCAAAAAAAAGAAAGGATGCCCAAGATGAGACGGATCTTTAAGAATGTTTTAAACTTTCTTAAGGCAGCAGGAGCTATAAAGCTCTTCCAAAGAGGGGAGAGGGCAGCCAATCATCCTCCGGACAATGACGTTGACCCTCCGGAGCTCTGTCCTATCTGCCCCTGGGCAATTGGCAAACCAGACACTGGGGCAATAAGTTAAAATACTCTCTATGGTGCAGCGGTAGAAGGTCCCCAACAGTTTTCCGCTCAGTCGTCGTTCCCTGAGAGCCTCGGGGAGTGTAATCTCTGCCCCACCTCACCCCTCCTTCCACATTTCTAACCCTCCTTTTTATCCCTCATTTTATAGATTATGATTTTGGAGAAGTCTTCCCTGCAGTGCCGTCCATGCCTACCACAGCATGGGAAGGTGGGACCAGCTTGCCTGGTTTTCCAGTTCCCTCCTCCTCCCCTCCCGCCCGCCCCCTCGTCCCCCAGAGCTTCTTGCATGCCGGGCTGCAGGTCTCTTTAACGCCGGCCGGTGCCTGAGGGGCCCAGCAGCCAGGCCACCAAGCGCTTCGGTGGCAGGCTCTTGCCAGCTTAAATTTTGGCTCCCTCAGCCCAGGGCATCTGCTGCCCAGTCCCAGTTCTCCAGGCACTTCTCTATGCCTAACCACCTCCTATAGTTCCTCCTGCGCCTTCCATCTTTCCAGCATGAACCATCAGCCTCTTTCTGGTTTGCACATTAACAAGCTTCCGGGGAGTGCTTCTGGGTTGGCACCAGCGGTCTCCTGCTAACCCACTGATGGCGAACCTTTTCGGCACTGAGTGCCAAACCGAAACGGGCGTGCGGGCCACAGCGCCAGAAACCCGAAGACAAACTGGCCAGCGTGTGCATGCCTGTTTTGGGCCGATTTTCGGACTGTTTTCAGAAGCGCTTGGTGGTCTGGCTGCTGGGCCTTTTTCAGGGCGTTTTTGAGCCCTCTGGCACCCGCAAAAACCAGCTGGGCGCTCCAGCGCCTGCGAAGAAGGACGGCCTGAAAACGGCCCAAAAAGCGCCCTTTTTTTAGCTGTTTTTCGGACTGTTTTCAGGCCATTTTTGGGGCGTTTCCAGGCTATTTTTGAGCCCTCTGGCACTTGCGAAAACCAGCTGGCCGCTCCAGCGCCTGCGAAGAAGGACGGCCTGAAAACGGCCCTAAAAGCGCCCTTTTTTTAGCTGTTTTTCGGACTGTTTTCAGGCCATTTTTGGGGCGTTTCCAGGCTATTTTTGAGCCCTCTGGCACCCACGAAAACCAGCTGGCCGCTCCAGCGCCTGCGAAGAAGGACGGCCTGAAAATGGCCCCCAAAGTGCCCTTTTTTTAGCTGTTTTTCGGACTGTTTTCAGGCCATTTTTGGGGCGTTTCCAGGCTATTTTTGAGCCCTCTGGCACCCACGAAAACCAGCTGGCCGCTCCAGCGCCTGCGAAGAAGGACGGCCTGAAAATGGCCCCCAAAGTGCTCTTTTTTTAGCTGTTTTTCGGACTGTTTTCAGGCCATTTTTGGGGCGTTTCCAGGCTATTTTTGAGCCCTCTGGCACTTGCGAAAACCAGCTGGCCGCTCCGGCACCTGCAAAGGACGGCCTGAAAACGGCCCCAAAAGCGCCCTTTTTTTAGCTGTTTTTCGGGACGTTTTCTGGCACCAACGAAGACCAGCTGGCGGGCGCGGCGGAAACTAGAAGAACAGCTGGCGACAGCGCACGTGCCCACAGAGAGAGCTTCGCGTGCCACCTCTGGCACGCTTGCCATAGGTTCGCCATCACGGCCCTAACCTCTTACTGTTCGCCTGTCAGTGCATGGGGGCAGGGGGAAGGGGCTGTGGGGAAGGGACGTTAAGCCACCTGATCTCATGGCCACAGATGCTTCCGCCAGCAGCTTCTCTTTCCCAGCTGGGTCCTGCTAGCGGCGGTGGCAGCTGCTGCGGCCCTTTCTCTGTCCTTGCCTCCCTCAGCTCTCGCCCTGCAGGGCCCCGGAGGGCGGGTAGGGCTCCGGGCTCCTAACTTGGCTCCTAACTCCTTCCACCGTTGAGTAAGTTCCTGCTCCCTCGGCCTGCGAAGGGAACGAGGAGAGCAGCCACCGAACGAGAGAGAGGTTGCAAGTTAAACGGGTTGTCCCAAAGGTGCTTTATTTTTTTCTCCCAAGAGGCCCCTGGGCTTCCGTGGTTTTTCTCTGAAGACGTTTCACTACTGGCCCAAAAAGCTTCTTCCGCTCTTTGGGACAACCGTGAGAACCTCCATAGACTCTTTTAACTGGTTGGGTCCTCTCCTGCAATTCGTGACTGAACGCAGGTTCCCGGGTGGAGAGAGAGGATTTTGTAATGGAGTAATTGAAGAATTGAAGGTGGCTCGGTGGCGAAGGCGCTGAGCTTGTCGATCAGAAAGGTCGGCCGTTCGGCGGTTCGAATCCCTAGCGCCGCGTGACGGAGGGAGCTCCCGTGACTTGTCCCAGCTTCTGCCAACCTGGCAGTTCGAAAGCACGTAAAAAATGCAAGTAGAAAAATAGGAACCACCTTTGGTGGGAAGGCAACAGCGTTCCGTGCGCCTTCAGCGTTGAGTCATGCCGGCCACATGACAACGGAGACGTCGTCGGACAGCGCTGGCTCTTCGGCTTTGAAACAGAGATGAGCACCGTCCCCTAGAGTCCAGAACGACTGGCACATAGATGCGAGGGGAACTTTTACCTTTTTAATTGAAGAATTAGTAGAGACTGCCCTCTTGATTTTCTCCCCCTGCCCCCCGGATGCTTCCCCACTTGACCAAGATGCATCGTCCCATTTCCGGCGTCCCTTCAGCCAAAAGGGGCTGCACCTTTAGGTGGGCAGGGTTATGTCAGGGGGTCTGTGGGATTCGGCAGAGATCAGGAGTCCCTTCTCCCCAGGTGGGTCTGGGCAGGGGGGGATACCCTCCTCTTTGTGCATAGCCGGTGGAGCAACACGCCAAGATGTCACCGTGTGTGAAATCAAGATGGTAGAATTTTTTGAGCAAGTGTGCAAAAGAGTTGCATATGCAGCGTATCTTCTGAATGGGGACACTGCGGCTCCTGGGAGACAGCTGACCTCCTTCCTTCTTCCTTCCTTCCTTCCTTCCTTCTCCCCCTTTTATTCCATACCTCCCATCTCTCCTTCCTTCCTTCCATTGATTCCATCCATCTCTCCTTCCCTTCCTCCCTTCCATTGATTCCATCCCTCCCATCTCTCCTTCCTTCCTCCCTCCCTTCCATTGATTCCATCATCTCCTTCCTTCCTTCCCTTCCTCCCTTCCATTGATTCCATCCCTCCCATCTCTCCTTCCTTCCCTTCCTCCCTTCCATTGATTCCATCCCTCCCATCTCTCCTTCCTTCCCTTCCTCCCTTCCATTGATTCCATCCCTCCCATCTCTCCTTCCATTGATTCCATCCCTCCCATCTCCCCTTCCTTCCCTTCCTCCCTCCCTCCCTTCCATTGATTCCATCCCTCCCATCTCTCCTTCCATTGATTCCATCCCTCCCATCTCCCCTTCCTTCCCTTCCTCCCTCCCTCCCATTGATTCCATCCCTCCCATCTCTCCTTCCTTCCCTTCCTCCCTCCCTTCCATTGATTCCATCATCTCTCCTTCCTTCCTTCCTTCCCTTCCTCCCTTCCATTGATTTCATCCCCCCCATCTCCCTTCCTTCCCTCCCTCCCTTCCATTGATTCCATCCCTCCCATCTTCCCTCCCTCCCTTCCATTGATTCCATCCCTCCCATCTCTCCTTCCATTGATTCCATCCCTCCCATCTCTCCTTCCTTCCCTTCCTCCCTCCCTTCCATTGATTCCATCATCTCTCCTTCCTTCCTTCCTTCCCTCCCTCCCTTCCATTGATTTCATCCCTCCCATTTCTCCTTCCTTCCTTCCTTCCCTCCCTCCCTCCCTTCCATTGATTCCATCCCTCCCATCTCTCCTTCCTTCCTTCCCTCCCTCCCATCCATTGATTCCATCCCTCCCATCTCTCCTTCCTTCCTTCCAGAAGGGGACCTGACCGATACGCTCAGCTGTCCACGTTCCGTGGCCTCCGAGTTGAACAGCTGCCAGGCTTCCGCCAAGAGCCCCACCCAGCGCTACAACCCTTTCGACGGGAAGGCGGAAGCGCCGTCGTCCGCCGAGAGCACCCCAGTGCACGCTGCCTCGCTGAAGGGCGACTTCGCGCCCGAAGGCACCGATCAGTCTGAGGGCTGCACGGAGCTGGAGGTCATCAGGTTGGTGCTGGGGAGGAAACATTCCCCAATTGCTTGGATGGCTCTCATGGACCCCTCCTCTCCTGCTGTGGGTGGTGCCAGGAATTGTTTCCCTGAGTCTGGGCACGGGGGAGCCCTCCTTCGCTTGCGGCCACTGAAGCAGAGGGCCGAAGCAGCTTTGGCTGCCTTTGGACTTGCAAGAAGTCTGGGCTCAGTGTCCTTCTGAGTCCTGTCCAGCTCGAGACCCCTGAGTGGGGCCAGATGCAGGGGCGAAATCATCCCAGTTCAGCCGAACCGGTAGGGACGATTATCCCTGGTTCTGCAAACCGGTAGTTTAAAAAAAAAAACAAAGCTTCCAAGGATGGTCAGAAGGGGGGGGGGGGATTTTTTCACTTTTTATTTATTTATTTATTTATTTCGATTTATCAGTCTCTCCGCAAAGGGACTCAGGGCGACGTACAATTAAATCAAAATACAAGTGTGGCATGGAGGAGGTGACATCAATATTTAACAGTTAAATACAAATGGAAGTTAAAAACCCTATTTCAATCAGCTGGCCTGGCACTTTCTTAGTTTTACCTCCCGGGGATTTATTTTATTTTAATTGGGTTTGGGGTTTTAATTGTGATGTTTTTAGGATTAGAATATATTTATTTCTTAGTACAGCCTATCTCCCCCTCCAAATGTATCTTAAATGTATTTTATTATTATGACCGATTTTATTAGTATTGACTGTACACCGCCCCGAGTCCCTTTCTGGGAGAGGGGCGGTCTAAAAATCTAAGAAATAAATAAATAAAATGAAATAAATAAACCCCAAAATTTACATTTAAAATATTAAAATATTAAAATTGCCAGGGAGGTTAGAAAGTTCTATTTAAGCCAGGCCGGCTAGTTGGAATAGGTGGGTCTTGAGTTTCGTGCGGAAGGAGCGGAAGTCGGTAGTAGTTCTGATATCGGGGGGGGGGGGGGGAGGTCATTCCAGAGGGCTGGGCCCATCACAGAGAAGGCCCTACTCCTGGGCGCCGCCCTCTGACACTGCCTGGTGGACGGCACCCGGAGGAGTCCCTCTCTGTGAGAGCGAATTGGTCGCAGGGATGTATGGGGCAGAATGCGATCCCGCAGATAGCTAGGTCCTGTGCCATGGAGCGCTTTGAAGATGGTGACTAACACCTTGAAGCACACCCAGTAGACCACAGGGAGCCAGTGCAGCTCGCGCAGGAGAGGTGTTATATGGGAGAACCTCGTTCTCCCCATGATTGCCCGCGCGGCCGCATTCTGGACCAGCTTTTTAAAGCTCAGGTGAATAGGCAGGGGAAAAAAATGCTTTAAAATGGGGGGGGGGGAGCTTCCGGCGATCTTGCGGATCAGCTGTGAGCCGCACGATGGTCGGAAGCTCCCCCACCCCCCCCCCGCCTTTTAAAAGCATTTTTTCCCCTGCCTATTCACCCAAACCGGCAGGGGAAAAAAAACGCTTTAAAAAGTTAAAACAAGTTGGCCACACCCACATGACATTCCCCCACCAAGCCACGTCCACAGAACCAGTGGGGGGAAAAAATTACCGTATTTTTTGGAGTATATGACACACCATTTTCCTTCAAAAAAAGAGGGCGAAAATCTGGGTGCGGCTTATATACTGAATGCAGCATTTGTGGCCTCCCGAAATCTCACCCCCTTCGCAAAAATGGCCGTGCATAGCCTTTAGGAGGCTTATAGAGCGCTCCTGGGGCCTGGGGAGGGCAGAAATGAGCAAAAAATGGGGCATTTTTTGCTTGGTTTTGCCCCCCCACCAACCCCCAGGAGCACTCTATAAGCCTCCTAAAGGCTATGCACGGCCTTTTTTCTGACAAGAAACGGGCCCGTTTTTGAGCGGTCTGCAAAGTGCAAACACTTTTTTTTTATAATTTGCCTCTTCAAAATTTATTTTATTTATTTATTTTCAAAATTTATAGACCGCCCCCTCTCCCCGAAGGGACTCGGGGCGGTGTACAGGCATCTCATTAAAAACAGATACAAAAGATAAATTCCCTTAAATACCCTTAAAAGCGAATTAAACCTAAATTCAGCTGTACAGAATAATAAAAGTTAAAATCAGCTAAAAAGCGTACCCCTAAAAATTTAGAAATGCAGACTTGAGGGACTAAAATTGGGATTAGGCCAGGCTGGCTAAATTGAACAGGTGGGTTTTAAGCTTCTTACGGAAGGAGCGGAGGTCGGTGGTAATTCTGATGTCCGGGGGGAGGTCATTCCAGAGGGTCGGGCCCATCACAGAGAAGGCCCTACTCCTGGGTGTCGCCCGCTGGCATTGCCTAGTGGACGGCACCCGGAGGAGTCCCTCTCTGTGAGAGCGAATCGGCCAAAGGGATGTATGGGGCAGGATATGATCCCGCAAATAGCTAGGTCCTGTGCCATGGAGCGCTTTAAAGATGATAACCAACACCTTGAAACGCACCCGGAAAGCCACAGGTAGCCAGTGCAGCCCGCGCAACAAGAGGTTAAATCTTGGTGCTTATACTCCAAAAAATACGGTAGATTTCACCACTGGCCAGATGTCCCCCTATCCATGAGCCCCGAGCAAGCCTGCTGGCTATTCCCTGGTGCGCCACAGCCCGATAACTCATTTCCCTCTCGGGACAGGTTGGCGAAAAAGAAGAAAACAGCCAAGAAAAAGAAAGTGAAATCGGAGGAGGCCTCGGTACCCTCCCTCCCTGCTCCTGCTGGGGACCAGGCGGTGGGCCAGGAGGCCGGGCGGCCATGGACCACCCCAGAGTCCGACCTCACGGTCAGCACCGAGGCGCCGGCCCTCTGCCAGCTGGGGCTCCGGATCCCCGAAATGAAGGACACGGCTATGGAACAGGTGGGGCAGGCCCTCAGCAAGGTGATCGACTCGCTGGAGGCGGCCGACGGATGGAGCCGCCCCCTGGAACCCCCCGACCAGTCCTTTCGGACCGACTTGCCAGGGGACCCCCCTTCGGAAGGCCCATCCCTTGGCAGCTTTGGTCAGGGTCTGCCGGCCCCCATGGACTTCTACTGCTTTACCGTTGAGAGTCCAAACACTCCTGCAACAGGTGGTGGCCACCATGACTCTGCAGGGCATGGTCAATCGGCACATGTTCTTGGTGGCCCTGAAGCTCCTGAACAAGAGGAAGAAAGAGGAGGAGAGGGGGAGGCTGCTGGGCCAGCCGTAGCCAGCTCCCCGGGAGAAGTGGTGGAGATGGCCAGCGCGGCGGCCCTCGGCAGTCTGAAGGAGGATCGGGCGAGCCCTTCTCTGAGCAGCGCGGAGGACTCCGGGGTGGAGGAAGGGCAGGGCAGTCCGTCGGAGGCTGCCCATCCCTCGGAGTTCAGGTAAGGGCTGGTTCCTCCCTTTGGCCAGACCCTCCATCTGAGAGATGGCAATGCTCGACCACTCCTCTTCCAAGGGGAGGGGGGGTGGGGGGGAATGGCAGCCTGTATCGAGGTTCCAAGTAATACATCCCTTGCAAGCAAAAACTCCGAGGCAGGTGAATTCCTAAAACAATACCGTATTTTTCGGCGTATAAGACACACCTTTTTGCCCCCCAAAAGAGGGTGAAAATCTGGGTGCGTCTTATACACTAAATACATCATTTTTGGTCTACTGAAACCCCGTCCCCTTCGCAAGAATGGACTGGCGGAGGGTTTGGGAGGCTTGCAAAGTGCCCCAGGGGGGCTGGGGAAAGCAAAAACAAGCAAAGAACAGGCCATTCACCCCCCCCCCGCCCCCAGGAACACCCTACAAGCCTCCCAAAGCTCTGCGTGCCCTTTTTATTTTTATTTTTGCAAAAAAATGTGGAGTACAGAAGGTTTTGGGGGGGGGGGGGCTACTGAGGGCCTGCAGGGTGCAAAAACTTTTTTTTTTAATGTACCTCTTCGAAATCATGGTGCGTCTTATACTCCGGTGCGCCTTATAGTCCAAAAAATACGGTACCTTTATCGTAAATACCATATTGGCACGTATCTGTCGAAAACCGTCTCCGAAAGGGCCCCTTGGTTTTCACCTATTTAAAAGGTAAAGTTTTTCTCTCAACCCCAGTCAGTCAGTCACATGGCCCAATCCCGGCAGCGTCCGCCGGTCTGGTGGCATCACTCCTCTTCCTCTCCGCCAGGTGTGTGACCACCTCCTTGGCTCCCAGGAGAAAGTCTTTTACTTTGACTGCACAAGCCCAGCTATCTTTGATCCCTCCCTCTCCCTCGCTCCAGTGTGGCAACACTGAAGATCCAAGATGGCTTTGCCCAGGCCAGCTTCAGGGTTGACAGCCTGCTTCCGGCATCCAGTTGGCAGCAGAAGTTGGGAGTCGGCGCTGTTGCGGTGGCGTCTCGCCCAGTGTGTGCCGAGAAACTGTTAGGGAGGCTTTTCAGGACAATTCGACCTTGGACATTCCCTGTATCCTCCTCCTCCTCCTCCTCCTCCTCCTCCTCCTCCTCCTCCTCCTCCTCCTCCTCCTTGCCTCTTCAGCACCCTTTCCTTGCCAGTCCTCGTATTGAGGTGCTCTCCGAGCTTGGCGGGTTTCTTGCAAACATTTCATTAATCAAACCAGGTAACATCACCGGCCCTAGCATCATCGGTCTAATACCGCTGATGTAGCCGATGAGCCTCGGTGGCGCAGTGCTTAGAATGCCGTATTGTAGGCTACGTCTGCTGACTGCCGGCTGACTGCAATTTGGCAGTTCGAATCTCACCAGGCTCCAGGTTGACTCAACCTTCCATCCTTCTGAGGTGGGTACAATGAGGACCCAGATTGTTGGGGGGCAAGAGGCTGACTCTGTAAACCGCTTAGAGAGGGCTGTAAAGGCACTGTGAAGCGGTATATAAGTCTATGTGCAATTGCCATCTTCCTTCCCTTCCTACTTCCCTTCCTCCCTGTGGTTGGGATGTGGTATTGCAGGCTAACTCTGCCCAATGCCAACAGTTCGATCCTGAACGGCTGCAGGTTGACTCAGCCTTCCGTCCTTCCGAGATGGGTACAATGAGGACCCAGATTGTTGGGGGCAAGAGGCTGACTGTAAACTGCTTAGAGAGGGCTGTAAAGGCACTGTGAAGCGGTATATAAGTCTAAGTGCGATTGCCATCTTCCTTCCCTTCCTACTTTCCTTCCTCCCTTCCTCCCAGTGGTTAGGATGTGGTATTGCAGGCTAACTCTGCCCAATGCCAACAGTTCGATCCTGAATGGCTGCAGGTTGATTCAGCCTTCCATCCTTCCGATGTGGGTAAAACGAGGACCCAAATTGTTAGGGGCAAGAGGCTGACTCTGTAAAAAACCGCTTAGAGAGGGGCTGTAAAAACACTGTAAAGTGTTTTTAAGTCTAAGTGCTATTGCTACTTGGGGTCATGAAACGTCTGCCAGAAAACCACCGAGCTTAGAGAGCACCACAGACCCCCAGATTTCAACCTTGAGCTACCAATATTCTCCTTTATTACTCCTTGTGTTTCGTGAACGTAAAGGGACGTCCCAAATTGACCCTGTATTGCTTTCTCCTTTCTGGTGATATTTTCGCCTTCCTGGTGATGCTTTCATCTTCCTGGTGATTCCTGCAGTTCCATGATGTCCTCAAATGTCAGAGTTTGTTGCGTACATTCAAATCCAGAAGCACACACGGATAACTGATGCAGCTGGATTCATTAACTTCTTTATATACATAAGAATAGATGAATAAATGAACAATACCAACAGGTGGATCTTCCAAGTAAACCCAAGGCAGGAGAGTTGCAGGCAAACACAAGCAGTTAGTTTCATTTCAGCAGACAAGCCCAGACACACTGCTAGTTTACTTCTCAAAGCAGCAGACGGCTTTCTTCTCAAGTTTCTGTTTCAATTCTCTGCACAGACTCAGATCTGTTTAAGCTCCCATTGGCTGACTTAGTTGCGATGCCTGTTCATTGGCTGACCTTGTTCCCATATCTCTCCATGTCATGAATATTTTAACATCATCTTCCTTGGAGAAAGCCACCTCACGATAGGGGTGAAGGAGGGCAGGAGGCAGGCCAGCTCTCCCTCCTGATTATCAACTTGGCCTTCTCTTCCCCGCAGGGTAGACAACAATCACTTGCTTCTTTTGATGATCCACGTCTTTCGCGAGAACGAGGAGCAGCTCTTCCGGGTAGGTTTGATTGCACAGAAGGGAGCCCCTTGTGAGCTGTTGTGGCCCGCCAGCGGCTAGCTGAGCTGGCAGCAGATTCGGACAGTGAGGAGGTTGGGGAGGAACATGGGCCCATCCTGGAGTCTGGGGAAAGCTCTGATGATCAGCTGCCTTCAGAATCAGACATCAGTAGGCGGAAAAACAGCTGGAGCCTGTTCCCAGTGTGTGCATGCACAGAGTTGCCAGACTAAAGGAACAGCTAAAGAACGGGTCGACTTGGGAGTAAGAACACAGGTGGACGGTGAATGGCCCCTCCCAGAGGAAATAAAAGAGGAGCGAAAGGGGAGTGGAGTTTGTAGGAGACCATTAGTTTGCTTAATTGGTTTGTGACTCTCCGAGACTCCTTGCCAAGTTCTGCAGAGATCGGCCTGGCAGCTCTCCAAGCCAGATAAGGTCTGTGACTGTAAATCCTCCATTGAAAGAGTTTGTTGGATGTGAATGATCAGAATCCACAGCAAATTACTAAAAGGGTTTTTTGTCGGGACCAGGACTTTGCTTCAGGCTCTCAGGAAGTCTGGGTCAGAACATGAGCATGTTTCCCCCTCTCCCCTGCCCCTCACTCCTTAGGGGGGGGGCAGAGGCTTCAGAAGGGAGCCGGACCTCTTCAGATCTAAGGAGAAGCTTTTCTTGCATCTCTGCTGCGGGGTCTAACAGAGGTCTCTCTCCCCCCGAACAGATGATCCGGATGAGCACAGGGCACATGGAAGGGACCCTCCAGCTCCTTTACCTGCTCCTGACTGACTGTTACATGTACCTCATCCGAAAAGGTAACCCCCTGTGGAAGTGCTATTGATTGCTGCCTGCCTCTGAGCACCGCCTTGAGCCTCGCTCAATGGGGAAACTGGTGGGATTCAAAAACATTTACTACCATTTCTGTGGGTGTGGCTTGGGGTATGTGGCTTTGTGGGCGTGGCAGGGAAAGGTTAGCGTAAAAATCCCCATTCCCTCCCCACTCCAGGGGAAGGATTCTGCAAAATCCCCATTCCCTCCCCACTCCAGGGGGAAGGATGCTGCAAAATCTCCATTCCCTCCCCACTCCAGGGGAAGGATACTGTAAAATCTCCATTCCCTCCTGATCAGCTGGTCCTGATCAACACTCTTGGTGCAAGCACTGGCTGTGTGGATGACTCTGCGCCCTGTTTCTCTCACCCCCAGGAGCTGCCGAGAAGCCTTACATGGTGGAGGAGGCTGTGTCCTATAATGAGCTGGACTACATCTCTGTAAGTTGTGGAGGGCCGCTTGGGGCTCTGCCTCTTCCTGGGACAAGATCAGTAGTCGGAGGGAGGGGCCTTCTCACCCCAATCTTGCAGGGGCTGAGCGTTCCCCTCCCGGAGGCCAAGGGGTTACGGGTTCCTTCCAAATGGGCTTTTGCTTAAAATGGAAGGAAAACTAAAAGGGAAATAAGATTAAAGGTTCAGATGCGGGTAAGAGATGATGGATAAAGTTGAGTGAAAGGATATCTTTATGAATATATTTCAATTAATGTGTATTAATATTAGAATTAAACGGGTTGGGCAATTAGGTTAGCAGTGTGATAGATTTCAGGATAATATAATATAAATACTATATTTTTCGTAGTATAAGACGCCCCTTTTCACCCCCAAAAAGAGGGTGAAAATCTGGGTGCGTCTTATATATTGAATGCAGCATTTTTGGCCTCCCGAAACCCCACCTCCTTTGCAAAAATGGACGCGCAGAGGGTTTGGGAGGCTTGCAAAGGGCTCCTGGGGGTTGGGGAGGGCAAACACGAGTGAAAACGGGTCAGTTTTTCACAAAAACAGGTGTTTTTGCCTTCCCCAGCCCCCAGTACCACTTTGCCCGCCTCCCAAACTCTCTGTGTGCCCCATATCCCTCCAAAACTGGGGTTTGCAGAGGGTTTGGGGGGCCTGCAGAGTGCTCCTGGGGGCCAGGGAGGACAAACATTATTTTTAAAATTTACATTTTCAAGATCTTGGTGCGTCTTATACTCTGGTGCATCTTATAGTCCGAGAAATATGGTTGTGAAGAATTGGAAATTAGGCTTTGAATGATTGTACTCTTAATTATATATAAAAATAGGAATAACAGTGAAATGTTAAAATTAAACAATGGGCGATTTGGTAAATATATATATATATATAATAAAGATTAATCCAAAGTGTACTAATAGTAGAATAATATGGTTTCACAAAAACCGAGGCGTACAGAGGGTTTGGGAGGCCTGTAGAATGCTCCTGGGGATTGGGGAGAGCAAACACGAATGAAAACGGGCCCCTTTTTTCACAAAAACATTAATCTAAACATGTGTACTAATAGAATAATATGGATTGAAGAACTGGAAAGAACATGAATAGAAGTATTCTAAACGTATAAATGATTGTGATTGGTACTAAAAATGTACATGGAGATATTGAATGGAAGAATAAAAGATGACATTTTGATTTAATGAAGGATACATGAATAACCAAAGAGGTGAAAAACACATCTTTGAATATTATAGTGATATGAAAGGGAGGGAAAAGTTAATAGGGATAATAATAGAGGGGGGAAATAGCAAATGATAGAAAGAAGGCTAAGTAAGGAAGGGTGATAATAAAAAGGTGTAAGTAGTATGAAATAATGGAAATGAAATGTAATTTTTAGGAGTAATAAGATTAGGTTTATATGTATTGGAATGTATAATACCCGGATAACACACCATTCATGCATTGATATGTATAAAGAAGATAAAAAATAAAAATTTGATTGAAAAAATCAAACCAAATGGGCCTTTGTTTTCCCGGCAGGTGGGTCTGGATCAGCAAACAGTGACTTTGGTCTGCACCAACCGCCGGAAGCAGTTCCTGCTGGACACGGCAGACGCTACGCTAACTGAGTAAGGGCTAGGTGGGCCCCGTCTCCCCCGGTAACAGCTGCTGGGATGGCGAGGGATGCCGACTGGTATGCTGCGATGATGCAGTGGTTAGAGTGCAGTCCTGCAGGCTACTTCTGTGGCCTGCCGGCTGCCTGCAATTTGGCAATTCAAATCTCACCAGGATCAAGGTTGACTCAGCCTTCCATCCTTCCGAGATGGGTAAAATGAGGACCCAGTTTGTTGGGGGCAATAAGATGACTCTGTAAACCGTTTAGAGAGGGCTGTAAAAGCACTGTGAAGCGGTACATAATAGCACAAGTACTATTACTAGTGCTGTATAAGAGCCATGGTGGCGCAGTGGTTAGAATGCAGTATTGCAGGCTGACTCTGCCAACTGCCTGCAGTTCAATTCTGACCGCCTCAAGGTTCAAATCTCACCAGGATCAAGGTTGACTCAGCCTTCCGTCCTTCCGAGGTGGGTAAAATGAAGACCCCGATTGTTGGGGGCAAGAGGCTGACTCTGTAAACCGCTTAGAGAGAGCTGTAGAAGCACTGTGAAGCGGTATATAAGTCTAAGTGCTATTGCTATTTATTTAGAAAAATTTATATTGCCACCTGCTCGCAGATAGTGACTCAAGGCGGCTTACAAGGATATAAAAACACCATATAAAAGAAATAAAAAGGACAGTAATAAAATAATAACACCCCACCCCATCCCAACCACAAATAGTGTTCTTCTTTGTAGGGTAGAATAATTTTCATAAATGGGTATCTCCCCTCCCCCTCAATGTGGTCACTTTGTCTCTCTTTTAGTAAGCCCTGTTGTTCTGAACTAGGCTTCCTAAGATCACGAAGCCAACTCCTCATCCCGATAAAACCCCTTTTATTTAGTTTAAAGGGAATTCCTCTCCAGCAAAGTGCCGGGCCAACAGTCTTTCAAGGTATTTCACAACTGCAGACCTTGATCAGGCTTGGAGAGCTGCCAGGCCGATATCTTCCAAACTCCATGCTGTAGCAGCAATTCCTTGGCCAGAAGTCAGGAGCAAATCTTCACCCTAATGAGTTGAACTAATTGTCTCCTGCAAACTCCACTCCCCTTTCGCTCCTCTTTTATTCCCTATGGGAGGGGCCATTCACCATCCACTTGTGTCTTTACCTCCAAGTCAGCCCTTGTTCCTTAGCTGTTCCCTTCTCCTGGCAGCTCTGCACATGCGCACATCGGGAACAGGCTCCAGCTGTTCTTCTGCCCCACTGATCTCTGACTCCAAAGGCAGCTGATAACTGTCAGATGGCCCTGGCCCCCACTCTGCCTCCGACACAGACCCCTCAACAGAGCCTTCCCCAGACTCCAGGACTGGCCCAGGTTCCTCCCCAACCCTCCTCACTGTCTCCCACCAGCTTTGTTGGCCACTAGTGGACCACAACACCTGTGTTCAATCCATCCCCCCTCCTTCGGTGGTCGGGCACAGGGTCCCTAATTCTCCTCTCCCTGCAGATTCTTCCTGACCTGTCTGAAATCCGCCATGATCAAAGGCTGCCGCGAGCCACCGTACCCCAGCATCCTGACTGACGCCACCATGGAGAAACTGGCGCTGGCCAAATTTGTGGCTCAGGAATCCAAGCAGGAGGTGCGTATTCCTCCTGCCCTTCCTCCAGAGGTGGTATTCAGCAGGTTGTGACCAATTCTGGAGGACCAGTAGCGGAAATTTTGAGTAGTTCAGAGCACCGGCAAATACCACCTCTGACTGACTCTGCCCCCATCTATTCTCTGCCTCCTGAGTCACAGCTGATTCTGAATTTGCAGAATCCTTCCCCTGGAGTGGGGAGGGAATGAGGTTTTACAGTATCCTTCCCCTGGAGTGGGGAGGGAACTGGGATTTTGCAGTATCCTTCCCCCGGAGTGGGGAGGGAATGGGGATTTTGCAGTATCCTTCCCCCGGAGTGGGGAGGGAATGGGGATTTTGCAGTATCCTTCCCCTGAAGTGGGGAGGGAGAGGAGATTTTGCAGTATCCTTCCCCTGGAGTGGGGAGGGAATGGGGATTTGCAGTATCCTTCCCCTGGAGTGGGGAGGGAGAGGAGATTTTGCAGTATCCTTCCCCTGGAGTGGGGAGGGAATGGGGATTTTGCAGTATCCTTCCCCTGGACTGGGGAGGGAATGGAGATTTTGCAGTATCCTTTCCCCAGGAGTGGGGAGGGAGAGGAGATTTTGCAGTATCCTTCCCCTGGAATGGGGAGGGAATGGGGATTTTGCAGTATCCCTCTCCTGGAGTGGGGAGGGAGAGGAGATTTTACAGTATCCTTCCCTTGGAGTGGAGAGGGAATGGGGATTTTGCAGTATCCTTTCCCTGGAGTGGGGAGAGAATGGGGATTTTGCAGTATCCTTTCCCTGGAGTGGGGAGGGAATGGAGATTTTGCAGTATCCTTTCCCCAGGAGTGGGGAGGGAATGGGGATTGCAGTATCCTTCCCCTGGAATGGGGAGGGAATGGGGATTTTGCAGTATCCTTTCCCTGGAGTGGGGAGGGAATGGAGATTTTACAGTAACCTTCCCCTGGAGTGGGGAGGGAATGGGGATTTTACAGTAACTTTCCCCTGGAGTGGGGAGGGAATGGAGATTTTGCAGGATCCTTCCCCTTGGGTGGGGAGGGAATGGAGATTTTACAGTATACTTCCCCGGAGTGGGGAGGGAATGGGGATTTTGCAGTATCCTTCCCCTGGAGTGGGGAGGGAATGGGGATTTTACAGTATCCTTCCCCTGGAGTGGGGAGGGAATGGGGATTTTGCAGCATCCTTTCCCTGCCATTGCCCACCAAGCCACGCCCACACAACCAGTAGTAAAAAAAATTGAATCCCATCACTGCCTTCCTCCCTTCCAAGCGCAGAGCAGTTCCATGTGCTGTAGCCACCCCAGGCAGTCTTCCCTCTGAGAGATGCACCAGCCCTGTCTCCATTGGGGGGGGGGGGGGGGGGCAAAGGCCAAGCCAGGGATTTGGGGCAGGGGCTCCTTTGGTGGCTCAGAGCCTGGCTAACGGCTGACTTGCCTTTGGTAGATCTCGGAAGTGGTGGTCCACTTCTATGGCCTTGTTCACTGGGAAGACCCCACGGATGAGAATCCCGGCCCACCTTTGTCTCACTACGTGTCCACCGAAAACAGCATCGTCAAGGAAGGTGTGCTAAATTACAAAGCAGGAACCAATTACCTGGGCAAGGAAGTCTGGAAGCCCTGCTTTGTTGTGCTCAGGTGAGGAGGAGATGGACGGGGCCGGAAGGAAGGTTGGCTTACACTCGGGTTCCTTTTTTAAAAAATTGTTATTGAAGACAATCTTGACAAAGTAAAAACTGTAAGAGAAAGTATAATAAATTATTGTTGTTAGTTGCAAAGTCGTGTCCGACCCATCGCAACTCCATGGACCACGTTCCTCCAGGCCTTCCTGTCCTCTACCATCCTCTGGAGTCCATTGAAGCTCACGCCGACTGCTTCAGTGTCTCCATCCAGCCACCTCCTTCTCTGCCGTCCCCTTCTTCGTTTGCCCTCCATCGTTCCCAGCATGAGGCTCTTCTCCAGGGAGTCCTTCTTCCTTCTCATTAGGTGGCCAAAGTATTTGAGTTTCCTCTTCAGGATCTGGCCTTCTAAAGAGCAGTCAGGGTGGATCTCCTCTAGGACTGACCGGTTGGATCGCCTTGCAGTCCAAGGGACTCGCAGGAGTCTTCTTCTCCAGCACCAGAGTTCAAAGACCTCCATTCTTTGGCCCTCATCCTTTCTTATGGTCCAACCTTCACAGCCATCCATTGCAACTGGGAAAACCACAGCCTTGACTAGATGTACTTTCATTGGCAGGGTGATGTCTCTCCTTTTTTAGTAGGCTGTCTAGATTTGCCATGGTTTTCCTCCCCAAGAGCAAGCGTCTTGTAATTTCATGGCCGCCGTCCCCATCTGCAGTGATACAATAAATAGAAATGTCAACTAGCAAAGAAGAAAGAGAAAAGATAAGCCTGCCTCGGAGTTTTGTTTTCTGTGGATATGTTACTTGGATCTCTGACAGCCACGTTAATACCATAATGAGCCTCATTCCAACTATCTGGTCCTTTCCCAGTTTGTAGAATTTGATCACTTGATGCAAAGATTGCAGACGTTCGTCCTTGCAAAGTTTATAGAAAGAGACTAGTAAACTAGCAGACCTTTCCTGATTTTGACCCTTTTTATAGCTTTACCAAAGGGTTAGTGCCGTAGTGGCTCAGTAGCTAAGACGCTGCGCTTGATGATCAGAAAGGTCGGCAGTTTGGCAGTTCGAAACCATAACGGAGCGAGCCCCCGTGACTTGTCTCAGCTTCTGCCAACCTAGCAGTTCGAAAGCACGTAAAAAATGCAAGTAGAAAAATAAGAACCACCTTTGGTGGGAAGGGAACAGCGTTCCGTACACTTTCAGTGTTGAGTCATGCCAGCTACATGACCACGGAGACGTTTTCGGACAGCGCTGGCTCTTTGGCTTTGAAACGGAGATGAGCACTGCCCCCTAGAGTCAGGAACGACTAGCACGTATGTGCAAGGGGAACCTTTAATATTATAGCTTTACCTACGTATTCAGAGAGATTTGTTCATTAAGCATTTCTGATGTCCTGTGATCTTTGGTAAATTTTGCTTCCTTACAGTAAGTATTCATCAGCCTTTTTTGCCAAAGTGATTGTTATATAACTTAGAGTAACATTGCTGAAATGGTTTTTTTTTTGCATCTTGATCAGACGTTACGGTATTTCCATCAAGTGGTTTTAACATCTTTAAAGTCAGCGGATTTTACCTTCATTTCTCTTACTGACATCAAAGGCAACTGCTCTTTTTGAGAATTTAATATGTAGTGAAATGATCTTTTTGGAGAGTTTCTCTACCACTTTATAAAACCCTAGTTAAGGCCACACCTGGAATACAGCAGCCACTTTTGGTCACCGTACTACAAAACAGATGTTGAGACCTTGGAAGAAGTGCAGAGAAGAGCAACTAAGATGATCAAAGGCCTGGAGAGTAAAACATACGAAAAACGGCTGCAGGATTTGGGTCTGGCTAATCTAAAGAAAAGAAGAATTAGGGGCGACATGATAGCAATATTCTAGTGTTTGAGGGGCTACCACAGAGAAGAGGGGGGACTCTGGTTCTTGATGACAGCATAAGGGGCTCCATCCTGTCCTCTTAAGAGAAGAGAGGGAGCATTTAATTTGCATAATGGTGTATGCTAATTAAAAGCTCCCCAGGTTTGAACTGGGAGGGGCCTTTTCCCAGCAGCTGTTTCTGTCTTCCCTCTGCAGTAACGGCATCTTGTACCAGTACCCGGACCGGACAGACGTCACTCCGCTGCTCTCTGTGAATATGGGGTGAGTCCCAGATGAGGCAGGCTCCCAGCCCTCTCCCCACCCCCCCCACCCCCGACTCTGGCCCCTCTGTCTCATTTGCCGCAAACTCTCTCCCTTGCAGGGGGGAGCAGTGTGGCGGTTGCCGAAGGTCGAACGCGACAGATCGGCCCCACTCCTTCCAGGTCATTTTGACCGAGCGCCCTTCCCTGGAGCTGAGTGCGGAAAACGAAGAGGAGATGGCCGACTGGATTCAGTACTTATGCCAGGCGGTCTCCCAAGGGGTAAGGTCATCCTTGGGATTGGGGCCACGGGGAGAGGTGAGGTCCCTGGGGATCCTGTGCTGCCCAGTGACCGGACAGGAGCAGGGCCCTCTCGCCCACAGGAGCTCCAAAGTTGGTTTGGTCCTCCTTCCCACCCAGGTCATCCCCCAGGGCATGGCCCCTGCACCCTGCGTCCCCTGCTGTCTGGTGGTGACGGAGCAGAAACTGTTTACCTGCCACGAGGACTGCCAGACCAGCTTCTTCCGCTCACTGGCCACTGCTGAGCTGACAGACGTGGCTTCTGTCTCCACGGAGCCCGGTCGGGAATATTGCCTCCTGGTGAGTCTTCAAGAGGAGGAGGAGGAGGAGGCAGCATATTCCTAGTGCTTTTAGGGTGTTCTGACCGAGGCTTCCCAAGGGCAGGAAGCAAACTCCTGGTCCCGACAAAAAACCCTTTTATTAATTTCCTGCTCATTAACATCCAGCAAAGTCTTTCAAGGGAGGATTTACAGTCACAGACCTTCTCTGGCTTGGAGAGCTGCCAGGCCGATATCTGTAAAACTTGGCCGGGAGTCTCAGAGAGTCACAAACCAATGAAACAAACTAATGGTCTCCTGCAAACTCCACTCCCCTTTCTCTCCTCTTTTATTTCCTCTGGGAGGGGCCATTTATCATCCACCTGTGTCCTTCCTCCCAAGTCAACCCCTGTTCTTTCGCTGTTCCCTTCCTCTGGCAACTCTGTGCATGCGCACACTGGGAACAGGCTCTAGCTGTTCTTCTGCCCCACTGATGTCTGACTCTGAAGGCAGCTGATAACTGTCAGACGGCTCTGTCCCCTTCTCTGCCTCCGACACAAGAGCCTTCCTCAGAGCCTTCCCCAGACTCCAGGACTGGTCCATCTTCCTCCCCAACCTCCTCACTGTGTGTATCTGCTGACACAGGCGGGCTACAACACTTGGGAATTTGTCAGGCCTGGGGCTCACATAGTCTTCCTCTCCTTACCCCTTTAGGAGTTTGCCCAGGAGCAGAAGCAGTACGTTCCCCCGTGGGTCCTCTATTTCAGCTGCCCTGCCGAACTGGAGCGGTTCCTGCTGGCGCTGGACACTGTGTGGAAGAACACCTACCAGGTTGGCTGGTCATGTGACAGGCGGCCTTGGCTCTGTACACGGGGGGGCCCCAGGCGACAGGTGGCCGGCCCCGTCTTCCCCCTCACGACTCCTTTTGCCCCCGCTGTGTTGGCAGGTGGACCTTCTGCACAAGCCCCTCGAGGACAGCTCCATCCGGAAGAAATGCGAGGATGCGCTGAGCCTGATCCACAGCACATGGCAGCGCAGCGACAGTCTGTGTCGTGGCCGGGCTTCCCGGGACCCCTGGTGTTAGCCTCCCGGGAGGCGAAGAACGGCCTGATCCAACCAAGCGGAAGGACAGACGGGCGCACGAGGCAGGGAAGGACCTGAGGCAGGAGGGGTGCGGGCCTCGCTTGCTTTGGACACTCCACGAGCCCAGCTCCATGCCCGGGAGGGGAGGACTCTCTTGCTACTGCTGCTATTGACTCCGTCTCGCGCATGGGTTACAGGACGCCTTTGCGCCAAGGGTGGGCTGTCCGCCCCGCATCTCAGTAGGGATTCTGGGTAGAAGAGGGAGCGGGAAGCAGGAGTCTTGGGGCCACTCCAGGGTAGGACGGGGTCCAGGAGACGGGAGGGATAGCCATGAAGAAGAATGGTGAGCTTAGGGTGCCAGTGGGGAGGGGCTTCTGCACAAGGTGGCGTCATTAGTCTGGCAGCTGTCCATCTTTTAGATGCCAGAGCCCAGACTGCGTCGCCCTCCCCCCGCATGTGTTACTTTTGTCCAAGGCTGGCAGCCAGCCTTGGTCCCCGTTTGCCCTTCGCAGCTTCTGTGCTACTGTCATGGCCGCCTTCCATGCCCACCCCCACCCCTACTGAGCTAGGAAGGAGCCGCCAGGACTCCCCCACCCCCCGCCTCTCGTCTCGCCCTGCTCCCTGGCAGCAGAGCCTTTGCTGGGGGGAATTGGGCAACAGGCCTGGGTGGGTGGGGACAATTTCTCCCACCGCTTGGAGCTGAGGGTCCTTCTGCTGGGGGAGTTGGGGGGGGCAACAGCTCACAGGGCTTTCTGCACACAGACTGCCCCCCCCCCAACCTTTTGGGGTCTGGGTTGAAGTTGCAGTTTAATCTTTCCAACAGTCGGGCTAGGAGTAGTTGCAGTTGCCTTGCGTTGTTTTTTTTTTTTCTTAAATCTTTTCTTATTTTTAGACTCTTTCATTTTAACGAACGAAACGAGAGACCTGCTAATGTACTGTACGTGTTTCCCGCAGGGGCCTTTTCCAAGGAGAGGCCCCTGTGGCATTGTGAGCCCGGATACACGTGGGCCGGCCCTTCTAATAAAGGCAACTTGGCGATACACAGCACTGCGCGCCTGCCTGCTCAGCCGCCTCCCCTTTGCCACCCTGAGGCTTCCTCCGGGGCCTCCCGTCGGCTCGTCCTGCTTGCCACCGAGCACTAGAGATAGGTAGGAGCATCTCCAGGAGGGCCACTAGCAGCGACTTCCAAAGGCCAACATTTTTCGGCCTCTTGCTCTCAGAACTCTCAGTTCCTCAGATCCGCTTCCCACAGCCATGCCCTGCAGGGGTGCCCACCCGAGACCCTGGCCCAGAGCCGATGTCCAAGATCTTCAAGGTTGACTCAGCCTTCCACCCTTCCGAGGTGGGTAAAATGAGGACCCCGATTGTTGGGGGCAAGAGGCCGATTCTCTAAAACCGCTTAGAGAGGGCTGTTAAACACTGAAGCGGTATACGTCTAAGTGCCTTTATTATCTTCCTTTCCTTCCATCCATCCATCCATTCATTCATTGTGCCCAGTGGTTAGAATGCAGTATTGCAGGCTAACTCTGCCCACTGTCAGGAGTTAGATCTTGACTGGCTCAAGGTTGACTCAGCCTTCCGTCCTTCCAAGGTGGGTAAAATGAGGACCCAGATTGTTGGGGGGCAAGAGGCTGACTCTGTCAACCGCTTAGAGAGGGCTGTAAAGCGGTATATAAGTCTAGGCGCTATTGCAAAGGGAGGGGGAAGGAAGAAAGGAAGGAAGGAAAGGAAGGAAGGAGCCGTGGTGGCACAGTGGTTTAGAATGCAGTATTTGCAGGCGCACTCTGCCCACTGCCAGCAGTTCAATCCTAATCGATGATTGACTCAGGTTGACTCAGCTTTCCATCCTTCCAAGTTCAGTAAAATGAGGACCCAGATTATTGGGGGCAAGAGGCTGACTCTATAAACCGCTTAGAGAGGGCTGTAAAGCGGTATATAAGTCTAGGCGCTATTGCAAAGGAAAGGGGAAGGAAGGAAGGAGCCGTGGTGTTACAGTGGTTTAGAATGCAGTATTTGCAGGCTCACTGCCCACTGCCAGCAGTTCAATCCTAATCAAGGATTGACTCAGGTTGACTCAGCTTTCCATCCTTCCAAGGTCGGTAAAATGAGGACCCAGATTGTTGGGGGCAAGAGGCTGACTCTATAAACCGCTTAGAGAGGGCTGTAAAGCACTGTGAAGTGGTATATGTGCTATTGCTATCTTCCTTCCCTCCCAGTGGTTAGAATGTAGTATTGCAGGCTAACTCTGCCCACTGCCAACAGTTCGAATCCCACCATGCTTCAAGGTTGACTCATCCTTCCATCCTTCCAAGGTGGGTAAAATGAGGACCCAGATTGTTGGGGGCAAGAGGCTGACTCTCTAAAACCGCTTAGAGAGGGCTGTTAAACACTGAAGCGGTATACGTCTAAGTGCTATTATTATCTTCCTCCTTCCATCCATCCAATCATTCATTCATTGTGCCCAGTGGTTAGAATGCAGTATTGCAGTATTGAGTTCGATCTCGACTGGCTCAAGGTTGACTCAGCCTTCCACCCTTCCGAGGTGGGTAAAATGAGGACCCAGATTGTTGCGGGGAAGAGGCTGACTTTCTAAACCACTTAGAGAGGGCTGTAGAAGCACTATGAAGCGGTATATAAGTCTAGGGGCTAGTGCTTTCTTCAGTTAATGAGGCTGACGAGGCACCCGCCAAACCCCTGGCGCAGCACTAGCTGCAGAGAAGCCGATTTCCACAAGATCCCACAGGTTTCTCTTCGTTGGGTGAGGCCCAGTGGCCCACAAAGACAAAAGTGGGAGGGAGTCTCCGTGGCTCTTCCGGGCTTGGAAAGGGCGCTGCCTCTCCTGCTTGGGGAAGATCAGGGGGCTGAGCCCTGTCATGTGGCCTCCCCTCCCCCTTCGTGATGCCCCCACAGGACGCCCTGCCCTTCTCCTGGCACATCCTTCCTGCTGGAGCCACAGACCCAGAACTCCGGCTGTGCTTTTTGAACCCTGGAGCTGCTGCTCGGCCGGGATTGGCTGCCCACGTGCTCAAGCTCTTTGTGCCAGCAGCGACGGCTGTGCTTGTCCAAACCAGAAGCTTGGGGAAAGCCCCTTGTGCCCCCCCTCCTACAACAACTTTACCTTCTCCAGGATTACCGTATTTTTCAGACTATTAAGACGCACTGGAGTATAAGACGCACCAAGATTTTGAAGAGGCAATTTTTTTGCTGCAGGCCTCCCAAACCCTCTGCAGGCCTCGTTTTTTTGTGAAAATACTTTTAGAGTATAAGACGCACCTTTTCCCTCCCAAAAATGTGGTTGAAAATCTGGGTGCGTCTAATACACTGAATACGGCAGTTTTGGCCTCTTGAAACCCCACCCCACTCCCTTCGCAAAAATGGACATGCAGAGGGTTTGGGATGCTTGTACAGTGCTGCTGGGGAGCGGGGGGCAAAAAACGGCTCATTTTTCGCTCGTTTTTGTCCTCCCCATCCCCCAGGAGCACTCTGAAAGCCTCCTAAAGGCGATGCGCGTCCATTTTTGTGAAGAGGGGTGTTTCAAGAGGCCAAAAATGCTGTATTCAGTGTATTAGACGCACCCAGATTTTCACCCTCTTTTTTTGGTGGAAAAAGGTAGCTTGTTTCCCCCTCCTGCCCCGCGAGGGGTCAGTTCCTGGCAGTAGGCCCTCCTGCCCGAGGAATGTGCGTAGAGCCTTGCCTGCCCAACAGAATGGCTGCCCTTTGGGTAGGAATACCATCCTGCCACTCATCTGGGCTTGGAGAGGAGTGGGTGGGCAAAGGTGAGGCTGCTTGCAAAAACAGCCTCTTCCCTGTGCCAGGAGGGAGGTGGAGCTGGCAGGTTTGGCATCCAGCTCCGGAGGGAGGAGGCACAGTGGGTGGACCCAGGCGCGGCTGCCCTTTCTCCTACATGGAGCCACCTGCCTCCCTCCCCTGCCCGGCCCACTGGTGGAGCAGCAAATAAAGGCCCTCTCTGAACTGGTTTCACCCAGAGGGAAGCACAGCTCGGGCTGGAGGGGAGAGCCGGGGCTGCCAATGCTGGGCAGGGCTCAGCGCAGCTCGGGCTGGCTGTCGGGGGCATCTGTGCCAGCCACCCAGTGCCTGCGGGAAGAAAGGGCCCCCTCACCTCCTGTCAGGGCTGCCACTGCAAGGGTACTGCTTGGGTGGGGAGGCCTATTGTCCCGGGTCTCTGCCTGGGCTGGTATCAGCCGCCCCATGGAGCCCTCCTCCCGCCGCCCGGCAGCTGTCTCCCTCTCCCCCCCGGTGGATTTTGTCCTGGGGGCCGCAGCGTGCTGCCTGGCCTGCGTGTTCACCAACCCGCTGGAGGTGGTGAAGACGCGCCTGCAGCTGCAGGGGGAGCTCCGTGCCCGGGGCTCGTACCCCCGCCACTACCGAGGGGTGCTGCAGGCGGTGGTGGCCGTCCGGCGGGCCGACGGACTGCGGGGTCTGCAGAAAGGACTGGCGGCCGGGCTGCTGTACCAGGGGCTGATGAACGGCGTGCGATTCGGCTTCTACTCCCATGCTGAAGATATCGGCCTGACCCAGCATCCGGGAGGGACCTTGGCAGCCGGAGCTGTGGCCGGGGCACTGGGGGCCTTTGTCGGCAGCCCAGCCTACTTGGTAAGCCTCTAGGGGCAAAGCCTTGGCTCGTTTGGCCATTGTTGCCCCTCCTTTGCAGATCAGGCAGGGAGGTGGGTGGGCCTGGCGTCTCTTGTGTGGCTGCTGCACCCCCTTTTCACAGCCAGGGCTTGGATATCTCAGAGGTCCTCTCCAGCAGGACAGCCAGGGCACCCCCTGCTGTGGACTCTGGAGGGCTGGTGAGGGTGGAGGCACCTCTTTGGGGCTTCTTGGTGGCAGTTCCCTCTCCCCAGGACGCTTCTGTGGGCACCAGAGTCCTCTCTTGTGCTGCCCGCGAAGACAGGCGGCATGGAGGTTGGCTGCAGTGGTGTATCTCCACAAAGTGGTGCATAGCCACAAAAAAGAGGGAGTCAATCTATTCTCCAAGGCACCCGAGGGTAGAACAAGAAGCAATGGGTGGAAACTAATCAAGGAGAGAAGCAACTTAGAACTGAGGAGAAACTTCCTGACAGTTAGAACAATTAATCAGTGGAACAGAAGTTGCCTCCAGGAGTTGTGAATGCCCCAACGCTGGAAGTCTTTAAGAAGATGTTGGATAGCCATTTGTCTGAAACGGCATAGGGTTTCCTGCCTAGGCAGGGGGTTGGATTAGAAGACCTCCAAGGTCCCTTCCAACTCTGCTATTGTATTGTATCTTTCGGCTTTTCGCCAGGGAGGTGCAGAGCTTTTTAAAAAGCATGCAAGGCCTTTTGCCCCGGCATTTGCAGCAGCCCAAGAGAGCCGTCCGAGATAAAAATGACCTTGCGGTGGTCCAGTGCAAACTGGGCATGGTGCCCTCTCCCACCGCACAGGACCTTGAGGATGAAGGCATGGCTCCCTCCAAACCCACATTTTCTGGTCTCTTTCAACCTTCGTTGTTCAAGTCCTTGCTCTTCAAGGCTAAAGCCTCTGCCAAATTTGGGAACAAACCTTCTGCGTCCTTGGTGCAACCTCAGGGGATATCTGCTGAGACTATCTTTGCAGAACAGGCCATTGAAGTGGTTTGCAAAAAGCCAGCTTCTGCCCTAAGTGGGCGCTCCAGTTGCTCCCTGCGAGAGTGGGGACCCATTGGTTAGGCAGCTGCCCACCTGGGGAGCCCTTTTGGGGGGAGAGAGCCCAGGTGGTGGTGAGGAGCCAGCTTTCAGCTTAGTATCCCCAAAGAGGGAAGCAAATGCGTTCCCTGACTGTCTTCGGCAGGGCTAGTGCACGCCGAGAGGGGAAGAGGCCTCCGAAAACACTGGGTGGAAGTCAATGGGAGAGAGTTGGTTTCCCTCCCCCCCTTCCATCCTGTCCTGGTCTCATCACTTTCATTTTCCAGGTCAAGACGCATCTGCAGGCACAGACGGCGTCCGCCATGGCAGTGGGACACCAGCACAACCACAAGGTCCGAGGCATTCTCGCTTGGCAAAGGCTTCGGTTGGGAGGCATGGAGGGGAACGCCTTTCTTGGTCCAGGACTCCGTACACAGCTGCCTTTGCCCATCTTGGCAGAAGCCTTGGCGGTTGCGGGACACACACACCCTCCTGGGGGAGGCTGCCAGAGGGACTTCAGGCCTGAGCAGCCCCAGTCCTTGGGAGGAGCCTCCCTCCTGCTGAGCTTCCTTCCCAGCAGGGGGAGGCCAAGGGAGGCCTTGCGACCTCAGGCACTGCCAAGCAGGAGGGATGAGGGGAGGCCGATGGGTCCCAAAGCAAACCACAGCAGCTGCATCGGTTGCCTGTCCCACCTGGAGAGGATCGCTTTCTAGGAAGCTCAGCACTCTGGCTTGACAAAAGCTCCACTCCCAGCGGCAGTGGCCCAGCATAGCTAGCCAGCCAGCCTGAAAAGCTCCCAGCCCACCTGTCCCTGGAGCTGGGCTTTGCAACCGCCGACCTCGGGATGGAAGTGTTTTCCTAACTGAGGCCTGGCTGCCGGCAAGGTCTCTCAAACAGCCCATCCCACAGCAGCAGCCCCTCACCCCTCGGCCCACCTAAACATCCTAGGCCAAAGGGCAGCCATTTGCGGCTCTGGAGCCGCATGTGGCTCTTTTCAATCCTCTGCTGCGGCTCCCTGCCACTGGTGAGCTCCACAATGGATAGGGCTTTCGGTTAGGACAGGTAGAGGGAAAAGGATGCCCTGCTAGGAGGAGACTCTATGGTGGAGGGAACCGGACTTCCGTTCAGCTCCAGAATTGAAAGGGGGGCTTCCGGTTAGTGTGGCTCTTTTGAGTGTTTTAGGTTGCCGACCTCTGTCCTAGGCAAAGAGTCTGGTCCTTTCACCATTTTGTCTGTTAAGGACGCAGCTTCCTCAGCGAGGAATCTTTTCCCCAGCCAGGTCCTTTACGTGGCCCCTGCTGACAGGACAGGGATCAGCCTGATCCCATCGGATGCCATTTTCCTAGTCATTTCTAGGGTCAGGGTTGGCCCTGGGGTGGAGGGGAGGATCCTGCAGGCTAGAAAAGTCCCTCCTGTTTCATCCACCACCACCCTCTCTCCCTGGCCTGGCCTGAGCAAGAGCTGCTGGGCTGAGCTGTATGTCTTCTCCTGCCGCTTTGCAGAGCATCTCCGGGGCCTTTGAGTCCATCTATAAGCGGCAGGGGCTGCTGGGTCTGTGGCGCGGTGTGAGCGGAGCGGTGCCTCGCGTCACGGTGGGCTCCTCGGTGCAGCTGGCCACCTTTGCCTCTGCCAGGGAGTGGGTGGCAAGGCAGCAGGTGAGCAGGCTCAGTGCACTCATGTGTGTATGTGTGTGTACGTACCCTGAACGAGGTGGGTCTTTGCCCAGCATTCAACTCACCTGCGGGAGCTCCCCTTTGGCCTTTCCCAGCCACCCTGCTTCCCAGGGCCCATTCCCAAGCGTCCGTATCGGCCTACGGACCACCTGGATTGGCCCTTGCCCAGACACTTTCTCCGGCTTTTTGCTTCCCAGTGGTTCAAGGAAGGCAGCTGGATGGTGGCCCTTGCCGGGGGCATGATCAGCAGCGTGGCGGTGGCCATGGCCATGACTCCCTTTGACGTGATCAGCACACGGCTCTACAACCAGCCGGTGGATGAAAGGGGCACGGTGAGACTCGCCGCGGAAGAAGACTTTGGGGATGGAGGCATTGGTTGGGGGGAACGTTACTCCGTCAACCAGTCCTGTCCTCTTCCTTCCCACCCCCCCACCCCCCCGTTGCAGGGCAAGCATTACCGCGGCTTCTTCGACTGCGTCGTGCGGGTCTCGGGGAAGGAAGGCATCCTGGCCCTGTATAAGGGCTTCGGCCCCATTTACCTCCGCCTGGGACCTCACACCATTCTCAGCCTTCTCTTCTGGGATGAGCTGAGAAGGGTCACCTACTGGCAGCAGGCTACCTGAAGACCCCATGCTGCTCGGGACCCTCCAGCCCTAGAGAGAGCAGGACTGAGGGGAGGGGGTGGGAGAGCAAACCCCCTTTTCCCAGCTGGAGCGCCAGGAGGTTTGTCTGCTGCAGATGTGTCCAGTGACGGCGGCCAGAGAATGAAGGATGCAGCAGACCCCGTTACAACCTTCAAGCAAAGTTGAAGCTTCAGCCACCGTCCGTTTGGGTGGGTGGGGGCAGCGGTCCCAAATTCACCACCTGAGAAAGGACTGTTCCAAGCAGACTGGATTTTACTCCTCCCCCCCCAGGTTTGTTACACACACACACACACACACACACACACACACACGAGACTTACACTCCAGGCTCAGAATCAGAAAGACCTGTGCCAGAAGGTGAGGAGTGGCGAGCGCCTCTCCCTCTTCAAGAGTCCGCAGTGGCTGCACTTGGGCTGAAGCCTCTGGTTTTTCCCACAGAAGAGGGAGATTAGGTAAAGCAAGAAAGGAAGAAGAGAGCGAGGGAAAAAGGAGGGAAAGAGAGAAAAAATAAGAGAAAACAGAGGGAAAAAGTGAAGACAGAAAGAGGAGAGAAAGAGAAAAGCGAGGACAGAGAAAGAAAAAAGGAGAGAGAAGAAAGGAGAGAAAGAAAGAAAGAAAAGACAAAGGAGAGAGAGAAGGAAAAATAGAGGAGAGAGAAAAAAGGAGAGAAAAAGAAAGAAAAAGAAAGAAAAAGAGAGGAGAGAGAAAAGAGAAAGAGGATTCTGAGAGATGAAAGGGAAAAAGTAAGTCTGCAGAGTGACCCTGCTTTGCAAATGCTGAACTCCTTTGCTGGAGTGGCCGGGGGGAGCAGTCCTAGGACGGAGGCAGGCCCAGAGCTTAGGGAGGGGGCCCATTGCCTCTTCTGACTTTGGGGAGCCAAGAGAAGGGGAGGGCAGCACAGGAGGGCCCGGTTGCAACCATTCCTGGGGTAGGGTAGTGTCCAGGTGCCGGTACCAACACAGTCGTCTCCAGCAAGAGCAGGGGAGGCCACACTGGCCAAAGTATGGCCATCAACGGCACCTCCCGCAGGAAGGAAAAGGGTGTTGGGCTTCTCCCCCCCCGCGCCCGGGATTTATGGGTCGCTCATTGGAAGCATCTTTTTTTCCCCTTGCCTTGTTCGTCGGGCAAAGTTTAGTTGGCAAAATAAGCCGAGTTTGGTTTTAAAGCCAAGGGAAACGGCTGAGGTGGCAGGTCCAAGGGCCCAAGTTCAGAGATGCGAGAAGGTGGGGCTGAGAATAATTGCTGTCCCAAATCGGATGGCCTTGGACCTCCTCTGCCACCCCCCACCCTCGCCCCACCCGGCCTGGCACTGCAAGATTGGGGCCCAGAATCGGCTACGGGCGAATCCCCTGTTTCTGTTGTAAAAAAATAACAATAATAAAGGCTCCATTTCATAAACGAGAGAGAGAGCAGCCCTTGTGTAGACTGCGCTGCCAGCCTCTCTGGATCCTTGCTCACACCCCAAAAGGGGGCCAGGATAAGCAGCCGAGGGGTGGGGGGAAGTGGGGGGGATACAAATAATTTAAGAACTGGTTCTCTGCCCTAATGACCAGCTAGGTAGGCGGGGCTCAGTGGTCATGTGACTGGAAGGGCGTGACCAACTCAATGTCACTCACGTCAATGGGCGCTTCGCCGAGCTGTTACAATGTAATAAGGGTTAACCAGAGAGGCGGTTTCTGTAAGGAGGGCAACAAAGATTAGGCTAGAAACAACAGAATGTTTCCTTCCTGCCTTCCTTACAGGATTAGCCCTGTAAAGCGGGGAAAAAACAATAGGAGATTTCTTCCAACAACCGGTTCTCCGAACTGCTTAGAAAGTTAACAGCCGGTTCTCCTGAATAGGTTTGAACTGGCTGAATCCCTTCATTGGGTGGGTGGGAGACGGTGAACCTGTCAGAAGCAGAGCTTCCTGCTTTGTGTGCCGATTGCTCATGCTGGACCAGCCCAGTGGTGTGTTCCGAACAGTTCGGAAAAAACAGTAATAGTTTGGTGGCCTAGGTTGCTGGAACCAGCAGCGACCCAGGCCTGCCACGGTCCCGTACTGGTTCTCATCCCTACGGCACTGCCATCTTATTTTTTGCTTCTGCGCATGAGCAGAGCAATTTTTATTGCATTAATGGTGAAGGGCGCACAGACAAAATTGTGTACACATTGAACTGGCAGTAATGCCGGCAGGACTCGTCCCTGGGCCAGCCCCTCAGCAGGGCAGAGTCGGCCTCCATCTGGGGGTGATCCTGGCCGGAGGGACGGCTCCTCTGGCTGAGATAGGCGGGAGGCACTGAGGAAGGATGGATTCGGGAGCTTGCCCAGGGAAAGGAAAGAGCCTATGGCAATGGCTCCGATGCTGCAGTGGAGGGAGGCCCGGCCCCACATGACTCCCCCTGGCAGGAGGGCTTGGCCTGGCTTGAAACCAGCAGGGGGCAGCTCTCCGGTCCTCCAGGTGAAGAAGGAAGCCAAATGGAGCAGTGCTGGGTCTCCAAGGCGTCTCTTTAAGGGGCGTTTCACGAATACTGGGACAGAAGGTGGCTGTGGACCTTCAGACTGAGGGTGTGAGTGTCCCGGCCTTTAGCGCTTTGTGGTCTTCAGAGCACTGGACACACGCACGCACACACCTTTGATTGCCTGCTTAATACGTCTGGAGGGACGTGGTGGCTCGGGCTAAGACACTGAGCTTGTCGATCAGAAAGGTCAACAGTTTGGCGCTTCGAATCCCTAGCACCGTGTAACGGAGTGAGCTCCCGTGACTGGTCCCAGCTTCTGCCAACCTAGCAATTCGAAAGAACGTAAAAAATGCAAGTAGAAAAAAAATAGGAACCACCTTTGGTGGGGAGGGAACAGCATACTGTGTGCCTTCGGTGTTGAATCATGCCGGCCACGTGACCACGAAGATGCCTTCGGACAGTGCTGGCTCTTCAGCTTTGAAACGGAGATGAGCAGTGCCCCCTAGAGTCGGGAACAACTAGCACACACATATGCGAGGGGAACCTTCACCTTTGCCTTAATACGTCTGATTCAGTGGATCCTCTAAGCTGCAAAAAGGGGGCTGTTGTTTTGGCCTCCCAGCTTGTCCACTAAAGCTGGGGATGCCTTCCTTCCCTCCCACCCACGCCCCCTTGCCTGTGCAGGAGCCCCTGCCTGGTTCCCCACAGCTCCTGCTTCAGGCTGGAAGAATTTCAGCAAAGCTCCCGAGGTCCGTGGCCCCATCATCCCCAGCCCATAGAGCCTTGGAACGAAGGAGGCGGCGGAGGTGCCTTCCGCGTGCTGCTGCTAGGAGGGCCTCTCCCCTTTTCCCATGGCAGAAAAAGGCTGAGCCAGCCTGCCCACTGTCATCGTCCCCCCCCTCCCCCCTCCCCAGTTTATTTGCTCACTCTGGGCTCAAGGTCCTTTCTGTGCCGACACTCGGGAGGCTGTTGAGAGAAACCTGGGCGCAGCACGAGACACAATGCTCTCTTGGGTGCAGGGCTTCCTCCCGCTGGCCTGGACCTCCAGCCTTGTGGACTCCCTCCTGCAGGGTGAGCTCTCTCCCCCCCTACACCTTCCCTCCCTCTCCCCACAGTCCCTCCCTCCCTCCCTCCCTCCCTCCCTCCTGGCTGACCTCTGCTTCCCTGCAGGGCTGGTGGGGGCCTGTGCCGTCTGCATCCTGGGCAGCCTGATGAGGATTTACCTCTACATCCAGTGCTTGAAGTGAGTGCCTGCTTGAATGGGTCCCTGGGGTGGGGAAAAGGAAGGAAGTCCACCTTCTCCAACTCGGTGCAGTTCTCCACCACCCTCGGATAGGCACCTCCCATGGCTGACCTTTGCCTGGGTCAACCAGGAGGCCGTGCAGAGGAGGTAGGGCATTGGTCTGGTTGCCCTGTAGACCAGCGGTCACGAACTTGTGGTCCACGAGAAAATGTTGGTGATCCGCAGAAAAATTATTTGCATTTTTTATATTGCACTAAATCAGGGGTCCCCAAACTACAGCCCCTGGGATGGATACGTGCAATGAACGCTTGTGTTGCTGCAGAGAGTCTCCCCCTTCGGGGTCTTTTTGTGTGGGTCAGAAGGGGGTAGAAATTCCCACTTGGGGTCTGTTTCAGCCTCCTGGTGGGGGGCTTTGGGCGAAGGCTGGAGGGAAGAGCTGCTGGTGGAGAAGAGCCGAAGAGCCTCGTTCCAGTGGGACTGCATCATGGCCTGGAACTGGCTGAGCATCTCAGCCCACTGAGCCTCCAGGCGCCGGTACCTGGCCTTGCGCTCCCGCAGGTCTTCCCTCTGCTTGGGAAGCCTATGCTCCCAGTCCTCAGTGAGGTGCTTCTACTGAGCCTCCTTCTCGGCCAGATCCAATTTAAACTGAGCTGTTTTGGCAACTCTTTCTCCTGGTGGCTGCTTAGCTCCAGCAACTGCTTCCTGTTGGGGCCCTAAGGAGCCTGGGCGGGCAGGCGAGGAGGGGCTGGGAGGGGAGGGGCGAGTAGAGGCCAGTGAGGTGCCCCTCGACGTGAGTGACACCGAGTTGGCCACGCCCACCCAGTCAAACAACCACCTAGCCATGCCCACCCAGCCGGTCATTAGGCAGATCATATTAGTGGTCCAGGGAAGTTAAAATTATGACTCGAGTGGTCCCTGAGGTCCCAAACGTTGGGGACCTCTGCCGTAGACCCATCTGGCTTTTCCCCTTCATCCTCTCCAGTGACCCCGACCGGCAGAAGGAGAAGGAGGCTCTCCGGCAGCAGCGGCCCTTCCTCGACCGGCTCCATCTCATGGTTCTGACGGCCATCTTCACCATGGTGGGGCACCGGGTGGCCGCTCTGATCGTCCTGGAGTTCTCCCTTCGGGCAGTGTCCACCATCCTCTCCCTCAACAAGGTTGCCCTCTCCTTCCTGCTTCTGCATCGGGGGCTGGGGAGGGGGGGGGCGGGGAGAAGTGGGCAGAATCCCAGACGCAGGTTCGGATGTTGTGCAATGCCGGCTTAAGGGCTACTTGATAGGCACCAAATTCCTGCCTAAGCAGGCGGTTGGACTAGAAGACCTCCAAGGTCCCTTCCAACTCTGTTATTCTGTTCTATTCTATTCTATTCTATTCCTTATTCCATTGTTTTTTTATTCTATTCTATTCCTTATTCTATTCTATTCATTCTATTCTATTCCTTATTCTATTCTATGCCATTCTATTCTATTCCTTATTCTATTCCTAACTCATATTCTATTCTATTCCTTATTCTATTTTATTAATTATTCTATTCCTAACTCCTATTCATTATTCTATTCTATTCTTTTCCTTATTCTATTCCTAACTCCTACTCTATTCTATTCTATTCCTTATTCTATTCTATGCCATTCTATTCTATTCCTTATTCTATTCCTAACTCATATTCTATTCTATTCCTTATTCTATTCTATGCCATTCTATTCTATTCCTAACTCATATTCTATTCTATTCCTTATTCTATTTTATTAATTATTCTATTCCTAACTCCTATTCTATTCATTATTCTATTCTATTCATTATTCTATTCCTAACTTCTATTCTATTCTATTCCTTATTCTATTTTATTCATTATTCTATTCCTAACTCCTATTCTATTCATTATTCTATTCTATTCCATTCCATTCCATTCTATTCTATTCCTTATTCTATTTTATTCATTATTCTATTCCTAACTCCTATTCTATTCATTATTCTATTCTATTCCTTATTCTATTCCATTCCATTCCATTCTATTTCTTATTCTATTCTATTCCTTATTCTATTTTATTCATTATTCTATTCCTAATCCTATTCTATTCATTATTCTATTCCTTATTCTATTCCATTCCATTCTATTTCTTATTCTATTCTATTCCTTATTCTATTTTATTCATTATTCTATTCCTAACTCCTATTCTATTCATTATTCTATTCCTTATTCTATTCCATTCCATTCTATTTCTTATTCTATTCTATTCCTTATTCTATTTTATTCATTATTCTATTCCTAACTCCTATTCTATTCATTATTCTATTCTATTCCTTATTCTATTCCATTCCATTCCATTCTATTTCTTATTCTATTCTATTCCTTAGTCTATTCCACACAAACTGAGGCTTCACCAGCCACACTCCCCATAGAGCCCTTGGGTTTCTCCCCATTTAGTGGGCCCAAAAGTCCCCCTGCGGATGGAGGGGCCTGGATGTGGATGGAACTTGCGCAGGGTGGTGGCTGGACAGACATGAGTCGTATCAGGGCCTCAACACTGGCACTGTGTTGTTTTAAGCAGCCTTTTTACCGTGGTGGCGCAGTGGTTAGAATGCAGTACTGCAGGCTACTTCTACTGACTGCCGGCTGCCTGCAATTTGGCAGTTCGAATCTCACCCGGCTCAAGGTTGACTCGGCCTTCCACCCTTCCGAGGTGGGTCAAATGAGGACCCAGATTGTTGGGGGCAAGAGGCTGACTCTGTAAACCACTTAGAGGGCTGTAAAAGAACTGTGAAGTGGTATATAAGTCTTAAGTGCTATTCCTATTAAGAGTCATGCGGTCACAGTGGTTAGAAGGCAGCATTGCAGGTTAATTCTGCCAACTGCCGGCAGTTCAATCCTGACTGACTGGCTCAAGGTTGACTCATCCTTCCGTCCTTCCAAGGTGGGTAAAATAAGGACCCAGATTGTTGGGGGCAAGAGGCTGACTCTGTAAACTGCTTAGAGAGGGCTGTAAAGCACTGTAAAGTGGTATATACGTAAGCCTAAGACCTAAGTGGGAAGGAAGGAAGGAAGGAAGGAAGGAAGGAAGGAAGGAAGGAAGGAAGGAAGGAAGGAAGGAAGGAAGGAAGGAAGGAAGGGCCGTGGTGGTGCAGTGATTAGAGTGCAGTACTACAGTCTACTTCTGCTGACTGCCGGCTGCCTGCAATTTGGCAGTTCGAATCTCACCAGGCTCAAGGTTGACTCAGCCTTCCATCCTTCGGAGGTGAGTCAAATGGGAACCCAGATTGTTGGGGGAAAGAGGCTGACTCTGTAAACTGCTTAGAGAGGGCTGTAAAGTGCTGTAAAGCGGTATATAAGTCTAAGGGCTATTGCTATTTTATTGTGTCTGCTGCCCAGAGTTCTTGGCAGGCGGATGGCTAAGTAGGCTTCCGGGTAACAAAAGAGGCCGCCTGCTTCTTGTTCCCAAGGGGGCCCTCAGCAGCCAGCTCTACCTGCTCTGCCAATACTCGCTGGGCTGCGGCGTCTCCTGCAGCCTTGGCTACCTGCAGGAAGGCGCCCCCCATCGCACCTGGAACCTCCTCCTGGCTGTTGGGCTGGCTGCGCTGTTGACCCACTACGTCTGGCGCCTGGCCTGGCACGTCTCCACGATGTACGAGCTTCACTGCAAGGAACGCTACTGCGGAGGGTGCCTCTTCCTCCTCGCCACGTGGCACGGCATCCCCCGGCTGCTCTGCAACGCTCTCCGGGTGACCTTTGGTGTGGCCGACTTGGCGGCGGTGGCTCTGATCAACCGGGACTTCCTCTCGACCTCCGAGGCCATCCGGTTCTGGACGCCGCTGACCATCTGCTACACGCTTCTGGTCATCTACATGCAGGGTGAGTGGTTTCTGGGTTTTGCAAACGCCGAGCCTGGCAGGGCTGCCTGCAGACCTCTGTCCCGCTTGCCCTTCCCCTCCCTGGAGCGTTGGGGATCCTCCCTGAGCAGCAGATAGAAGGTGGCGTCCGGCTCCTCCAGCTGAGCCGCTTCCTTCCATCCGCTTGGCCAACAGAGGAGCAGCACCACAACCCCAACCAGCAGATGGCTTTCCAGACTGTCTTTGTCCGGATGGGCGGCCTTCTGATCTTGCTGATGACGGTAGGCCAGTGGAGGGACATCGTGAACATCTTCATCTCGCTGGCGGGAGAGCTCTGGTGCCTGACCCGGAGCGGAACCATGCTGGAGGTGTGCAGCAAGCAGGTGAGAGGCGGAGGAGGAGGTGGAAGGGGAGGAGGGAAGGAGGAAGAGGAAGGGAGGAGGAGGGAAGAGGAAGGGAGGAGGAGGGAAGAGGAAGAGGAGGAGACAGGAAGAGGAGGAGGGGAGGAGGAAGAGGGAGAGGAGAAGAAGGAAGAGGAGTGGAGGGGGAAGTGGGAGGGGAGGGGGAGGAAGAAGGGAGGAGGAGGGGAAGAGGAAGAGGAGACAGGAAGAGTAGGAGAAGGGGAGGAGGAAGAGGGAGAGGAGAAGAAGAAAGAGGAGGAGGAGGGGAAAAGGAAGAGAAGAGGAGGGGAGGGGGAAGAGGAGAAGATAGAGAGGAGGAGAAGGAAAAGGAGGGGGAGGAGGGAAGGGGGAAGGGAGGAGGAGGGGAAGAGGAAGAGGAGAAGACAGGAAGAGGAGGGGAGGGGGAGATGGAGGGAAGAGTAAGAGGAGGGGAGGAGGAAGAGGGAGAGGAGAAGGAGTGGAGGAGGAGAAGAGGAAGAGGAGGGGAAGAGAGAGAGGAGGAGAAGGAAGAGGAGGATAGGAAGAGAAGAGGAAGAGAGGAGGGGAGGGGGAAGAGGAGGAGGGAAGAGTAAGAGGAGGAGGCAGAGGAGGAGGAGGAGGAGGCCGGACCACAGACAGAAGGAGCCCTCCCTCTCATCTGCATCTCTGGTGACCTCTGACCTCTGTTCCCTTTAAATGGAGCTCAGGGCTGTCTTCACCAGCTGAGCAAGAGGGGGTGGTTTTGCTTCCCCCCGGGCGCTCAAAGTCCAGAGGTCCTGACTGACAGACGTAAGCAAGAGGCCTCCCTGTGCAGTGAGTCCGGGTGCTGTTGGAGAAAAGCTGCCCCTTCTGTGTATTTTCCATCGCTTTCCATTTCAGGATGAGAGCCTCTCTGCATCAACATCCGGTCCTCCTCACCGTCAGCGCCAAGAACGCCCCTCCAGATCTGCGGCAGCAGCGCCAGTGGCCAAGTCCTGAAAAAGAAGGGCCCAGAGACCGCGGACCAGGCAACCCACGGACACAGCTCCTTCTGGGCTCTCCAGCGTTGGTTTCACCGCTGCCCCCTTCAGCAATTCCCACTCTGGTCTGCCTTCCTGGGACAGCAGAGAGGCCAAAATGGGCTGGGAGAGGCTTTGGTTGGTGGGTAGCAAGGCGGAGTCCATTCAGGCTAAGGCAGGGGTCGGCAACCTTAAACTCAAAGAACCACAAAGGTCCTAACCGGAAGCCCCCTGTTCAATTCTGGAGCTGACCGGAAGTCCGGTTCCCCCACCATAGAGTATCCTCCTAGTCTGGCGTCCTTTTTCCTCTCCTGACCAGAAGTCTGGTTCCCCCACCATAGAGTATCCTCCTAGCGCGGCATCCTTTTTCCTCTACCTGTCCTAACCGAAAGCCCTATCAATTGTGAAACCGATCGGCAACAGGGAGCCACAATAGAGGGATGAAAGAGCCACATGCAGCTCCAGAGCCGCAGGTTCCGAGCTCTGAACTAATGGAACGTGCCAGAGAGTTGCCTCCCTGAGAGATTTTGCAGGTCAGATGGGCCCAGGGCCCCCTGGGTGGGGGGTAGAAGCTGCCACTTGCTTTGGGAGGCCGTTGTGCCTTTGTGCGCTTAGTTCCAGCATCACATCCTCTCCCGCCCCCTCCACCCCCAGGAACTGGCAGACGGGTCTTCACCCTTGCCTTTCAGTGGCCTTGTGTTTCAGGAGGATGCAATTGCGGTTGATGATACATAGGGGGTGGGTTGCTGCTGGCATTACTCCCGGTTTGACGCACAAAACGTTTTCTAACGATGTTAGAAAAGGAAAACAAAAAATGATATTTTTGCAACGAAGATTGTTCTGCGCCTACGCAAAACCGAAAATCAAGATGGCACCGACGTCAATAGAACTGGTTCGGGGAGTGCGGCAGGCCGAGTTACTACCCACTCATCCGAACCGGACTGAACCGGTAGGAACTCACCTCTGATCATACACCTGCGAGAAGTAAATAAAAAAGACCGCAAGAGAAATGGGATTTATTTATTTATTTTCTCGCTCATGTTGGTTTCCACGCCAGTTTCTACTCTCTTGATACAACTGGGCCCTCTTTGGGCACAGTGAGTTTTGCGGAGGGAGCTTACAGAACCTACACACACAAACACACACATACACATGGGTGAGCGCGAGGTCTTTTCCCCTGTGGGAGTTCGGGCTGGAGCGCCTGCCCACACCAGAGGTCTGAAACAGCTTCTCCCCACCTGGCCTCCCTCGATTAGAAGACAGCCTCCCCCCACAGTGGTAGGTTCCTCTCCCCGTCGCTACTGATGCGGTGCTCACAGGGCCACCCGTTCTTTTGTACACATGCGTGCATGCGTGCTCACTCCATCACCCCCGCGACACCCAGCTCCTTGTCAGAGCTCGTGCAATCACCGCATGCTGTGAGCCCAGGCGCAACTGGCCGGCTGCTTTAAAAACCGGTATAGGATGCGGGTGGGCCAAACGAGACACTGTACCAGTATGCTGTCGGCTTCTACCGGTACAGCCGTACCGGGCCATACCGACAGGAACCCACCACTGTCCCCCACCCCCACCCCACAGCGGGTTACATGGGGACGTTATCTGATGCCCTGCAAGGCGTTTGCTATTCATCTGTCTTTTCCTGCGCTCCAAACATTTGTGGCATTTTTCCTGGGGGAGCTGGCAGTGGTCTGAAGCCCTTTCTCCTCCCCACTCGAAAGGGCCGTTCCTGATGGTGGGATTCAAATCGTTTTTACTACCGATTCTGTGGACGTGGCTGGCTGGTCAGGTGACTGTGGGCGTGGCTAACTCGATGTCCCTCCCTGTCCAAGGGGCGCTTCGCCTCGCCTGGCCTCTCGTGACCACGGGGATGCGACAACGGTTGTAAGTGTGACAAACAGTCCTAAGTCATTTTTTTCAGGGCCATTGTAACTTGGAACCGTCGCTAAATGGACTGTTGTAAGTCAAGGATTACCCGTACAAAAATACAAAAAGCTTCTTGGCTTGCAAAACGTTTCCCTGAATACCAATTATTAGATTAGAAATATCCTGCAAGCCCAGAGTTAGAAATCAGGCAAGATGTCAGATTCGTTCTTCAATTATTCCTTCAAAGTACCAAGTTTGGTTGAAGTTGCTTGTGGCGTTCTAGAGTTATGCTGGAAAACACACACACATACACAGCCAATTTTATATACCGTATTTTTTTGGAGTATAAGACGCACCTCCCCCCCTAAAAGAGCGTGGAAATTTTGGTGCGTCTTATACACCGAAGACAGCCATTTTTGGCCTCTCGAAGCCCCGCCCCCACATTCCATTTTTGTGAAAAATGGGCCGTGGAGTTTTTGCCTTACCCCAGGCCTACTGAAGCCTGCTCCAGGGGGGCCGGGGAAAACCCAAATTTTTTTGTCTTCCTTACCTCTTCGAAATCGGGGAGCATCTTATACACCGGTACAACTTATAATCCGAAAAATATGGTATGTAGAAGATAAGTGCTTGGTGAACAGCATACTGCCTGAGTCAATTTGTTTACATAGCAATATTAAATTCCCCAGTTTCCACCTCTGTTTTCCCACCACTGATAAAAAAACAAGTCCCAGATTTTCGGTCTTCTTTTATCTTCGGGGTTAGTCCATTTTTCACAGTCTTAATTTTTATTTCAATTACTTCTTCTTATGTGGGTGTTTCCTGTGGCTGCCAAGGACTTTTTAGCACTCCGGTATTTGCTCCTAGGGCTAAATAACGTGCAAACTTCAAAAGGACTCAGGGCTCCCTCACCCCCATGGCTCTCCGCCCTTCCCCAATCTGGCTTCTCTTGGACACCCCCCCCCCAAGAGCGTGCGCACGCGATACCCCCCCTCCGCTCCCCATGCTTTTGGCAAGCGATGGCACAGTGGACCCGTTTTTTGCCCTCCCCAGGCTCTAGACCCTTTCGAGGAGCCTGGGGAGGGCGAAAACAGACTGTTTCCCGACTTCTGGTGCTCCCAGAAGGCCCCAAAACCAGCTGGCCTGACCTCACGTGCCCACCGATATGGTTCTGCATGCCACCCATGGCAGGTGGGCCATAGGTTCACCATCACGGCTATAGGTGAAGGGGCTGGTTTCCTTTCCTGGTAACCTCTGACCCCAGGAGGTATGACCGACTGCCTTGCGAACCCATCCTAACTACCAAAATGACTGGTGTCCCTTTCCCTACGAGTCCAGCAGGTGGCAGTGTTGAACCAATTTTGGTGCCAGTTTGCGGGCTCAGACCTGACCCGCTTGGGAGTGGGGGGGTGGCTGGGAAAGCCTCCTCGGATTGAATGGCCAGACGTCCGACCAGTCTCTCAAAGGATGGGATGGGGGGGGGGGAGAAGGATGCCAAGGATCGATCCTAGGTAGAGGCACATATAGGGTCTCCAGGTTGGGTGTCTTTTTGAGTCCCAAGCTTGGTTGAGTCCCCAGATGCCATGTGGTGAGTTTCGGTAGACGGCTAATCCTATCTTTGTTATGCAGAGTTAACTAGCTCAGGGCCCCTAATGGCCCATTGACAAAGGTGGGGACTATGAAGAGTGAGTCTGCTTCCTGCCTAAAAATATGTTTCTCCACTTCTGATCCAGGGAAATATAATATTCTGCCTTTGGTCCCTTCCAACTCTGTCAATCTGTTACAATCAGGTAGGAGCAAATGGAGGGTCTCCTGCTTGGGCAGGGGTTGGACTAGATGACCTTCATGGCCCCCTCCAACTCTGTTCATCTGTTGATCTGTTCAATGGTGTAGGGTCTCCTGCTTGGGCAGGGGGTTGGACTAGACCTTCAAGGTCCCTTCCAACTCTGTTCATCTGTCCCCTCCTCCCCCAAGATGGGAGGGAGGGAAATCCGGTCCCCCTATTGAGTCAAGGCCCCCCAGCCAACAACCCCCCTTCCTAGCTCAGCAAGTGAAGCCTCCCCAGAGGTCCAGGATGATGAGAACTGTTGCCTCTGGCTCAAGGATGCTTGGTCCACCGACCCAGCTGTTTTTTTGGGGGGAGGGGGACTCCTGCTTGGAAGCACAGAGTGCCGAGAGGGGGTCTGCGGGGAAGGGGAAAGGAGGGGGCGGGGGGGTAGGAGGGCGTGGCCAGTTCCAGTGATTGGCGGGGCGCGGGGAGAGCGGCTGTTCGACCCCCGGCAGGCAGGCAGAAGGTGCTGAGTGGAGGGAGAAGCAGCCACCCGCCTCCGCTGGCCGCTTCCAGGTGAGGTCCAGGGCGGTGGCCAGGTAAGATCGTTCCGTCGCTTTGCCTGGACTTCTGCGTCCCGGGACTTTGCCGAGGGGTCCTGTCCCCTTGTCCCGAGATGCGCCGAGCAGCGCTGGGAGAAAGCACGGAGTGGCCGGACAGCGCTTCTGGCAAGGGAGACCCCCGCGTGGCTTGAATCCCCTTCCCCGAAAAGTCCCGCCTGGCGGAGAGCGTTGGCCCAGCAGAAGGAAACGCGCGGAGCCCCCTAAAACTGGAGTCCCTAAATCGGGAAGTCGCGGTGGCCCTGTTCCTGCAGGGGGCTTTTGGGGGAGGAGCTGGGTGCTAGGTGGGGGTTTGGGGCCCGCTTGTTCTCCGGGAGGGGTCTTCCTGCCCCTTTCCCCCCCCCACAAGCTCTGGCCACAGAAGAAAAGGAGGGTGGGCAAGTTTGCAACGTTGATTACAGATGACAGATGAACAGAGTTGGAAGGGGTCTTGAAGGTCATCTAGTCCAACCCCCTGCCCAAGCAGGAGACCCTACATCTGCCTCTACCTGATTGTAAGAGATTAAGAGTTGGAAAGGACCTTGTTAAAACCCACCCCTCTCCTAGAAAAATGAAATATCCTGGGAAATATTGGAAAGGCAGAATATTATATTTCCCTGGAACAGAAATGGAAAAACATATTTTTAGGCAGGAAGCAGACTCACTCTTAACAGCCCCCACCTTTGTCAATGGGCCATTAGGGGCCCTAAACTAGTTTACTCTGCATAATAAAGATGGGATTAGCTGTCTACAGAAACTCACCACATGGCATCTGGGAACTCAACCAAGCTTGGGACTCAAAAAGACACCCAACTTGGAAATCCTATATGTTCCTTTACCTAGGATCGACACTTGGCATTCCTTCTCCACACCCCCTCCCATCCTTTGATAGACTGCCGGGATGTCTTCCCTTGGCTGCAGCCGGGACCTCCCAAGCCGCAATAAAGCTTCCATCTGGCCATTCAATCCGAGGAGCCCCCCCTCCCTCCCTCTCTCCTCCCCCCAGGACCCACTCAATCAAACATCAAGGGCTATAGAATCTGCCCAAGGACCCAACAAGAGAAATCAATCCAGACCCTTCCTATGTAATATAAGGTGAAGGTAAAGATTCCTCTCCTCGCACCTAAGTGCCAGTCGTTCCCGACTCTAGGGGGCGTTGCTCATCTCCGTTTCAAAGCCGAAGAGCCAGTGCTGTCCGAAGACGTCTCCGTGGTCACGTGGCCGGCATGGCTCAACGCCGAAGGTGCACGGAAACGCTGTGACCTTCCCACCAAAGGTAGTTCCCATTTTTCTACTTGCATTTTTTACGTGCTTTCGAACGGCTAGGTTGGCAGAAGCTGGGACGAGTCACGGGAGCTCACTCCGTTACACGGTGCTAGGGATTCCAAGCGCCAAACTGCTGACCTTTCTGATCGACAAGCTCAGCGTCTCAGTCCCTGAGCCACCGCGTCCCTCCAGACGTATTAAGCAGGCAATCAAAGGTGTGTGCGGGCATGTCCAGTGCTCTGAAGACCACAAAGCGCTAAAGGCCGGGGACACTCACACCCTCAGTCCGAAGGTCCACAGCCGCCTTCTGTCCCAGTATTCGTGAAACGCCCCTTAAAGAGACGCCTTGGAGAACCAGCGCTGCTCCGTTTGGCTTCCTTCTTCATCTGGAGGACCGGAGAGCTGCCCCCCGCTGGCTTCAGGCCAGGCTAAGCCCTCCTGCCAGGGGGAGTCACGTGGGGCCGGGCCTCCCTCCACTGCAGCATCAGAGCCATTGCCATAGGCTCTTTCCTTTCCCTGGGCAAGCTCCCGAATCCATCCTTCCTCAGTGCCTCCCCCCTATCCCAGCCAGAGAAGCCGTCCCTCTGGCCAGGATCACCCCCAGGTGGAAGCCGACTCTGCTCTGCTGAGGGGCTGGCCCAGGGACGAGTGCTGCCGGCATTACTGCCAGTTCAATGTGTACACAATTTTGTCTGTGTGTGCTTCACCATTAATGCAATAAAAATTGCTCTGCTCATGCGCAGAAGCAAAAAATAAGATGGCAGCGCCATAGGGATGAGAACCAGTACAGGGCGTGGCAGGCCTGGGTCGCTGCTGGTTCCAGCAACCTAGGCCACCAAACTATTACCGGTTTTTCTGAACTGGTCGGAACCCATCACTGGGCTGGCCCAGCATGAGCAGTTGGCACACGAAGCAGGAAGCTCTGCCTCTGATGGGTTCACCGTCTCCCCCCCCCCCCCACACACATAATGGTGGGATTCAGCCGGTTCGCACCTATTCAGGAGAAACGGCTGTTAACTTTCTAAGCAGTTCAGAGAACCGGTTGTTGGAAGAAATCTCCTATTGATTTATCCCCCCTTTACAGGGCTAATCCTGTAAGGAAGGCAGAAAGGAATCATTCTGTTGTTTCTAGCCTAATCTTTGTTGCCCTGCTTACAGAAACTGCCTCTCCGGTTAACCCTTATTACATTGTAACAGCTCGGCGAAGCGCCCATTGACGTGAGTGACATTGAGTTGGCCACGCCCTTCCAGTCACCTGACCACTGAGCCCCGCCTACCCAGCTGGTCATTAGGGCAGAGAATCGGTTGTTAAATTATTTGAATCCCACCACTTCCCCCCACCCCTCGGCTGCTTATCCTGGCCCCCTTTTGGGGTGTGAGCAAGGATCCAGAGAGGCTGGCAGCGCAGTCTACACAAGGGCTGCTCTCTCTCGTTTATGAAATGAAGCCTTTATTATTATTTTTTTACAACAGAAACAGGGGATGCGCCCATAGCCGATTCTCGGCCCCAATCTTGCAGTGCCAGGCCGGGTGGGGCAAGGGTGGGGGGGTCGCAGAGGAGGTCTAGGGCCATCCAGTTTGGGACAGCAATTATTCTCAGCCCCACCTTCTCGCATCTCTGAACTTGGGCCCTTGGACCTGCCACCTCAGCCGTTTCCCTTGGCTTTAAAACTTTAACTTTTTTTTTGGAGATCTCTGTGGCTTTTTTTCAAGTATTTTATAATCGTTCTCTAAAGCTTTGTGTGTTTGTCTTTTCTTTAAATTTCTCTTCCTTATGTAATCTATTATCAGACCTCTAATAACAGCCTTCATTGTATCCCAAATATTCTGCATTGATGTATCTTCTTTTCTATTTTCTTTAAAGAAAAAGGCCAGTTCTTTTTCCCTTTTCTGTACAAAGTCTTTTTCTTTCAATATGATATTATTTAATGTCCATCTCACCTGACTTGGAGTTATATTATCAAGCAACAAACCTGATGTGGATTAAGGAGTGGATAACACGAAAAAACTCTAGATTATTGGATGTAGAGGGTGATGATTTACTGTTGGGATGGCATGCTTTTTTATGGTATAAGAGAACTAAAGCACATGGTTATTTTAGAAGACATTATATAAGGGAGGCTTTGCTATTAAAGTGGGAAAAGGTTAAAAGTACACTACTTAAAAACCTGCAGTCTGGATATCAACCACTGAAGCATTTTCACATCCAATAATATATAAAAAGGAACAAACAGATATGTTGAAATATTGAATGCAGAGGGTGAACTCAAATCTGTTCAAGAGTTGAAACAAGAAGGGATAGAAATGAATTGGTATTCATATGTGCAGAGACACTCTAGATATAATGAAGATAGAAAATCAAAAGGTCTTTATAACAAAATGACTGAGTTAGATAAAAGTTTAACAGGTACTGATGAAAAAGTAATTAAAAAACTATATGGATATTTGTTGTGGCCCAGCAGGAGCCGTTGGAGTTGCCACCAGACTCCGACAGCGAGGTGTCCTCTGAGTCGGCTCAAGAGGAGGTGGGGGACCCTGGACAGGGTTCCGACGCTGAGCAGGGCACAGAGAGGCTGGTTGGCCACCAGGGGGCGCCTGAGGCATGGAGCAGTGGTGAAAGCCAAAGGAAGGGGGCTCCTGATGTCATGCCTTGGAGCAGTGGGGAGGAGTCACAGGACAGTGAGTCAGACATCAGCAGTGAGCTATTAGATGCTCGTTACCGACGTGCTACCTGGCTTAAGGAGCAATTGAGCAATTACAGGAGGTAATGGCTCTCAGCTGCTGATCATTAGACTCCTCTCCAGACTATAAAGGGACTGCTTGTGGACACACCCTTTGCAGGAATCAACTGATCATTGGAGTTGGAGAAGCTCAGATCTGTGTTGTACTTTGGCAGGCTGGATTGCTGCTAAAGGGTTTACCTGGATTACTGTCAATCTGTTCCCTGGACCTTGGCAGGCAGGAGTGCTGCTAAGGTGATTATCTGGAGCTTGGTAGCTGGATTGCTGCCAAGGGGTGTCGCTGTAGCTGGAATGCTGCCCAGAGTGCTATCTTGACCTTGGCAGGCTGGATTGCTGCCAAGGTGGAACCTGTATGTCAATAAACATCTTTGAAGAGACTTTGTGTCGGAGTGTCTTGGTATACAAGAGGAGGGTGTCAGAACAGATATTTATTAGAGATCAAACTACAAGAGGAACAAGTTAAAGAAACTATGATGGCTTGGGGGAAATTTTTTGGACATGGGACTGATTTAGAGAAATGGCAGAAATTGTGGTCCCAAAATTATAAAATGACAATGTCAACTGCATATAGAGAAAATTTGTATAAGATGTTTTACAGATGGCATCTACCCCCAACGAGAATTGCAAAAATGCCTAAGAATACATCGGAAAAGTGTTGGAAATGTCATCAGACACCGGGTTTATATTACCACATGTGGTGGACTTGCATTGAAGCTAAAAGATACTGGACTAAGATTCACATGTGGTTGGAGAATATGATACACAAACACATAGACCTTAAACCAGATATTTTTTTATTGGGAATCATACCAGAAATTTACAATAAAGACTTGAAATATTTGATTGTAAACGTTTTAACAGCAGCTAGAATCGTATTTTCCAAAAATTGGAAAAATGAAACAATACCAAAACAGGAGGAAGTTATTCGAAAGATAATGGAGTGTGCTGAAATGAGTAAATTGACATTTGAAATCAGAGAACAAGAAGATGAGCAATTTTATAAGACATGGGATTTGCTTTATCGGTGGCTGGACAAAAAAGAAAAAGAAAAATGTTTTTATTTATGTTTTAATTGAAGGAGCTAAGTGATAATACAATTATGTTGTTAAATAGATTAATAACGATACAATGAAAGACTGACATACCGATAAATTGAAAAATTTAGAATACTTTGTTTTAAAATGAAGGATAAGGATAATAATGAATCTATGTACATTTAATAGATGATTGGTGATATTATGCATAACTCTAAGCAGTGATGTATATTATAAAGATATCTTGTTGATAAATAGTTTAATAAGGAAGTAATGAAAGACTGGTATATCTATGAACTGAGTATTTAGAATACTTTGTTTAAAAATGAAGGAATAAAATTTTGGTTTGAATGTATGATGTAGAAGGACAACAATGAACATAAGCATACTTGATGGGTGATTGGCGGGATTATGCATAATTGAAAGTAGTGATGTATAAACATAAACTGTTGGTAAATTCTTTTACACTATAAAAATAATCAGAATGAGATAAGTGACTACATAAAGGTATATTGTTATTAAATAGACAATCAAGAATGCAAGGAAATTAGGTTGGCTGAAAGGAAAGAAATATTAACTAATTGAATATATGATGTACAATGAAAGTGAGCTACCTAGTTATATTAGATGGAAAATTTGTAACCATATACGTAATTGAAAATATGGATGCACAAAAGCTTGTAACCAAACGACATGCTGTATATAATGGATGAGAATTTTTTATGTTGTCTTTTATGTTAAAAAAAAACAAAAAACGGGTAATTTTGCCAACTAAACTTTGCCCGACCAACAAGGCGAGGGGAAAAAAAAAATGCTTCCAATGAGCGATCCATAAAGCCCAATGCCCTTTTCCTTCCTGCAGGAGGCGCCGCTGATGGCCAGACTGCTCTTGCTGGAGACAACTATGTTGGGACCGGCACCTGGACACTACCCTACTCCAGGAATGGTTGCAACCGGGCCCTCCTGTGGTGCCCTCCCCTTCATCCCTTCTCATGGCTCCCCAAAGTCAGAAGAGGCAATGGGACCCCTCCCCAAACTTTGGGCCTGACCCCATCCTAGGAGCCCCCCCCTCCCCGGGCTACTCCAGAAAAGGAGTTCAGCATTTCCAAAGCAGGGTCCCTCTGCACTTTCTCCCGTCATCTCTCAGAATCCTCTTTCTCTTTTCTCTCTCCTTTTTCCTTTCTATTTTTTTCTTTTTTCTTTTCCTTTTTTCTTTCCCTCCTCTATTTTTCTTCCTTTGGTTTCTCCTTTGTCGTTCTTCTTTTTCTCTTCCTCTCCTCTATTTCTTTCTTCTTTTTGTCTTTCTTCTTTCTCTCGCTTTTTTCTTCCTTCTTTCTCTCCTTTCTCTTGCCTTTTTCTCTCTTTCCCTTTCTCCCCCTCTCTCTTCTTCCTTTCTTGCTTTACCCGATCTCCCTCTTCTGTGGGAAAAACCTGAGGCTTCAGCCTGAGTGCAGCCGCTGCGGACTCTTGAAGAGGCAGTAGCTTCTGGCACTGGTCTTTCTGATTCTAACCCTGGAGTGTGAGTCAAGTGTGTGTATGTGTGTGTGTGTGGAGAAATCCTGGAGGGAAGGAGTAAAATCCAGTCCGCTTGGAAGAGTCCTTTCTCAGGTAGTGAATTTGGGACACCCCTCCCCCAAGAAAAAGGACGGTGGTTGAAGCTTCAACTTTGCTTAAAGGTTGTAATGTACGGCATCCTTCATTCTCCAGCCGCCGTCACTGGACACATTTGCAGCAGACAAACCTCCTGGCGCTCCAGCTGGAAAAAGGGGGTTTGCTCCCCCTCCCCTCAGTCCTGCTCTCTCTAGGGCTGGAGGGTCCCGAGCAGCATGGGGTCTTCAGGTAGCCTGCTGCCAGTAGGTGACCCTTCTCGGCTCATCCCAGAAGGCTGAGAATGGTGTGAGGTCCCAGGCGGAGGTAAATGGGGCCGAAGCCCTTATACAGGGCCAGGATGCCTTCCTTCCCCGAGACCCGCACAACGCAGTCGAAGAAGCCACGGTAATGTGTGCCCTGCAACCGGGGGAAGGGGGGAAGAGGACAGAACTGGTTGATGGAGTAACGTTCCCCCCAACCAATGCTTCCGTCCCCAAAGTCTTCTTCCGCAGTGGGAGCCTCACTGTACTCCTATCATCCACCGGCTGGTTGTAGAGCCGTGTGCTGACCACATCAAAGGGAGTCATAGCCATGGCCACCGCCACGCTGCTGATCATGCCCCCAGCAAGGGCCACCATCCTGCTGCCTTCCTTGAACCACTGGGAAGCGAAAAGCCGGAGAAAGTGTCTGGGCAAGGGCCAATCCAGGTGATCCGCAGGCCGATACGGACGCTTAGGAATGGGCCCTGGGAAGCAGGGTGGCTGGGAATGGCCAAAGGGGAGCTCCTGCAGGTGAGTCGGATGCTGGGCAAAGGCCCACCCTGTGCAGGGCATGCACACACATATACACACATGCGTGCACAGAGCCTGCTCACTTGCTCTTTGCCTAGGACAGGGGTCGGCAACCTTAAACACTCAGAAGAGCCACACTAACCGGAAGCCCCCCTTTCAATTCTGGAGCTGAACGGAAGTCCGGTTCCCTCCACCATAGAGTCTCCTCCTAGCACGGCATCCTTTTCCCTCTACCGTTCCTAACCGAAAGCCCTATCAATTGTGGAGCCCACCAGTGGCAGGGAGCCGCAGCAGAAGGACGAAAAGAGCCACATGCGGCTCCAGAGCCGAAAGTGGATGCCCTTTGGCCTAGGATGTTTCGGTGGGCGGAGGGGTGAGGGGCTGCTGCTGAGAGATGGGCTGTTTGAGAGACCTTGCTGGCAGCCAGGCCTCAGTTAGGAAAACACTTCCATCCCGAGGTCGACGGTTGCAAAGCCCAGCTCCAGGGATAGGTGGGCTGGGAGCTTTTCAGGCTGGCTGGCTAGCTATGCTGGGCCACTGCCCCTGGGAGTGGAGCTTTTGTCAAGCCAGGGTGCTGAGCTTCCCAGAAAGCGATCCTCTCCAGGTGGGACAGGCAACCGATGCAGCTGCTGTGGTTTGCTTTGGGACCCATCGGCCTCAGCTCCAGCTGCCAAGGTCCGTCCTGGATGCTGGGTCAGGCCGATATCGTCAGCGTGGGAGTAGAAGCCGAATCGCACGCCGTTCATCAGTCCCTGGTACAGCAGCCCGGCCGCCAGTCCTTTCTGCAGACCCCGCAGTCCGCCGGCCCGCCACCATCGCCTGCAGCACCCCTCGGTAGTGGCGGGGGTACGAGCCCCGGGCACAGAGCTCCCCCTGCAGCTGCAGGCACGTCTTCACCACCTCCAGCCGGTTGGGGAACACGCAGGCCAAGCAGCACGCTGCAGCCCCCAAGAGAAAATCCACCAGGGGGGAGAGGGAGGCAGCAGCCGGGCAGCGGGAGGAGGGCTCCATGGGGCAGCTGTCCCTGGCCCAGGCGGAGAGATGGGACAGGAGGCCTCCCCATCCAAGCAGTACCCTTGCAGTGGCAGCCTACATGAGATGAGGGGGGGCCTTTCTTCCTGCAAGCACTGGGTGACTGGCATTGATGCCCGACAGCCAGCCCGAGCTGCGCTGAGCCCTGCCCAGCATTAGCAGCCCCGGCTCTCCCCTCCAGCCCGAGCTGTGCTTCCCTCTGGGTGAAACCAGTTCAGAGAGGGCCTTTATTTGCTGCTCCACCAGTGGGCCAGGCAGGGGAGGGAGGCAGGTGGCTGGGTCCACCCACTGTGCCAAGGGCCAGCCCTCCTCCCCTCCTCCACACAGCCGCCTCCCTCCGGAGCTGGATGCCAAACCTGTCAGCTCCACCCCGCTCCTGGCCCAGGAAAGAGGCTGTTTCTGCAAGCAGCCTCACCTTTGACCCCCCTCCCCTCCTAGCCCTGATGAGTGACAGGACGGTACTGCTACCCAAAGGACAGCCATTCTGTTGGGTAGGCGGGGCTCTCAAAACGCACATTCCTCAGGTAGGAGGGTCTGCTGCCAAGAAGTGACCCCTCGCAGGGCAGGAGGGGGAAACAAGCTACCATATTTTTCAGAGTATAAGACACCAAAAAAAGAGGTTGAAAATCTGGGTACATCTAATACACTGAATACGGCATTTTTGGCCTCTCGAACCCGACCTCCCCCCCTTTCGTAAAAATGGACATGCACAGCCTTTAGGAGGTTTTCAGAGTGCCCTTGGGGATGGGGAGGGAAAAAACAAGCAAAAAACAAGCTGTTTTTTTGCCTGTTTTTGCCCCCCCCCCCGCGTCCCCCAGGAGCATTGTACAAGCCTTCCAAACCCTCTGCATGTCCATTTTTACAAAGGAGTGGGGTGGGGTGGGGTTTCAAGAGGCCAAAAATGTCGCATTCAGTGTATTAGGCGCCTTAGATTTTCACCCACATTTTTGGGTGGGAAAAGGTGCGTCTTATAATCCAAAAGTATTTTCACAAAAAAACGAGGCCTACAGAGTGCAAACACTTTTTTTTAAAAAAAATGCCTCTTCAAAATCTTGGTGCGTCTTATACTCCAGTGCGTCTTAATAGTCTGAAAAATACGGTAATCCTGGGGGAGGGGGTAAAGTTGCTGGGAGGGGGCACAAGGGGCTTCCCCCAAGCTTCTGGTTTGGACAAGCACAGCCATCGCTGCTGGCACACAGATCTTGAGCACGTGGGCAGCCAATCCCGGCCGAGCAGCAGCTCCAGGGTTCAAAAAGCACAGTCGGAGTTCTGGGTCTGGGGCTCCAGCGGGAAGGATGTGCCAGGAGAAGGGCAGGGCGTCCTGTGGGGGCATCACAAAGGGGGGGGGCACATGACAGGGCTCAGCCCCCTGATCTTCCCCAAGCAGGACAGGCAGCGCCCTTTCCAAGCCCGGAAGAGCCACGGAGACTCCCTCCCCCCTTTGTCTTTGTGGGCCACTGGGCCCTCACCCCACGAAGAGAATCTTGTGGGATCTTGTGGAAATCGGCTTCTCTGCAGCTGGTGCTGCGCCAGGGGTTTGGCGGGTGCCTCGTCAGCCTCATTAACCGAAGATAGCACTAGCGTCTAGACCAGTGTTTCTCAAACTTGGCAACTTTAAGTCCTGTGGACTTCAACTCCCAGAATCCCCCAGCCAGCATAGCTGGCTGGGGAATTCTGGGAATTGAAGTCCACAGGACTTAAAGTCGCCAAGTTTGAGAAACACTGGTCTAGACTTATATACCGCTTCAGTGCTTTTAAAGCCCTCTTTAAGTGGTTTAGAAAGTCAGCCTCTCCCCCGCAACAATCTGGGTCCTCATTTTACCCACCTTGGAAGGACGGAAGGCTGAGTCAACCTTGAGCCAGTCGAGATTGAACTCCTGGCAGTGGGCAGAGTTAGCCTGCAATACTGCGTTCTAACCACTGGGCACAATGAATGGATGGATGGATGGAAGGAAGGAGGAAGATAATAATAGCACTTAGACGTGTACCGCTTCAGTGTTTAACAGTCCTCTCTAAGCGGTTTATAGAGTCAGCCTCTTGCCCCCAACAATCTGGGTCCTCATTTTACCCACCTCGGAAGGATGGAAGGCTGAGTCAACCTTGAAGATCTCGGACATCGGCTCTGGGCCAGGGTCTAGGGCGGGCATGGCTGTGGGAAGCGGATCTGAGGAACTGAGAGTTCTGAGAGCAAGAGGCCGAAAAATGTTGGCCTTTGGAAGTCACTGCTAGTGTCACTCCTGGAGATGCTCCTACCTATCTCTAGTGCTCGGTGGCAAGCAGGACGAACCGGCGGGAGGCCTCGGGCCCCGGAGGAAGCCTCAGGGTGGCAAAGGGGAGGCGGCTGAGCAGGCAGGCGCGCAGTGCTGTGTAATGCCAAGTTGCCTTTATTAGAAGGGCCGGCCCACGTGTATCCGGGCCCACAATGCCACAGGGGCCTCTCCTTGGAAAAGGCCCCTGCGGGAAACACGTACAGTACATTAGCAGGTCTCTCGTTTCGTTCGTTAAAATGAAAGAGTCTAAAAATAAGAAAAGATTTAAGAAGAAAAAAAACAACCCAAGGCAACTGCAACTACTCCTAGTCCGACTGTTGGAAAGATTAAACTGCAACTTCAACCCAGACCCCAAAACGTTGGGGGGGGGGCAGTCTGTGCACAGAAAGCCCTGTGAGCTGTTGCCCCCCCCCCCCACTCCCCCAGCACAAGGACCCTCAGCTCCAAGTGGCGGGAGACACTGTCCCCACCCACCCAGGCCTGCTGCCCAATTCCCCCCAGCAAAGGCTCTGCTGCCGGGGAGCAGGGCGAGACGAGAGGCGGGTGGTGGGGGAGCCCTGGCGGCTCCTTCCTAGCTCAGTAGGGGCGGGGGTGGGCATGGAAGGCGGCCATGACAGTAGCACAGAAGCTGCGAAGGGCAAACGGGGACCAAGGCTGGCTGCCAGCCTTGGACAAAAGTAACATATGCGGGGGGAGGGCGACGCAGTCTGGGCTCTGGCATCTAAAAGATGGACAGCTGCCAGACTAATGACGCCACCTTGTGCAGAAGCCCCTCCCCACTGGCACCCTAAGCTCACCATTCTTCACGGCTATCCCTCCCGTCTCCTGGACCCCGTCCTACCCTGGAGTGGCCCCAAGACTCCTGCTTCTCGCTCCCTCTTCTACCCAGAATCCCTACCGAGATGCGGGGCGGACAGCCCACGCTTGGCGCAAACGCGTCCTGTAACCCATGCGCGAGACGGAGTCAATAGTAGCAGTAGCAAACAGACCCCCCCTCCCGGGCTTGGAGCTGGGCTCGTGGAGTGTCCAAAGCAAGCGAGGCCCGCACCCCTCCTGCCTCAGGTCCTCCCCTCCCTTGTGCGCGAGTCCGTGCGTCTGCCTGGTGGGATCAGGCTGTTCTTCGCCTCCCGGGAGGCTAACACTAGGGGTCCCGGGAAGCCCGGCTATGACAGAGGCTGTCGCTGGGCTGCCATGTGCTGTGGATCAGGCTCAGTGCATCCTCACATTTCTTCCGGACGGAGCTGTCCTCAAGGGGCTTGTGCAGAAGGTCCACCTGCCGACACAGCGGGGGCAAAAGGAGTCGTGAGAGGGAAGACGGGGCCGGCCACCCGCCGCCTGGGGGCCCCCCGTGTACAGAGCCGAGGCTGCCCACCACATGACCAGCCAACCTTGTAGGTGCTCTTCCACACAGCGTCCAGCGCCAGCAGGAATCGCTCCAGTTCGGCAGGGCAGCTGAAATAGAGGACCCACGGGGGAACGTACTGCTTCTGCTCCTGGGCAAACTCCTAAAGGGGTAAGGAGAGGAAGACTACGTGAGCCCCAGGCCTGACAAATTCCCAAGTGTTGTAGCCCGCCTGTGTCAGCAGATTCAGACAGTGAGGAGGTTGGGAAGGAACATGGCCATTTCTGGAGTCCGGGGAAGGCTCTGACGAGGGCTCTGTGTCGGAGGCAGAGAGGGGGCCAGAGCCGTATGCCAGTTATCAGCTGCCTTCAGAGTCAGACATCAGTGAGGCAGAAGAACAGCTGGGGCCTGTTCACAGTTTGCTTAATTGATTTGTGACTCTCTGAGACTCCTGGCCAAGTTTTGCAGATACCAGCCTGGCAGCTCTCCAAGCCAGATAAGGTCTGTGACTGTAAATCCTCCCTTGAAAGACTTTGCTGGGTGTAAATGAGCAGAATTCACAGGAAATTAATAAAAGGGTTTTTTGTCGGGACCAGGAGTTTGCTTCCTGCCCTTGGGAAGCCTCGGTTAGAATACCCCAAGAACACAAGGAATATGCTGCCTCCTCCTCCTCCTCCTCCTCCTCTTGAAGACTCACCAGGAGGCAATATTCCCGACCGGGCTGTGTGGAGACAGAATCCACCTCCGTTAAGTCAGCAGTGGCCAGTGAGCGGAAGAAGCTGGTCTGGCAGTCCTTGTGGCAGGTGAACAGTTTCTGCTCCGTCACCACCAGACAGCAGGGGACGCAGGGTGCAGGGGCCATGCCCTGGGGGACGACCTGGGTGGGAAGAGGGCCAAATCACCTTTGGAGATCCTGTGGGCAAGAGGGCCCTGCTCCTGTCTTCCAGTCCGGACACTGGGCAGCACAGGATCCCCAGGGACCTCACCTCCCCCCGTAGCCCCAATCCCAAGGATGACCTTACCCCTTGGGAGACCGCCTGGCATAGGTACTGCATCCAGTCGGCCATCTCCTCTTCGTTTTCTGCACTCAGCTCCAGGGAAGGGCGCTCGGTCAAAATGACCTGGAAGGAGTGGGGCCGATCCTTCGCGCTCAACTTTCGGCAACCGCCACACTGCTCCCCCCTGCAAGGGAGAGAGTTTGCGGCAAATGAGAGAGGGGTGAGAGTTGGGGTGGGGGTGGGGCGGGGAGAGGGCTTGGAGCCTGCCTCATCTGGGACTCACCCCATATTCACAGACAGCAGCGGAGTGACGTCTGTCCGGTCTGGGTACTGGTACAAGATGCCGTTACTGCAGAGGGAAGACAGAAACAGCTGCTGGGAAAAGGCCCCTCCCAGTTCAAACCTGGCGAACTTTTAATTAGCATACCATTATGCAAATTAAATGCTCCCTCCCTTCTCTTAAGAGGACAGGATGGAGCCTCTTATGCTGTCATCAAGAACCAGAGTCCAGGACAAAGTAACTCTGGGGTTATACGTTTAAAAGATGACGACCATCAGAAAAGCTGCAAAGCAAGGCGAAAGAAGTCGCTCGTTAGAGCAACTTACAGAAAAGGACATTTCCCTTAAAAGAAATATTACACGGCAAAGGTACAGAAGTAAGGATGGTTTGGGATTCAACTTTTACAAGGAGACTTTTCATATAGTACAGGGGTGGCGAACACGCGGCTCGCGAGCCGCATGCGGCTCCCGGCCAAAATAAATGAGGCTCTTTGCCTTTTATCATTATTTAGTATACTGTGGCTCGGATCGCGCGCTCCCTTTCGGAAGCTGGGGAGGTCCTTTGCAGGCAGCTAGAACGGGCCGCCTGCAAAGGACTTCCCCAGACTTGCTTTGAGGAGCACGGGGCGACTGAGGCTAGTTGTGAAGCCCCAAAGCCCCCACCGCCACCGGAAGAACTGCTGCCACCTCCTCCTCATCCTCCTCTAACAGGCAGCACTGCCGGATTTGCCGCCCGGCGCTGCGGCTGAGATGAAGCCGCCAAAGCTCCAGCCGGCATCTCCGCGCGTGGCAGTGGCGCCTCCCCTCCGCTCGGAGCAGCTGAGCTCAGTCAGCGCTGGGTTACCCCTGCCCCCTCCTCCTCCTCCGCCGTGCTTTTGAGGAGCCATGAGGCTGCAGGAGCCAGTAGGAAGGCGGGAGGGGGGGGGGAGCAGGGGAAAAAAAGCCTCATGGCTCCTCAAAAGCACGGAGGAGGGCGAGGGGGCAGAGGTAACCCAGCGCTGAGCTCAGGAGCAAATCTGGTGATTCTGTTGGAGGAGGAGGTAGCAGCAGTTATTCTGGTGGCAACTCATACTCGTCGGCATCTTCAGCAGAAGCCCTGCCCACAATGAAGAAAGCAAAGATGGAGCAGATCCACGCAGATGACGTCGCTGCAACATGACTGGAGGAGGAATTCTAGGAGTTGAAGTCCACAAGTGTTAAAGCTGTCAGGTTTGAAGACCCCTGGGGGTTTTTTTCCCTAAAGGGTTAGGGGTGCAAGGGTCTTGTAACTTGACAGCTTTAAGAGTTGCGTGCTTCAAATGCCAGAGTTTCTGAGCCAACATTTTGGTTGCTAAGCAGGAGCGTTGTTAAGTGATACTGATATTATATAACACTTTGAATTAAGCGGGTACCTTGAAGAAACATAACTTTGAGTTTCAAATAATACTGATTTCGTTGTTGTCTTAGGTGACATCTGTGAAAAAAATTCGGGTGCTCAGGCATGAAAATGTGCCGCTCAAACACTATACTTTTCTGCTCACATCGAAAAAAAATTAGAGGGAACATTGCTTCCGGGTCTGTTTTGGCAGGTCACTGCGTGGTGTGGCTCTCTGACTCTCACAGTTTAAAATTTTGGCTCTTTTTGTCGAACTTGTTCGCCACCCCTGATATAGTAGAACAGCAAACTCAAAAACACACACGAGAAGACATACAGAAAGTGATAGTAGATTAGAACACAATTGGATTTAGAAGGGACCTTGGAGGTCTTCTAGTCCAGCCCCCTGCTCAAGCAGGAGAACCTATGCTATTTCAGATAAGTAGCTATATAGTTTCTTCTTCAAAACCTCCAGTGATGGAGTGTCCATGATTTCTGGTGGCCAGCTGTTCCACTGGTTAATTGTCCTCACTGTTAGGAAGTTTCTCCTTAATTCCAAGTTGCTTCTCTCCTTGATCAGTTTCCACCTGTTGTTTCTTCTCTTGCCCTCTGGTGCTTTGGAGAATAATTTGACCCCCCTCTTCTTTGTGGCAGCCCCTCAAACACTAGAATATTGCTATCATGTCGCCCCTAATTCTTCTTTTCTTTAGATTAGCCAGACCCAAATCCTGCAGCCATTTTTCGTATGTTTTGGTCTCCAGGCCTTTGATCATCTTAGTTGCTCTTCTCTGCACTTCTTCCAAGGTCTCAACATCTTTTTTGTAGTACGGTGACCAAAACTGGTTGCAGTATTCCAGGTGTGGCCTTAACTAGGGATTTATAAAGTGGTAGAGAAACTCTCCAAAAAGATCATTTCACTACATATTAAATTCTCAAAAAGAGCAGTTGTCCTTGATGTCAGTAAGAGAAATGAAGGTAAAATTCGCTGACTTTAAAGATGTTAAAACCACTTGATGGAAATACCGTAACATCTGATCAAGATGCAAAAAAAAAAAAACCATTTCAGCAATGTTACTCTAAGTTATATAACAATCACTTTGGCAAAAAAGGCTGATGAATACTTACTGTAAGGAAGCAAAATTTACCAAAGATCACAGGTCATCAGAAATGCTTAATGAACAAATCTCTCTGAATACGTAGGTAAAGCTATAATGGTAAAGCTTCCCCTCGCACATACGTGCTAGTCGTTCCCGACTCTAGGGGGCAGTGCACATCTCCGTTTCAAAGCCAAAGAGCCAGTGCTGTCCGAAAACGTCTCCGTGGTCATGTAGCCGGCATGACTCAACACTGAAAGTGTACGGAACGCTGTTCCCTTCCCACCAAAGGTGGTTCTTATTTTTCTACTTGCATTTTTTACGTGCTTTCGAACTGCTAGGTTGGCAGAAGCTGAGACAAGTCACGGGGGCTCGCTCCGTTATGGTTTCGAACTGCCAAACTGCCGACCTTTCTGATCATCAAGCGCAGCGTCTTAGCTACTGAGCCACTGCGCCACTAACCCTTTGGTAAAGCTATAAAAAAGGTCAAAATCAGGAAAGCTTTGCTAGTTTACTAGTCTCTTTCTATAAACTTTTCAAGGACGAACTTCTGCAATCTTTGCATCAAGTGATCAAATTCTACAAACTGGGAAGGGACCAGAAAGTTGGAATGAGGCTCATTATGGTATTAACGTGGCTGTCAGAGGTCCAAGTAACATATCCACAGAAAACAAAACTCCGAGGCAGGCTTATCTTTTCTATTTCTTCTTTGCTAGTTGACATTTCTATTTATTGTATCACTGCAGATGGGGACGGCGGCCATGAAATTAAAAGAGGCTTGCTCTTGGGGAGGAAAACCATGGCAAATCTAGACAGCCTACTAAAAAGCAGAGACATCACCCTGCCAACAAACGTCCATCTAGTCAAGGCGATGGTTTTCCCAGTTGCAATGGATGGCTGTGAAGGTTGGACCATAAGAAAGGCTGACCGCCAAAGAATTGAGTAAGGTTCTACATTTAGGCAAGAAAAACGAAATGCACAGGTACAGTATAGGTGGTACCTACCTCAAGAGTAGTAACTGTGAGAGGGACCTTGGAGTCCTAGTGGACAACCATTTAAATAGGAGCCAGCCGTGTGCAGCAGCTGCCAAAAAAGCCAACACAGTCCTAGGCTGCATCAACAGAGGGATAGAATCAAGATCACGTGAAGTGTTAATACCACTTTATAAGGCCTTGGTAAGGCCACACTTGGAATACTGCATTCAGTTTTGATCACCACGATGTAGAAAAGATGTGGAGACTCTAGAAAGAGTGCAGAGAAGAGCAACAAAGATGATTAGGGGACTGGAGGCTAAAACATACAATGAACGGTTGCAGGAACTGGATATGTCTAGTTGAATGAAAAGAAGGACTAGGGGAGACATGATAGCAGTCTTCCAATACCTCAGGGGTTGCCACAAAGAAGAGGGAGTCAAACTATTCTCCAAAGCACCTGAAGGCAGAACAAGAAGCAATGGGTGCAAACTAATCAAGGAGAGAAGCAAATTAGAAGTGAGGAGGAATTTCCTGACAGTTAGAACAATTAATCAGTGGAACAGAAGTTGCCTCCAGAAGTTGTGAATGCCCCAACACTGGAAGTCTTTAAGAAGATGCTGGATAGCCATTTGTTTGAAACGGTATAAGGTTTCCTGCCTAGGCAGGGGGTTGGACTAGAAGGCCTCCAAGGTCCCTTCCAACTCTACTATTGTATTATTGTATAATTGAGGCCTTTGAACTCTGGTGCTGGAGAAGACTCCTGTGAGTCCCTTGGACAGCAAGGCGATCCAACCAGCCAGTCCTTGAGGAGATCAACCCTGACTGCTCTTTAGAAGGCCAGATCCTGAGGGAGGAAACTCAAATACTTTGGCCATCTAATGAGAAGGCAGGACTCTCTGGAGAAGAGCCTCATGCTGGGAAATATTGAGGGCAGAAGAAGAAGGGGATGGCAGAGAAGGAAGTGGCTGGATGGAGACACTGAAGCAGTCGGCGTGAGCTTCAATGGACTCCAGAGGATGGCAGAGGACAGGAAGGCCTGGAGGAACGTTCTCCATGGGGTCACGATGGGTCGGACACGACTTTGCAACTAACAACAATAATTTATTATACTTTCTCTTACAGTTTTTACTTTGTCAAGATTGTCTTCAATAACAATTTTTTAAAAAAGGAACCCGAGTGTAAGCCAACCTTCCTTCCGGCCCCGTCCATCCCCTCCTCACCTGAGCACAACAAAGCAGGGCTTCCAGACTTCCTTGCCCAGGTAATTGGTTCCTGCTTTGTAATTTAGCACACCTTCCTTGACGATGCTGTTTTCGGTGGACACGTAGTGAGACAAAGGTGGGCCGGGATTCTCATCCGTGGGGTCTTCCCAGTGAACAAGGCCATAGAAGTGGACCACCACTTCCGAGATCTACCAAAGGCAAGTCAGCCGCTTAGCCAGGCTCTGAGCCACCAAAGGAGCCCCTGCCCCAAATCCCTGGCTTGGCCTTTGCCCCCCCCCACCCCCAAAATGGAGTCAGGGCTGGTGCATCTCTCAGAGGGAAGACTGCCTGGGGTGGCTACAGCACATGGAACTCCTCTGCGCTTGGAAGGGAGGAAGGCAGTGATGGGATTCAATTTTTTTTACTACTGGTTGTGTGGGCGTGGCTTGGTGGGCAATGGCAGGGAAAGGATACTGCAAAATCCCCATTCCCTCTCACCTCCAGGGGAAGGATACTGCAAAATCCCCATTCCCTCCCCACTCTAGGGGAAGGATACTGCAAAATCCCCATTCCCTCCCCCCTCCAGGGGGAAGGATACTGTAAAACCTCCATTCCCACTCCATTCCAGGGGAAGGATACTGCAAAATCTCCATTCCCTCCCCACTCCAGGGAAAGGATACTGTAAAATCCCCATTCCCACTCCATTCCAAGGGAAGGATACTGCAAATCCTCATTCCCTCCCAATCAGCTGGGACTCGGGAGGCAGAGAATAAATGGGGGCAGGGCCAGCCAGAGGTGGTATTTGCCGGTCCTCCGAACTACTCAAAATTCCCGCTACTGGTTCTCCAGAACTGGTCAGAACCTGCTGAATACCACCTCTGGAGGAAGGGCAGGAGGAAGACGCACCTCCTTCTTGGATTCCTGAGCCACAAATTTGGCCAGCACCAGTTTCTCCATGGTGGCGTCGGTTAGGATGCTGGGGTACGGGAGCTCGCGGCAGCCTTTGATCATGGCGGACCTCAGACGGGTTAGGAAGAATCTGCAAGAAGAGGGGAATTAGGGACCCTGTGCCTGACCACCAAAGGAGGGGGGATGGATTGAACACAGGTGCTGTGGCCCACCAGTGGGCAACAAAGCTAGTGGCAGACTCAGACAGTGAGGAGGTTGGGGAGGAACATGGGCCAGTCCTGGAGTCTGGGGAAGGCTCTGTTGAGGGCTCTGTGTCGGAGGCAGAGAAGAGGCGAGGGCCATCTGACAGTTACCAGCTGCCTTCGGAGTCAGAGATCAGTGGGGCAGAAGAACAGCTGGAGCCTGTTCCCGATGTGCGTATGTGCAGAGCTGCCAGGAGAAGGGAACAGCTAAGGAACAAGGGCTGACTTGGGAGTAAAGACACAAGTGGATGCTGAATGGCCCCTCCCATAGGGAATAAAAGAGGAGTGAAAGAGGAAGGGAAGTTTGCAGGAGACATTTAGTTCAATTCATTAGGGTGAAGATCTGTTCCTGACTTCTTGCCAAGTAATTGCGGCTACAGCGTGGCGTTTGGAAGATATCGGCCTGACAGCTCTCCAAGCCTGATCAAGGTCTGTAGTTGTGAAATACCTTGAAAGACTGTTGGCCGGCACTTTGCTGGAGAGGAATTCCCTTTAAACTAAATAAAAGGGGTTTTATCGGGATGAGGAGTTGGCTTCGTGATCTTAGGAAGCCTAGTTCAGAACAACAGGGTTTACTAAAAGAGAGACGAAGTGACCACATTGAGGGGGATGGGACACGGCCCGCCTAGCCCTTACTCAGTTAGGGTAGCGTCCGCCGTGTCCAGCTGGAACTGCCTCCGGCGGTTGGTGCAAACCAAAGTCACTGTCTGCTGATCCAGACCCACCTGCCGGGAAAACAAAGGCCCATTTGGTTTTATCTTTTCAATCAAATTTTTATTTTTTATATTCTTTATGCATATCAATGCGTGAATGGTGTGTTATCTGGGTGTTATACATTCCAATACATATAAACTTAATCTTATTACTCCTAAATATTACATTTCATTTCCATTATTTCATATTACTTACACATTTTTATTATCACCCTTCCTTACTTAACCTTCTTTCTATCTTTTGCTATTTTCCCCCTCTATTTTTATCCCTATTAACTTTTCCCTCCCTTTCATATCACTATAATATTCAAAGATGTGTTTTTCACCTCTTTGGTTATTCACGTATCCTTAATTAAATCAAAATTTCATTTTTATTCTTCCATTCAATATCTCAACATTTTTAGTACCAATCACAATCATTTATACATTTAGAATACTTCTATTCATGTTCTTTCCAGTTCTTCAATCCATATTATTCTATTAGTACACATGTTCAGATTAATGTTTTTGTGAAAAATGGGCCAGTTTTCATTCGTTTTTGCTCTCCCCAGTCCCCAGGAGCATTCTACAGGCCTCCCAAACCTTCTGTACGCCTCGGTTTTTGTGCAAAATTGGCCCGTTTCCCCTTTATTTTTGCCCTCCCCAACCCCCAGGAGCACTTTGCAAGCCTCCTAAACCCTCTGCGCGTCCATTTTTGCAAAGGAGGTGGGGTTTCGGGAGGCCAAAAATGTGGCATTCAATGTATAAGACGCACCCAGATTTTTACCCTCTTTTTTGGGGGGGAAAGGGGCATCTTATACTCCAAAAATATGGTATTTATATTATGATATTATCCTGAAATCTATCACACTGCTAACCTAATTCTCCAACCCGTCTAATTCTAATATTAATACACATTAATTGAAATATATTCATAAAGATATCCTTTCACTCTACTTTCCCTTATCCATCATCTCTTACCCGCATCTGAACCTTTAATCTTATTTCCCTTTTAGTTTTCCTTCCATTTTAAGCAAAAGCCCATTTGGAAGGAACCCTTAACCCCTTGGCCTCCGGGAGGGGAACGCTCAGTCCCTGCAAGATTGGGGTGAGACGGCCCCTCCCTCTGACTACTGATCTTGTCCCGGGAAGAGGCAGAGCCCCAAGCAGCCCTCCACAACTTACAGAGATGTAGTCCAGCTCATTATAGGACACAGCCTCCTCCACCATGTAAGGCTTCTCGGCAGCTCCTGGGGGTGAGAGAAACAGGGCGCAGAGTCATCCACACAGACAGTGCTTGCACCAAGAGTGTTGATCAGGACCAGCTGATCAGGAGGGAATGGAGATTTTACAGTATCCTTTCTCCAGGAGTGGGGAGGGAATGGAGATTTTGCAGCATCCTTCCCCCTGGAGTGGGGAGGGAATGGGGATTTTGCAGTATCCTTCCCCTGGAGTGGGGAGGGAATGGAGATTTTGCAGTATCCTTCCCCTGGAGTGGGGAGGGAATGGAGATTTTGCAGTATCCTTCCCCTGGAGTGGGGAGGGAATGGGGATTTTGCAGTATCCTTCCCCTTGAGTGGGGAGGGAATGGAGATTTTGCAGAACCCTTCCTCTGGAGTGGGGAGGGAATGGAGAATTTGCAGTATCCTTCCCCTGGAGTTGGGAGGGAATGGAGATTTTGCAGAATTCTTTCCCTGGAGTGGGGAGGGAATGGAAATTTTGCAATATCCTTCCCTTGGAGTTGGGAGGAAATGTGGATTTTGCAGAACCCTTCCCCTGGAGTGGGGAGGGAATGTGGATTTTGCAGAACCCTTCCCCTGGAGTGGGGAGGGAATGGAGATTTTACAGTATCCTTCCCCTGGAGTGGAGAGGGAATGGGGATTTTACAGTATCCTTCCCCTGGAGTTGGAATGGAATGGGGATTTTGCCGTATCCTTCCCCTGGAGTGGGGAGGGAATGTGGATTTTGCAGAACCCTTCCCCTGGAGTGGGGAGGGAATGGAGATTTTACAGTATCCTTCCCCTGGAGTGGAGAGGGAATGGGGATTTTACAGTATCCTTCCCCTGGAGTTGGAATGGAATGGGGATTTTGCCGTATCCTTCCCCTGGAGTGGGGAGGGAATGGGGATTTTGCCGTATCCTTCCCCTGGAGTGGGAAGGGGATGGGGATTTTGCAGTATCCTTCCCCTGGAGTGGGGAGGGAATGGGGATTTTACAGTATCCCCTGGAGTGGGGAGGGAATGTGGATTTTGCAGAACCCTTCCCCTGGAGTGGGGAGGGAATGGAGATTTTACAGTATCCTTCCCCTGGAGTGGAGAGGGAATGGGGATTTTACAGTATCCTTCCCCTGGAGTTGGAATGGAATGGGGATTTTGCCGTATCCTTCCCCTGGAGTGGGGAGAGAATGGAGATTTTGCAGTATCCTTCCCCTGGAGTGGGAAGGGGATGGGGATTTTGCAGTATCCTTCCCCTGGAGTGGGGAGGGAATGGAGATTTTGCAGTATCCTTCCCCTGGAGTAGGAAGGGAATGGAGATTTTGCAGAATCCTTCCCCTGGAGTGGGGAGGGAATGGGGATTTTGCAGTATCTTTCCCCTGGAGTTGGAAGGGAATGGGGATTTTGCCGTATCCTTCCCCTGGAGTGGGGAGGGAATGGGGATTTTGCAGTATCCTTCCCCTGGAGTGGGAAGGGGATGGGGATTTTGCAGTATCCTTCCCCTGGAGTGGGGAGGGAATGGGGATTTTGCCGTATCCTTCCCCTGGAGTGGGGAGGGAATGGAGATTTTGCAGAATCCTTCCCCTGGAGTGGGGAGGGAATGGGGATTTTGCAGTATCTTTCCCCTGGAGTTGGAAGGGAATGGGGATTTTGCCGTATCCTTCCCCTGGAGTGGGGAGGGAATGGGGATATTGCAGTATCCTTCCCCTGGAGTGGGGAGGGAATGGGGATTTTGCAGTATCCTTCCCCTGGAGTGGGGAGGGAATGGGGATTTTGCAGTATCCTTCCCCTGGAGTGGGGAGGGAATGGGGATTTTTACGCTATCCTTCCCCTGCCACCCCCACAAAGCCACATACCCCAAGCCACGCCCACAGAAATGGTAGTAAAAATTTTTGAATCCCACCACTGAGGGTTTCCCCATTGAGCGAGGCTCAAAGCGGTGCTCAGAGGCAGGCGGCAACCGATAGCACTTCCACAGGGGGTTACCTTTTCGGATGAGGTACACGTAACAGTCAGTCAGGAGCAGGTAAAGGAGCTGGAGGGTCCCTTCCATGTGCCCTGTGCTCATCCGGATCATCTGTTCGGGGGGAGAGAGACCTCTGTTACTGACCCCGCAGCAGGGATGCAAGAAAAGCTTCTCCTTAGATCCCTGGCTCCCTTCTGAAGCCTCTGCCCCCACCACCCAAGGAGTTAGAGGCAGGGGAGAGTGGGAAACACACTCATGTTCTGACCCAGGCTTCCCGAGAGCATATAGCAAACTCCTTGTCCCGACAAAAAACCCTTTTAGTAATTTGCCGTGGATTCTGATCATTCACATCCAGCAAACTCTTTCAAGGGAGGATTTACGGTCACAGACATTCTCTGGCTTGGAGAGCTGCCAGGTTGATATCTGCAGAGCTTGGCAAGGAGTCTTGGAGAGTCACAAACCAATTAAGCGAACTAATGGTCTCCTACAAACTCCACTCCCCTTTCGCTACATTTTTATTTCCTCTGGGAGGGGCCATACATCGTCCACCTGTGGCCTTCCTCCCAAGTCAACCCCTGTTCTTTAGCTGTTCCTTTTATCTGGCAACTCTGCACATGCACAGACTGGGAACAGGCTCCAGCTGTTCTTCTGCCTCACTGCTGTCTGACTCTGAAGGCAGCTGAAGGCAGCTGACAATCAGAGTCTCCCCCAGACTGCAGGACGGACCCATGTTCTTCCCCAACTTCCTCATTGTCCGAATCTGCTGCCAGCTCAGCTAGCCGCTGGCGGGCCACACCGTTCACAAGGGGCTCAGAAGGTGGAGCAAGGGCCTACCAAAAGGTTGGCGGGCTCTGTAGCGTCTTTGGGACTGGCCACGCTAGTAAATCTTTCCAGCTTGATTTTCTGAGTTTCTCTTTTAATGGCCTCTTTTCTCGGGGGCTTCCTTTCGGTTTCAGCCACATCCGTCTCCTTTTTCAAAACGACCCGGCCTTCCTCTTCCTCCTGACTGCTTCTTTTGATTTCCATTTTTGGCTTGTCGGATTTTAGGTTTGCCTCCGCGAAACGCCTTTTGCGAGCCTCCAGCTTTTCGAGGTCCACCAGATAGGCCACTTCACTGGATGGAACTGACTTCAGGTGCCTCTTAGGCTTCACCTTCCCATCTTTGTCTACCACCTCAACGTGGCTGGCCAGGACCTTCTCTTTGGGCACTTTGGTTCTGATGGAGGCGAGCTTCAGCGGTTCCAACTTGGTCTGATCCACTTGGGAAATCGGCATTTTCTGATCAGGCAAGGGAGGTTTGATGGGGTCACTCTCCAGCTTCCCTCGTAATTTCTCCAGCTGAGGCTGGTCGAGGACCTTCCCTTCCTTTTCTCTCACTCGGGTCAGCACCACGCACGGCATGAGATCCAGGCGGTTCTTGGCAGCCCCCTCCCTATCGGCTCTTTCCCGGCTCTGCTTGCCGCTCCCGTTTGATTTCTTGGGGCTGGGTTCCCTTTCATTTTCCGCGTTGGTTTCCGAAGACGGGGAGCTGGGAGAATGCACTTTGGCCTTGCGCTTCTGCTTCTCCCTTTTTTCTTTTTCAAGTTTCTCCGGCTTCTCTTTCCTCACCAGGCGTTTGTCCTCCTCCAGCCGCTCTTGTTCGAAAGCACGTTCTTTTTTTGGGTTTTCGTTTTTGGCGTATCGCTCGAGGCGGCTTTTGTCCAGTTTGTCGTAGCGGGGCGGAGAAAGGGAGCTGCAGCTTCCACTGCGCTCAGATGAGCGACTGTAGATCCGCCTCTCGGAGTCGCTCTGGAACTGCTCTGATTGCGAGGGGGAGGCACTGGGGCTCTGCGACAGCCGGGAGTGAGCGGGGCTTTGGCTCCTTTCCAAGGGCCTCCTTTCGTGCTCTCGGTCGGACTCAAACCGCTCACGCTGTCGGTAGCTGTACTCCCTGATGTCTTGGTCGTAAGTGTCGCCCCTGTAGTCTCGGTATTCCCGGGGGTCATCGTAATACTGTGGATCGTAATAGTCTCCCTGGTAAGGATCCCAATCGGCGTAAAAGTCCCTGCCTCGAGCTGGGTAATCCCTTCGAGGGTCCTCTGGATATGTCCCCGGCGTCCGGACGGCCTTGTGATAGGTACGATCTGCAGCATAATCATAGGAGCCTCTCCTTTCATCCCTGCCAAAGCCAGAGGGGGGAAAAAGTTAGCTGACACTTCACAGGATGTCATGTGCAAATTAATCACGGTTCACATAGACTCAAGTGAAGGCAGCTTAAAAGGGAGCAGGGTTTTAAAGAAGTGCTCATCCCACTCTTTATATATATAAAGAGGGTATATGTTGTATTTGTGCTGATAAATAAATAAAGGGAGACTAGTATAGATCTATTTCAAGCTATTTAGCTTTCATCAGCTAGCCATACCCTTACTGGGATTTGAACCTGGGCTGTATTACATATTAGGCAGATGTATTAGCCACTAAGCCACAGGCTCTCCTCCTTATTAGCTGAGCCAGGGAAATAGGTATGAATTTGTGTTACAACCCCTGGTATGCCCAAATATGGGTATATACCTATTTCCCTGGCTCAGCTGATAAGGAGAAGAGCCTGTGGCTTAGTGGCTAATACATCTGCCTAATATGTAATACAACCCAGGTTCAAATCCCAGTAAGGGTATGGCTAGCTGATGAGAGCTAAATAGCTTGAAATAGATCTATACTAGTCTCCCTTTCTTTCTTTATCAGCACAAATACAACACAAACATAGCAACATTAAAAATAAAAATATGGTTTTCTGCCTGGATGGTCTTCTGTAATGAGCCGAAGGACAGAAAGGGGGAGTAGTGAGCTACCTCCCATATTTGGGCATACCAGGGGTTGTAACACAAATACATACATACATACATACATATATATAGTTTTTATTTTTAGACAGACATAGACAAAACCATCTTCAATTACATGTTTTACAGATGGCACCTGGCACCAACAAGGTTAGCTAAAATCTCAGCAAATACCTCCCCGAAATGTTGGAAATGTGAATCAATACACGGAACATATTACCACTTATGGTGGACTTGTGAGAAGGCTTATAATTTTTGGAAAAGGATCAAAAATTGGCTAGAGGCAATAACAAGAGTCAAAATAGATTGGAAACCAGACGTTTTTTACAAGGAATAATGACTGCAAAATATATTTTAAAAAATCCAGTATTTAATTTTACATTTAATTACTGCGGCGAGGATTGCCTTCGCTCAGAAATGGAAAAACAAATTAATTCCAAGCGAAGATGAAATAATAAGAAAGGTTATGGATTGTGCCGAAATGGACAAATTAACAAAAGAAATCCATGGAAAAGAAGAAACAGAATACTACCGGATATGGGATAAATGGTATAGGTGGATGGAGGAAAGAAACAAGGATCAATGAAGGAAGCCAATAAAGCCCAAAAATGGTAATTAAGGAGAATTAACACTATATATGCATCCAAGAGGTTTAAATTTACTAGAGGTAATCAGCCAATATAGCAGACAGATGAGTAAAATAAGCGGGTTAAGAATGGTGAAATGCAAATGAAATATACTAGAAGGGGAACTAATATAAAGAGAACGGTATTGATTGGTAATTGCTATTAGAAAAAACAGGAAGCTTCTGTTCGTATTGTATTGTGTAAATGTGTTGTACGTCTAAGTTGTGTGTGTATGTATCTTGCATGTTTGTAAATAAATAAAAATTATAAAAAATAGAAAAATATAATCCCAAATGACCATAAGATAAGGGGAAAAAAAGGAATGGAAAAAGAGAAAGAAAAGAAAAAAATATTCAGGCTCTTGTTTGCCCTAATACAATTGGTTCCAGATGTTTAAAAAGAAAAAACAGGTAAATCACAATAAAATAAAACAAAATAAAAATAAAAATCTTCAGGTTCTTCTTTACCTTAATCCAATTCAGTGGAGCAAAATGACAAAATCCAGCAGAAAAAAAGAAAGAAATATATGTCTGTGTATGCATCCCCCAAAAAAAGGCAAAAAAAAAAAAAAACCAGAAAAGGAGCACTCCCTCTTTAAGAAAAGGAAAGGAAAAAGGCCAGACTTCTTTTGCAAAGGCCTCAGACCAGCTGAGAATAGCTAAGTGAAAAGGAAAGTAAGGAAGTTAAAAAAAAAATGGAAAAGGAAAACACTGCCAGTGTATAAAATCCAAGGCTCTTATGTTAAGTTCCAAACAAAATTGGCAATTCTCTTTTCCAAGGTCACTGCAATCTTCTTTCTTTGAACTCCAAGTTTTCTTTCAAACCCAAACTCCACGCACTGATAGCATCCCAAAAGAGCACCTGTGTAAACAATCCATGCTCATCCCATTATCATTCAATAAACAAGCTCAGCGTCCTTGAAATGTAATGCCAAGTACATATCCTGTATAAACTAAACGTTATGTAACTAGAAGAAAATCAGAAGGCTTTCGGGAAATTTCTTTATAAGCTTACAAGGCTACTGTTTTTAAAACTCATCGCAAACAATTGCAAAATCTCTTCCATGTAACAATAATTCTATTGTCACCAACATATTGAATGAGTTCAGCCAATATCAAAATCATTATGGCTCACAGTGTACTTAGCCACCATAGTACATGACTACATAACAAATTATATAGTTTATAATTCAGTTTGATTCATTGCTAGTGCAATGTATGAATACAGGGCTAAGGCAAGAATTAACAGTGATTATGGCTTGGGCTGAAGAGACAAGCTGAGAAAAGCTTTCGTAAAAAGGAGATCGTTCCTCTTCCCTTCCCTTCCTCCACCCCCAGCCCCCCAATCTCTCAGGATTCTCAGGAGCCAAAGCCTTTGCATCAAGCTTGATTGTACCCCATTTCAGGTTTTTAACTTCCCAATCTAGCGTTCTCCACCCCCCACCCCAAATCTCTCCGGATCTGCTTATTGCTATTGCTGCTATTGCGCCCAGCTACCATATCTCTTTGCCGCATAACCGATCCCGGCGGATTGGGGGGTGGGGGTGGAGGAAGGGAAGGGAAACAATCTCCTCATCTGAAGTCTTTTCTCAAGATGCTAGATCTTCACTTTCTCTCCAGGAAAAGCAATTGGCGTTGTTGGGATCTTGGTTAGTGGAAGAAATGCAGGATGGAAAGGGAACTTTGGAATGCAGGAGCGCCAGGTCAGGAGTCACCCTGCAGCCTGGGAAACTGCTTTTGTCCTGAGACTAAGGAAGCGGGGTTGCCAGAGGGCTGTGAACAAGCCTAGTTGTTCAAGGAGGCAGCCTTGGCGGGTTGTTTTCTTTGGGCTTCCCTTTTGCCAATCAGGTACCACCACAAGGAACCATTAATCCAAATGGAAGGGATCCCCCACCCCTTCTCGCCCAATGGGCCGTTCCTGGCCAAGTGCAAAATGGCGGCCGTTCAGCAGCCCCCATGTGTCTTTCCTTCCTCACTCAAGAGAAGCAGCGAGCCTCCTATACCAGACTCACAGGACACGGGAGGGGCCGGAGCTCTGCTGGCAGGGGGAGAAGGGGCAATCCCAAGAAAACTCAGATCACAAAAATGAGCAAGAAAATCTGCTTGACATAAATTGATTGAAATTATTTGAAGATAAAAGTTTATATGCTGACAAAATATTACTATTTAGTATTAAACTAATTTATGTATAAATGAAAATTATGAGCACGGGGGGAGGGAACACCTCCTACATATTGTAACTGCCAAAATTTGTAACTTATTGCACCACCCCTTTTCCTTGTTATTTTTTTTTTAAAAACCAATAAAACTTTGTCTAAAAAAAAAAAAAGAGAAGCAGCGAGCCAACTGCTGCTCCTTGGACCAAGCGGCTCTGCATCGCCGGTCAGAGGGAACGACAAGATAAAGCGCAGAGAGATATGTTTAGTCCTGCCCTGCCATGGAAGGGATAGAGAAAAGTGGGTTTCAGATTGTAAAAGCCTTACCCTTTAGGAAGCTCGAGCCCCCATGTGTCACGTTTTTGCCCTCCCCCCAAAAACCCAGAGTGCAGAATGCTCCTGGGGGGCGGGGAGGGCAAAGCCTTTTTTAAAAAAAATTACCCCTTCAAAATCTTGGTGCGTCTTATATACTCCGGTGCGTCTTATCCTCCGAAAAATACGGTATACAGCCACTTGTCTGAAATGGTGTAGTGCAGTGATGGCGAACCTTTTTTGGCTCGTGTGCCACAAGTGGGGGGAGCACAGGGGGGTCAAGTGCGGGCGTGCCGCACCCATAATGCAACGCGCGACCCCCCCAGTGCGCATGCGTGCACAACCCGCGACCCCCCCCATTTTTACATGCTTTTTTCGCCCTCCCCAGGCTCCAGGGGCTTTATAGGAGCCTGGGGAGGGCGAAAAGAGCCTCCCCTGACCCCCCAGAGGCCCTCTGGAGGCTTCAGGGACCATCCGGAGGCTTCCCTGAAGCCTTCGGAGCGCTTAAAACCACCCTCCGAGCAAACCGGAAGTGACTTCCGGGTTGCTCGGAGGGTGGTTTTAAGCGCTCCGAAGGCATCAGGGAAGCCTCGGAAGGTCCCTGAAGCCTTCGGAATGCTTAAAACTTTAAGCGCTCTGAAGGCGTCAGGGAAGCCTCCGGACGGTCCCTGAAGCCTTCGGAACGCTTAAAATGACCCTCCGAGCAACCCGGAAGTCACTTCTGGTTTGCTCGGAGGGTGGTTTTAAGTGTTCCGAAGGCTTCAGGGATGGTCCCTGAAGCCTCCGGGGGGAGGGCTCTTTTCGCCCTCCCCAGGCTCCTATAAAGCCTCTGGAGCCTGAGGAAGGCGAAAAATAGCTTTTAAAAACGTGAACTCAGCTGGCCAGCGCGCGCATGCGCGCTGGCCAGCTGACAGGGCAGCACCTCACATGCCCTGACAAATGGCTCCGCATGCCACTTGTGGCACGCGTGCCATAGGTTCACCATCACTGGTGTAGTGTCTCTCTCCTGCTTGAGCATGGGGGTGGGCTAGAAGACTTCCAAGGTTCCTTCCAACTCTATTCTGCTTTGATGAATAAAATTGTCAGTTTCCGCCCCCCCCTCTCCAACTTAAATACAATATGGCAGGAGTGGGTTGTTAATGGTATATATCAGGGATGACGAATCTTTTGACACCGAGACCTGAAAAGGGAACGCATGCGCTCGTCCGGGACACAACCTGGAAGAGAAGCTACCCAGGGGACATGCACGCACCAGAAAATGAACTTCTGGTTTCCAGCGCATGCATGCGTGTTGGTCGGCTACTCTTCCTGTTTCTGGGGCGCGCAACGATCAGCTGGCCAGCACACATGCTCATGCCGGAAAACAGAAGTCCAGCTCTTCCAGTTTCCGGCACTGCCACATGCACATAGACCAAGTGATCATCGCGCTCACATGCACACCAGAAACCCAGAACAGGAACGGACAACATCACACATGCTAGGTGACATGGCTCTGCATGCCACTTTGGGCACACGTGCCATAGGTTTGCCATCACAGGTATATATAAATAGAAAGAAAAGGCTGGATTTAAAGTCAATAGATATTCTTCTGGACTGACCAATATTTTATTTTAGGTATTCGTTTCCGCTTCAACAACCAGAACGCTACGGGACACAAATTTAAAATTCTGCAAAGCAGACACTTTACTGCAGAGAAGAAAAATACATCCTTGTTCAGTCGAGAATTGCTTTCCAATTCCAAATTGTGGAGAAAGGCAGTGTGTGCCGAGAGAAAGACCTACCTTCCTTCTGTAAGCATTTCGTAGAATTCTCGGATGTCCTGACCCGTTTTCTCCATAGACCGATAGAATGACAGCTGGCTCTCGCGGTTCGCAAAATCCACCTGAAAGATACGGATTACTCAGGCAGGCCGTTCTCCTCCATTTAGGCTAATTGCCAGATATGAAATGTGAAAATATTCCCGCACAGGTTTACTCCCCCAAATGCAACCATGAATATAATGGGGGAAAGCCCCACCCCAAACTGTCCTCAGCAGAAAAATAAAACATCTGCTGCTCTGGGGAAGATGCTAACTTTCATAGAAGCTTGTCAGTTAATGGAAGCCTCAGAGTTTCATCTTGGACTGCTTGATTGTAACCAGGGACCCCATCCTGTGGCCCACTGAGACATGCAGAATATTCTCGCCAGGTGTTTGTTTGGCTATCAAGCTCTCTATGTCCCCCAGTGCAACTTCTGAAAATGATCTCCATGTGCCAAAGCCAAAGAAGCCCAGGAACCCTCTGATTCATAGAAAACCAAGGGTCAGCTCTCACGGGCCAACTGCTAAAAGGCTGAAGGCAAACACTGAAGACAATCATCCCAACGACACTTCCTAGCTTTCCTACTACTGTCATCTAAGAAAGCTGCAGGGCAGGTTCAAACTGCTGGAGCTGCTAGGTACGAGGGGGCTCACAGGGCCATCCCTGCTTCACTGGCAGGTTTCCATTAATCTGGAGGCAGAGAGAAAGGCAGCATATGGAAATACACAGCCCTTCGACCACCAATTCCAGAATTGAGGCAAAACAACAAGGTGCATGATTAATCTTCCCTTAAGAAGTTTGTCCCATAAACACAGTCCATATAGGGAAGGGGAAAAGGGAAGGAAAGGAGGAAGGGACAAGGGAGAGAAGGGACGAGGGAAAGGAGAAGGAAAGGAATAGAGGAAGGGACAAGGGAGAGAAGGGACGAAGGAAAGGAGAAGGAAAGGAAAGGAAAAGAGGAAGGGACAAGGGAGAGAAGGAACGAGGGAAGGGAAAAGAAGGGAAAAGAAGGGAAACCTGAGCAAAGCAATAGCAGATTAGAAGTCATCTGTTGTAAATAATGATCACTCTGGCTGGGATTATTTTATGCGGGATGACTAGGAGAAAGTATTCTGTGCCACACAGATATTCCTTTACATATTTTTTTTAAATGGATCTAATTTTGAAGCTAATTTTGCAGACCTTAATTTTATTCCCGCTGATTTTCCTCCTCTTGGTCTCTTTGACAGCCGCCTGTGCATATTCTATCTCATTGTAGAGAACCAGAGCCATGCCTTTTAAGCGATCAAACACCACCTGTAAAAATAAAATGAAAAACGAAATAAGAGGGAAGAAAGGGGAGGAATCGTCATAGCAGCTTAGTTTCAAAAAAACCTAAAACATAGTAGCTTAGTTTCAAAAAAGTTGTTGTGGCAGCCGAGCGGAGCTGGCAGCAGATCCGGACAGTGAGGAGGGTTGGGGAGGAACATGGGCCAGTCCTGGAATCTGGGGAAGGCTCTGATGAGGGCTCTGTGTCAGAGGCAGAGAGGGGGCCAGAGGCATATGCCAGTTATGAGTCTTCAGAGTCAGACATCAGTGAGGCAGACAGACAGTTGGAGCCAGTTCCCAGTAAGCGCATGCACAGAGTTGCCAGACGAAAGCAACAGCTAAAGAACAGGGGTTGACTTGGGAGTAAGGACACAATTTTTGCCATTTTTCTAAGTCAATACCATGACCAAGTTTTCCCCCCAATCATAGATTCTTTAACTTGTTTTTCTTCTAGCTTAACCTCTAATAAGTATCCATATAGTTTTTTAATCACCTTTTCATCAGTACCTATCAAAATTTTATCTAATTCAATCATTTTATCATAGAAACCTTCCATTTTAAGATCTTTTATCATATCTAGAAAGTATTTGCAGATTTGAAAACCAGTTCATCTTTATATCTTGTTCTTCCAGTTCTTGCATAGATTTAAGTTCACCCCTTTGCATTCAATATTTCATCATATCTGTTTGTTCCTTTTTGTATGTTATTGGGTATGAAAATGCTTCAATGGTTGATAACCAGACTGGAATTTTTAAATAATGTTGTCTTTTCATCTTCTCCCAGTTTAATAGCAAAGCCTCACATATATAATGTCTTCTAAAATACCCCTGCGTTTTAGTTCCCTTGTACTATAAGAAAGCGTGCCATCCCAACAACAAATCATGTCCTTCTAAAGTCAATAATCTAGAATTTCTTAATGTTATCCATTCCTTAACCCACCATCAAGCTTGTTGCCTGGTAATATAACTCCCAATTAGGTAGGCCAAATCCTCCTCTTGTTCTAGCATCTTGTAACAGTTTTAATTTTATTCTCGCTTTCTTTCCCTGCCAAATGTACTTCAACACTGTTTTGTTTAAATCGTCAAAATAATCTTTCCCTAATCTAATTGGAATTGTCTGGAACAAATATAAAATCCTGGGTAATATATTCATCTTAATTGTTGTTATTCTCCCTATTAGTGATAGTTGTAAATTTTCCCATTTTGCCAAATCTGTCCCAATCTGTTGTTTGAGTTTATGATAATTGTTCTCTTTAAGTGTACATCTTGCTGTCAAATATATCCCCAAATACTTGACCATATTCATGACCTGAATCTTCAAAGCTTCCGCCACTACTTCTTTGTCTTAATAGCATGTTCTTTTCAAAATCTTCGTTTTATCTTTATTTATTTTCAAACCTGCTACTTTTCCATATTCCTCTATTTTTTTCTATCAATTTAAGTGCAGTTTCTAATGGATCCTCTAAGACAGCGGTTCTCAACCTGTGGGTCGCAACCCCTTTGGGGGTCGAATGGCCCTTTCACTGGGGTCGCCTAAGACCATCGGAAAACACATATTTTCAATGGTCTTAGGAACGGCATAGTAGACTGAGCTCAAACTACAGCTTCTGAGTCAGGAAAAGGCTGGCTGTCAGCCGGCAGCTCCTGCTCGGCAAAGCTTCTGATATGCTCTTTGGGAGAACCGCTCTGAGCCACAAGCGCTGAGCGGTTGCTTTTCCTTTCTTAGAAAGGGAGGCTCACTCGGCCACGGTAGCCCCTGGTGGCCCAGCGAAGATCTCGGGTGAGAAGAGCGGGTAATGAAGGGGGCAGGGCTGGGACTGATTCCATTGATCTGCTCTTTCTTTGGCCAAGGCAGGAAGGAGAAGCGGCCGCCTCTCTTGGGATGCACGTTGGCTGCCTCACCCTGCTCAGCGAGGGGCAAGCCGGATTGGCGACAGCTGTTTGGCGCGCTCTTTTTCCCCCCACAAGACACCTCTGCCATCTTAGGGAATATCCTGTGCTGAGCTGCCAAGGGAAGCATCTTCACCGCTTTCCCTTCAGGCTGCCCCTGCTTTGAATCCACTTGGGTCAGTGCCCTAATTTGTATTCAGTTAATTATTGCTTTTCTATCCCCTCTTCCTTCTGGGAGTTTAGAGTGCCTGGCCCGAGGATCGCCATTCAAATAACAACCTCTGAGGAAGGCCAATTTGAGTGTTATCAGCCCCAAGTCAGCCACTTTCTGGTCTCTTCAGCCCAAACCATAATCACTATTAATTCTTGCTTTAGCCCTGTATTCATACATTGCACTAGCGATGAATCAAACTACCGTTGGGTTCGTGGCAAACTGAACTATAAACTATATAATTGTTATGTAGTCATATACTATGGTGGCTAAGTACAATGTGAGCCATAATGATTTTGATATTGGCTGAACTCATTCAATATGTTGGTGACAATAGAATTGTTACATGGAAGAGATTTTGCAATTGTTTGTGATGAGTTTAAAAAGGGTAGCCTTCTAAGCTTATAAAGAAATTTCCAGAAAGCCTTCTGACTTTCTTCTAGTTACATACATTTAGTTTATTATCCAGAAGTCATAAAATTCTTCATAGTGGGCCTTTCAGACTTTTTATGAAAATCGTCTTTTCTGTCTTTAACCAGATGTAACGACGTGGCAAAATATCTGGATTTGATTGTTGGATTTTCACTGTGTAGATGCAAATGTGAATTCTTACTAGTGGTTGGACTCAAAATGGGTCTTTAATTAATTATGTTGAATTTGTAATAATGAAAATACATCCTGCATATCAGATATTTACATTACGATTCATAACAGTAGCAAATTTACAGTTATGAAGTAGCAACGAAAATAATTTTATGGTTGGGGGTCACCACAACATGAGGAAGTGTATTAAAGGATCGCGGCATTGGGAAGGTTGAGAACCACTGGTCCAAGATGAAGACCAGATCACCTGCAAATGCTTGCAATTTATATTCTTCCTTTTTGATTTTCATTCCTTTTACAACACAATAGTAGAGTTGGAAGGGACCTTGGAGGTCTTCTAGTCCAACCCTCTGCCTAGGCAGGAAACCCTATACCGTTTCAGACAAATAGCTATCCAACATCTTCTTAAAGACTTCCAGTGTTGGGGCATTCACAACTTCTGGAGGCAAGTTATTCCACTGATCAATTGTTCTCACTGTCAGGAAATTTCTCCTCAGTTCTAAGTTGCTTCTCTCCTTGATTAGTTTCCACCCATTGCTTCTTGTCCTTCCCTCAGGTGCCTTGGAAAATAGCTTGACTCCCTCTTCTTTGTGGCAACCCCTGAGATATTGGAACACTGCTATCATGTCTCCCCTAGTCCTTCTTTCTCTTAAGCTAAACATACCCAGTTCCTGCAACCGTTCTTCATATGTTTTAGTCTCCATGTCTTTTTCTTCTCTAATATTACTATTGAGGACTTCTAATGTTAACACGAACAACAGAGCAAGCAATAGTGGACAACCTTGTCTTGTCCCTTTCCTTATTTCAATAGAATCTGTCAGTTCTCCATTTATCATTATCTTTGCTGTTTGTTTGTGATATATAGTTTGTATGGCTGGAATGAATTTCTTACCAAAGCCCATCTGCTCCAACTGTAACAAAACAAATCGCCAGTTCACATTGTCAAAGGCTTTCTGCGCATCTAGGAACATCAAAGCCATTTGTTTTTCAGGATGTGCCTTATATTATTCCAAAGTGTCCAGAATTATTCTCATATTGTCTTTAATTTGTCTCTTTGGCAGAAACCCATTTTGATCAGGATGATTAAAGTTATTTAACTTTTTTTGAGTCTTTCTGCCAATATTGAAGCAAATATTTTATAGTCTGAATTTAGCAGGGAAATAGGTCTATAGTTCTTAATTTGATGTGGGACGGCCTCTTCTTTTGGCACAAGTGTAATATATGCTTCTGACCACGATTTGGGTATCCTCATCTTTAACATAACTTCATTCATAAACACTTTTATTAATTTGCTGTGAATTCTGCCCATTCACATCCAGCAAAGTCTTTCAAGGGAGGATTTCCAGTCACAGACCTTATCTGGCTTGGAGAGCTGCCAAGCCAATATCTGCAGAACTTGGCCAGGGGTCTCGGAGAGTCACAAACCAATTAAGCGAATTAATTGTGTCCTGCAAATTCCACTCCCATTTTGCTCCTTTTATTTCCCCTGGGAGGGGCTATTCATTATCTGGCTTTACTCTCAAGTCGACCCCTGTTGTTTAGCTGTTCCCTTCATCTGGCAACTCTGTGCATGCACACACTGGGATCAGGCTCCAGCTGTTCATCTGCCCCACTGATGTCTGACTCTGAAGGCAGCTGGTAACTGGCATACGGCTCTGGCCCCATCTCTGCCTCCGACACAGAGCCCTCATCAGAGCTTTCCCCAGACTCCAGGACTGGCCTATCTTCCTCACTGTCCGAATCTGCTGCCAACTCTGCTGCCGGGCCACAACAGGGGTGGTACTGAATGCCCAAACAGACTAGATGACGAAACACTTTGAGATAGGGGTCCCCAACCCTGGTCCATGGACCACCTAGCAGAGGTGATCGCTATGAGGAAAACCACTTTGAAGAACTGTTAGGTTCACCTCCCTCAGGGGTTCAAAATGCGCCTCCGTCAGCACCTGGAGCACCGTGCCCCTCCTGGGCATTGGCGATGACTATGCAACCAGGAACGCCGATCCTCGCACCCACATGCTCCTCTCAAAGATGGTCACTGTCCAAAATGGTCCGAACGCTGGAGCCAGCTCCTATTGAGCCTCTCTTTCCTAATCCATTGGCGTGTCCTGCGATCCCCTCCAATGGAGCCGGGGATCGCACAGTGTAGCGCCCTGCGGCGCGAGGCCTGAAACCCCCGCCTGCAACCGCCCAGCAGCTTGGGAGCTCCCCACTAGCGCAGCAAACCCAGCTTGTGCAAACAGCTAGAATACGGAGAGGCGCGAGGGAGGGAGGTGGGAGAGATGAAATGAAGGAAACGAATAAGGAAAAATGGAAAAGTTTTCGAACCGAATGGAGAGCCAGCAAAAGAAGTCCTTCTGGGCCAAAACCTGAGGTTAAACTGGGGAGTCAGGAGGAGTAGAGGGAGTGGCCTCGAATTCTACCTCAGTCTCCGGGCAAATTGGCCGTGTTAATAACCAGTTGTTACTCCTCCCACGCCTGACTTCGGAGATGAGTGAAAGAGTGGGAGAGAGAAAGAGAAAAAGAGAGAGAAAAAAGAGAAAGAGAGAAAGAAAGAGAGGCAAACTCATGCAATGGAAGAATGGACCACTTACCTTCACCACCGGGCCGTAGCGGAAGAAATGTCGCGTCAAATACTGATCCGTGAGGCTTGTCGCTAGTCCGTCCAGCCACACGCAGTTGGTAGGCATGCTCTTCCCAAAGCCCAGCTGGACACCCAAATGGAAAAGAGCCAGTCAGACAAGTAACACACCATTAAACTCATTTAAACAAAACCATTATGGAAATAATCATGCTTCCGAGGCGAGCATTAACAAGTCCAATGGTACTCTCTTTGATGCCATTTGGGCAAGCTGTTGGCACAAAAAACTTTTTTTTAAGATGAGTAAAAAAATAACAACTGTTGGCTCTGCAACAACAACCCCCTCCTCTTCACCTGCAGGAGGACAAAGATCAATACAGACGATGCTTCAACAGGAAAAAGACAAAGGAGTAACATTAGAGGCGATTATGCAAGGAATACAAAAATTACAAATAAGAGCAGAAAGCATTGAAAAGAGAACAGAAACCATCAAAAAAAGAACAGAGAATATGGAAAAGAGAATTGAGACGATAGAACAACGAACAGAAAATATAGAACAAAAGACAAGTAAAACAGAGGAAAAAATTGAAAATATTCAACAATTGATGATGAAATATGAGGACAGACTACAAAAAATGGAAGAAAAGGATGAACAAAAGAGAAGAAAACTGAGGACATTGACAGTAGATTGAGTATGGTGGAAAAAGATAACAGCGGAATATAGGGATGGGAGATGGATCGGTCAGAATTTTTCTTAAGATTTCAAAATATAGAAGAAGAAAAAGGAGAGAATTTGGCACAAATAGTATCAGAAATTCTGACAGATGTGTTAGAGATAACTCAAGAGGAGATGATGGATGGTATAGACGAGGTGTTTCGAGTTTACAGAAGATATGCAGCGAGAAATGCTCTCCCAAGGGAAGTTCATGTAAGATTCACTAAGAAAATAATCAACTCACAAATACTACAGAAAACAAGAGATAGAAAACTGTAATATAAAGGCAAGGAGATTGTAGTCCTGAAACAAATTCCAAGAAGAGTGAGAGAGACGAGAAGAAAATATCAATTCCTGACTAAGATTTTACTTAAAAAAGACGTCAATTATAGATGGCTCATACCAGAAGGTTTAATATTTGCATGGCAAGGACAAAGATACAGAATAGATATAACCAAAAAGGCAGAAGTATTCTTCATAGAACATCTGAGAGAGAAGGCTGAGAAGGCTGGAAAAGAAGAATTATTGGTAGAACTCCAAGAGGCATCCAGAGCCGAGACTAAGAAAGTAGAAGGTGCTGTAAGCGGGATTGAAACAGAAGAAGGTGCTGTAGGCGGTGTTGATATTAGAGAACCACGAGAACCGAGATCAACTAGAGCTATAAATCCTACTTATAAAACATAACTATGGAAGAGAAAAAAATGATTACACTCAATATAAATGGACGCAACTCAGCAATTAAAAGAATATTTCACAAATTAGAAAAAATTAAAATTGGACATCATCTGTCTACAAGAAGTGCATATTCAAAAACAATATGAATACTTATTGGTGCAGCCAAAACTGGGGAAAAGATTTACCGCATTGGCAAGCTGTGAGAAAAGAGGAGTTATTTTTTTATATTAAAGATACAATTCCAGTGAAATCAATTTATACAGATGAAGATGGAAGAATGCTGATGGTGGAAATTATGGACAACACTAAGAAAATACTTTTAATTGCAATTTATGCTCCTAAAGATAAACAAGATCAATTTTATAGAAAACTAATTGATTTGGACTATGCTGATATTTGTACGATGGGAGATTTTAATAGAATTGTAGATCAGAATATGGACTATAAAACACAAAAAACAACAAAGCTAAATAGAAAACCACTCCCAAAATCCTTTTTGACTTGATGAAATGGGAAAACCTACACTATCAATGATAGGGAGAACATATACAATCAAAATGAATATCCTACCCAGAATCTTGTATCTGTTCCAGACAATTCCAATTAGATTAGAGAAAGACTATTTTGACGAACTAAATAAAATAGTGCTGAAGTTTATTTGGCAGGGGGAAAAAGCAAGAATAAAATTAAAATTTTATTCTTGCTTTTTTCCCCTGCCAAATAAACTTCAGCACTATTTTATTTAGTTCGTCAAATTCTAGCATCTTGTAAGATGCTAGAATAAGAGGAGGATTGGGCCTGGGAATTATGTTACCAGGCAACAAGTCTGATGTGGGTTAAGGAATGGATAACATTAAAGTATTCCAGATTATTGACTGTAGAAGGACATGATTTACTGTTGGGATGGCATGCTTTTTTATGGTATAAGGGAACTAAAACACAGGGTTATTTTAGAAGACACTATTTACGGAAGGCTTTGTTACTGAATTGGGAGACGATCAAAAGGCAATATTATTTAAAAATTCCAGTCTGGCTTTCAACTATTGGAAGCTTTTTCATATCCAATAATATACAAAAAGGAAGAGTTAGATATGGTGAAATATTGAATGCAGAGGGTGAACTTAAATCTATGCAAGAGTTGAAACAGGAAGGAATAGGAATGAATTGGTTTTCATATGTGTAAATACAATCTAGATATGATAAAGATCGTAAAATGGAAGGTTTCTATGATAAAATGACTGAGTTAAATTTTGACAGGTACTGATGAAAAAGTAATTAAAAAATTATATGGAGACTTACTAGAGGTTAAGTTAAAGGAAGAACAAGTTAAAGAATCTATGATTGCTTGGGGAGAAAACTTTGGATGTGGGATTGACTTAGAGAATTAGCAGAAATTGTGGTCTCAAAATTATAAAATGACTATGTCAACAGCATATAAAGAAAATTTGTATAAGATGTTTTACAGGTGGCACTTATCCCCAATGAGAATAGCAAGAATGTTCAAGAACAAGTCGGAAAAGTGTTGGAAATGTCATCAGACACCAGGTTCATATTACCATATGTGGTGGACTTGCATAGAAGTTAAAAGATACTGGACTAAAATCCACACGTGGTTGGAGAAAATGATACAAAAACACATAGACTTTAAACAAGATATTTTTTTTATTGGGAATCATACCAGAAACATATAATAAAGATCTGAAATATTTGATTGTAAATGTTTTAATGGCAGCTAGAATTATATTTGCAAAAAATTGGAAAAATGAGAAAATACCAACGCAGGAGGAAGTTATTCGAAAAATAATGGAATGTGCTAAAATGAGTAAATTGACATTTGAAATTAGAGAAGAAGAAGATGAACAATTTTATAAGGTATGGAATTTGTTCTATCAGTGGTTAGATAAAAAGAACATGGAAATGAAAAATCTTGGAGAAGTCTTTCATATTATAATAATAGAATGATGTAGGTGATACCATAAAGACATATTATTATTAAATAGGTTTATAATGATGCAATGGAATATTGGTATATATATGAATCGAATATCTAGAATATTTTGTTTAAAATGAAGGAATAACAATTGTAGTTGAACATATGATGTACAATGTTAACACATCTATGTGTATTTGATGGACAATCTGTGACTATATATAACTGAAAGTGGTGATGCACAAGTACAAAATGTTGGAGAATTTTTTCATATTGTAAGAACAATAGAATGAGATAGGTAATATTAGAAAGACATATTATTACTAAATAGACTAATAATGATGCAATGGAATGTTGGTATATATATGATATAGATATAGATATAGATATAGATATAGATAGATATAGATATATATGAATCTAATCTCTAGAATATCTGTTTAAAATGAAGGAATAACAATTGTAAGCTGAACATATGATAACAATGTACCTATGTATACTTGATGGACAATCTGTGATTTTATATATAATTGAAAACGGTGATGCACAAATGCTTGTAACCAAACACATGCTATACGTATATGTAACTGATGATGGTTTTATATTTCATGTTTTGTTTGTCTTAAAATAAAAAACTTTTTAAAAATATATTTTTGAGGCACAGGAGGCGGCGAGCATGGTCACCTCATGGCTGCTGCTGTGTTGCAACATTTTCGGGGAGGGCTTATTTTCGGGGAAACAGGATAAAGGTTAATATTATAAACAATTAGACAATATGCGTGGATGGAGCCACTACTGGAGAATGAACAATAAACAAAGGTGACAACACTCTCCAGAAGAGCTCTAGCTTAAACAATCGACAGTTTCGTTTAATAATCTAACTATCGGAGTCGAATAATCTGACCTAAGCAGCAAGGGTCTAAGTAAGAGGCAGGGTCAATAAATCCCGGGACACCACCCCAGAGCTGTGCGCTAGAGAGGCCTCCACGTACCTTGAGACGATTGTTTCCAAGATATTCTCCATCCATCTTTTTGATGGCTTTGCAGACACTAGAAATATCGGAGAACTGCAGGAAGGCATACTGAGGAATCCCGTTCACTCTCTTAATGTGGATATCCTGGTGGGGAAGGAAAGCGTTAAGGGAGGGGTCGGCAACCTTAAACACTCAAAGATCCACAAAAGTCCTAACTGGAATCCCCCCAACTCCCCCCCCCCAATTCAATTCTGGAGCCAACCGGAAGTCCAGTTCCCCCACCATAGAGTCTCTTCCTAGCACGGTGTCCTTTTCCCTCTACCTGTCGTAACCGAAAGCCCTATCAATTGTTGAGCCAAACGGAAAACCTGTCCCTTGTCATAGAGTCTCCTCCTGGTGCACCATGCTTTCTTCCCAACTGGAAGCTACTCTCAAAATTGTGGTGCCGACTGGTGACAGGGAGCCGCAGCAGAGGGATGAAAGAGCCACATGCGGCTCCAGAGCCACAGATTGCCGACCCCTGGTCTATACCGGCAGCATCATGGGGGCAGCTGGATCAGGCAGGACGCTCCCTCAAGAGGAACAGACACCCCCACGGCAACTGACACACACCTGGCTGGGCTGCCCTATCAATGAACACTCCCTTTCTTTTCTATGCCTGAATGCCCAGGAGGTCCGCTTCCTTCCAATGTCTTTCTACCGCTGGTAGAAGCACTGAAGGCAGTGCCGAAGGGAGATTCCTAGCACCCGGCACCAACAACTGGAGGCTCTTTGCCCCTGTGCCCAACAGCCCAGCCAGCTCTCATTATTGAAAGTGAAAATGTAGCCATTCCGCCCAGTTTGCACTTGTTCTTCCTTGAGCTGGAAACAAAGGACCAGCACACACGTTATATGGGGGGGGGGGGGGAGAGAGAGAAAAGAGAGAGAGAGAGAGAGAGAGAGAGAGAGGGAGGGAGGGAGGGAGGGAGCTCACAAAATCTAATGGATTTTTGGCAAAAATGTTTAAAGACATCTCAGCTAAAAGTTGGAAGTGCCACCAAATACCTGGATCTTACTATCATATGTGGTGGACATGCTGAGAGGCAAAGAAATAATTGCATAAAATTTAAGACATGGCTGGAAGAGATGATATAACAACGTACTGAGCTGAAGCCAGAAATATTTCAGCTAGGAATTCTACCTGAAATACTTTGGGAAGTATTTTACCAATGGATGGAGAATAAAAAAGGGGTCTGGAAATGAAGAAAGGCTAAAAAAATAAGTAGATAATATATTAAGATAAGAGATATAAAGAAGGTGAAAACTGTTAGTATGTGTTTGTTGAGAATAATGATGTTTAATGTTAATATGATATCATTATAGAAGACGTTAGGAAGAAAAATGGAGTGTTTTATGAGGTTTAAATGCTTAATATATTATAATACTAAAGTTAGGGAAATGATGCTAACATGGATGTGAAAGATGTGGTAAATGAGGAACGACGTTGCACAGAGATGCTTATACCCAGGTGACACACTGCATAAGGTAAGATGGAATGTTTATTTTTGCAATTGAAAAATAATAAAACGTTTTATTTAAAAAAAAAATCGAATGGAACAACCACCAGCATCCAGTACAGAAGAGAACCCAACTATTTTGCACTGAAACTAAGAAACTTGATTAGCTGAAACCAACAGGGTTGAATGAGAAGAGCACATGACTGAGGTGAACAAAATTACGCTGTGTGTAAAGAAAGGGCACAAAGAGAAAACATTTTCCTCTTCCCCAAATATTAAAAGTTATCTAATGAAATTTAATCCTGAAAGATTCAAGCGAGACAACTGGTTTTTTTTTTGTTTTTTTTTTGCACAACACTGGAATTCGCCCCAATGAAACATGCTGGCTACCAGCTTGGCTGGCTTCAAAGAAAGGTTGGATTAAGTCAGGGAAGACACAGGGATCTTGGCCCCGAGGACTGTGCGATGCCCTCTGAAGGCCATCTGCTGAGCTTCTCTGCGCAGCCAGTGGGCCACTCTGAGAACAGACCGCTGGGCTAAACCAGCCAGAGATCCGATCCAGCAGGGCACACTCTTATCCTTACAGAAAGTAACACAGGCACACCCTTGGCTTTCAAGACAACGCACACTGCAAAAGGAGCACGGTGCCAGCAAGAGAGGGAAGATCTGAGCCATCAGCTGCTCACAGCAGAATAAATGTTGCCTTTGGTCAATTAGAGAAGAAGGGCGATGGATTAACTAGAAAATTTGGCCTCGGCACAGGTGAGTAAGCAAAGCTTTGCTCAACTGAGTGAGGGTTAAATTTTTCCGTAAAAGTTCAGAGTTTTTACAATGTTGTATCATCACAACATCTGCCAAGATTCGGTTGTCACTTTCCCCTCGCTACACAACTGCTCTTTCTCTCAAGTGGCAGCACGTCAAGTCATTATCTGTACATGGCTAAGACATGTGCCCTCTTTCAGGGTTGGAATGTTATGATTTCTGTATTAAGGTAAAGGTTCCTCTTGCACATATGTGCTAGTCGTGTCTGACCCTAGGGGGCGGTGCTCATCTCCGTTTCAAAGCCGAAGAGCCAGCGCCGTCTGAAGACGTCTCCGTGGTCATGTGGCCGGCATGACGACATTTCCCAGCTGTCGCTAGATGATCATGTGACAGCCGTGGCTAGGGGGGCGTTCCACCAGGTTCGCCTGGTGCGCCAATTGCGCCCCCTACTGGAGCGGGACGCCCTTCGCACAGTCACTCATGCCCTGGTGACTTCCCGTCTTGATTACTGCAATGCTACATGGGGCTCCCCTTGAGATGCACCCGAAGGCTCCAGCTGGTCCAGAATGCAGCCGCGCGGGTTATTATGGGGAGTACTAGGTACTCCCATGTAACACCTTTCCTGTGCGAGCTGCACTGGCTGCCTGTGGCTTTTCGGGTGCGTTTCAAGGTGCTGATTGTCATCTTTAAAGCGCTCCATGGCTCGGGACCTAGTTACCTGCGGGATCGCATTCTACCCCACACATCCCTGCGACCAATCTGCTCTCACAGAGAGGGACTCCTCCGGGTACCTTCCGCTAAGCAGTGCGGGCGGGCGGTGCCTAGGAATAGGGCCTTCTCTGTGATGGGCCCAACCCTCTGGAACGACCTCCCCCCCGATATTAGAACCACCTTGGACCTCCGCTCCTTCCGCAAGAAACTCAACCTGTTTCGACTAGCCGGCCTGGCCTAATTGTAATTGTACTTACAAGTAACACCCATTACTGACCTTCCTGGATGGCTTTTTAAATTTTAAATTTTGGGGTTTTAAATTGGTTTTAGAATTGTTTTTAATTATTTAATTAGTTTGGGTTGTATATACAGACGGTATGTTTGCGTTGTTTTGTCTGGTGTTTTATGTTATGTTTTGTCGTTTTATACACGAATGGTCTGTACACCGCCCCGAGTCCCTACGGGGAGAGGGGGCGGTCTATAAATTTAATAAACCTAAACCTAAACCTATGACTCAACGCTGAAGGTGCACGGAACACTGTTCCCTTCCCACCAAAGGTGGTCCCTATTTTTTCTACTTTCATTTTTTACGTGCTTTCGAACTGCTAGGTTGGCAGACGCTGGGACAAGTCACGGGAGTTCACTCCGTTATGCGGCGCTGGGAATTCAAACTACTGAACTGCCGACCTTTCTGATCGAGAAGCTGTGTCTTAGCCACCTGACGATTTCTGCATTAAAGGACAATAAAATCTAGCACCGGATTAGGGTTTTTTTGAACATGTTTTGACACAGAAAGAGAGCTAAACTGCTTGTACATACCACTATTCCTCCAAAACGCTGGAAAATGTTACAAAGGTCCTGACATGTGGTGGTTTTTTCAAGGTTGCCAATGAAGAGGGTTCTAGTCGCTTTAGGGTGAAACTCGTTGATCCTTTCATCCGGTGGCCGGAATTCGTTCTCGTTTTCGGTTTCTGAGGGCAAAAGAAACAAAAAATAGCGCCTTCCGAAACATTTTTGTTTCTACAAATCTTCTAGCGGTTATTTGGCTCAAGTGACCCCCCCCTCCTCACTCCAAAGGTTTTTGCACTAGGCTAGGGGATGCCAGAAGATAAGAGTGGCCTGGGAATCCCTGAGAGACAATGAAAATGTAAAATAAAATTCGTAGCAAAAAACAAAATAAAATCCAGCAAAATAACCTGGAAAAATAGCTGATAGAACCACTTCAGAAATGATTTGGCCGTCATTTTTGATTTTCTAATTATAAAAGGCCAACACATGAATAAAGCCAGCTAAGGCTGCACTGTGCTAAATAAAATGAAAGTGGGACAAGGAATAGGGCCGTGATGGCGAACCCATGGCACGCGTGCCCAAAGCGGCAAGCAGAATCATTTTCTGCAGGGCCACTTTCAGGGTGTTTTCAGGCCATTCTTGGGGTGATTTGGGGGCAAACATGGCCTGAAAAACAACCCCAAAAGTGTCCTGTTTTATGGGCTGTTTTCAGGCCGTTTCCGGTGCTCTGGCACCCACAGAGACCAGTTGGCAGGGCCAGAAACCAGAAGAGCAGCTGGTGATGGTGTATGTGCCCATAGAGAGGGGTGTGCGTGCCACTTCTGGCACGTGTGCCATAGGTTACCCATCACGGGTTTAGACAGTTCAGGCCCCTAAGCTGGCTTTGAAATGGCTTCGAATCTTCTCCATTCCACCCAAGACGTTCTGATCTGCTACAGCCGGGCATCTTTGGGGCCAGAGGAAGCCGTGGGTAGGTAGTTCCCCAGGAGTCGAGGAGGCCTTCCGAGGGGGCTCACCTGGCCCTATCCAAGCCGTCATTTCAATCTGCATGCCGAAAAACAGCTTCCCTTTGGAGGCGTTCAGGGCCTTCTTCTGGTCCTCCTGCTGCCGGAAGAACACCAGTCCGTATCGCTCTTCGGAGTCCCCGTGAATCTGGACACAAGTCACCTTCCCGCACTTCTTGAATTCATGGAACAGCCCGTCCTTGAGGCTGGTGTCTACACCGCAAGAGGCAAATCAAAAGAAGGCATGGTCATCTTTGGAATCCAGAGTGTGTCAGACCTGGAAGCCATCTTTTCCTTTTTGGGTTTCAGGCCTGCCACTCTTTCTACTGTGGGAAAATGGGGTGGGGGGGGTGAGTGTATGGAGTTGGGTGAGGTGTAGCCATAACAACATTCTTTCTCAGAAAGTCAAGGTCACTTTCGTCCCTGCACCTGGACGGATGTGGATGGGAGGGAGCTGAACTTTCAACTGGGTGGGAACCCGACTGAAAGGGATCCAGATAGGCAGCTTCGTCCAGGTACTGGGGAAGCTGGCGTGCTACCACGCTCTCAACAACCTTCGCTACAAAGCGAAGATTGGAGACCGGACTATAGTTGGCTATAGAGGCTGGGTCCAGGGAAGGCTTCTTAAGGAGGAACCTCACCACCGCCTCTTTCAAGGCAGTGGGAAAGAACCCCTCTCTCAATGAAGCGTTGGTAATCGCCTGGAGCCAGCCAACCTTCTGGGAAGCTGAAACTAACCAAGAGGGTCACTGGTCCAGCACACAAGTGGCAGCACTGAGTCTCCCCATAATCCTGTCCATGCCCTCGGGAGTCACAGGTCAAAGATAGTTTCCACAAGATTCATCCCCGTCGACTCGCCCGAATCTACCCAGTCAGAGTCCAAGCCTGTCCGAATCTGTGCGATTTGATCCTGCAGAAACTGAACAAATTCTTCAGCCCTACCCTGTAAGGGGTCTTCCCCAGTTCCTTAAGTAAGGAGCGGGTCACCCTAAACAGGACGGCTGGGCAGTTATCTGCAGACACGATAAGAGCGGAAAAATGTTGCCGATCTGCCGCTTTTATCGCCACTGAGTAGGATTTAATATGAATTCTTACTAGTGTTCATGGAACAGCCGTCCTTGAGGCTGGTGTCTACACCACAAGGGGCAAATCAAAAGAATGCATGGCCATTTTTGGAATTCAGTGTGTGTCAGACCTGGAAGCCATCTTTTCATTTTTGGATTTCAGGCCTGCCACTCTTTCTACTGTGGGAAAATGGGGTGGGTGGGTGATTGTATGGAGTTGGGTGAGGTGTAGCCATAACAACATTCTTTCTCAGAAAGTCAAGGTCACTTTTGTCCCTGCACTGAGTAGGATTTAATATGAATTCTTACTAGTGTTCGGTCAGATTCGGACCGGCTGGCCCTCCAATCACTATCTAGGCGTCTTTTCTGGCGTTTCATCTCCCGGAGCTCCTCGGTAAACCAGGGAGCTACTCGGGATCGGCACTGGGTCTGAGGCCACAAAGGCACAACGCGGTCCAAGGCCCCAATTCAATTAGCAATAATAAAAATACATTCTGCATATCAGATATTTACATTATGATTCATAACAGTAGCGAAATTACAATTATGAAGTAGCAACGAAAATAATGTTATGGTTGGGGGTCACCACAACATGAGGAACTGTAGAAGGCGGCAAGCGTGGTCACCTCATGGCTGCTGTTGTGTTGCAATAGTTTCAGGGAGGGATTATTTCAGTACATGCGCTCAAAAGCCCAATTGGGCTAATTATCCGGGGAGGTCTTATTTTCGGGGAAACAGGGTATTTTCAAAATGGAGGTCAGAGGAACCAATAATGTAATTATAAACAGGTCGTGCCTTTACATGTTTTGGCAGAATGTTCTCGTCAGACACGGCACGGCTGGGCGGAGTGGCCACTGTGGTGCAGGGAGGCTGCGTGGGACTTACCTGTAGAACGCACAGGAAGATTCTGGACCTTAATCCCAAAACTTTTACGGGGTTCATCTTTCTCCAGAGGTGGAAGCAATTGGGAGGTGGGAGCTGGAACAGACGTCGACTGAACCGAGCGGGCTGGGGATTCGTCACTCGCACTGCCACAAGAGTCGCTGCTACAGGCAAAAAAAAAAAGAGACCGTGAGAAACGCAGTTAGAACAGTTATGCCGAGGTTCCAAAGAGACAACCAAGACATCAGCCTCGGCTTCTTCTCCGGTCCCATATATTGCTATGTGTCACCTTCAAGGAAGCGCAAAGAGGTGGGGTACAAGTGGGAAAGGATTTGAGGGCAAATCATAATCCAAAATCTCTTTTTAACTCTTCGGTGAAGGGGAATAAATCTTCCATTTTAATAGCAATAGCACTGAGACATATACCACTTCCCAGTGATTCACAGCCTTCTCTAAGTGGTGTGCAGAGTCAGCCGCTTGCCCCCAACAATCCGGGTCCTCATTTGACTGACCTGGGAAGGATGGAAGGCTGAGTCAACCTTGAGCTGGTGAGGATTAAACTGTCAAACTGCAGCCAGAAGTACCGTATTTTTCGGAGTATAAGACGCACCTTTCTCCCTCAAAAAAGAGGATGAAAATCTGGGTGTGTCTTAAAACACTGAATAAAGCACTTTTGCCCTCCCGAAACCCCTCCCCCTTTGCAAAAATGGACATGCAGAGGGTTTGGGAGGCTTGCAAAGTGCTCCTGAGGGCTGGGAAGGGCCATTCCCCCCCGTATCCTCCCCAGCTCCCAGAAGCACTCTACAAGCACCCCAAAGCTCTGCTAGGCCCCCCCCCCTTTTTTTTTTTTGCAAAAAAACAAGGCATGCAGAGGGTTTGGGAGGCTTGCAGAGTGCAAAACCTTTTTTTTTTAAATTTACCTCCTCAGAATCATGGTGCGTCTTATATTCTGGTGCGTCTTATAGTCCGAAAAATACGGTAGCTTGCAGTACTGCATTCCAACCACTGCGCCATTTGAAGCACCTAATATCTAAAGAATGTAGACAAGCAGCTGCGAATTCCGATTTATCCGAAACAGCCAGCAACGCCTAATAACGAGCTCTGCACCAGAGACCTACGAGAGCTGGATCACGACAGAAGGGCCATGCTCATAAAAACAACTCAACCCCAGTCAAAGAACTCAGGCTCACTGAACGCTCACACTAAAATCCCCAGACAAAGGAGTCATCCGGGTTTGGTGTAACGTAAATGGCTGTACGCTGACAACAGGGAAGTTAATTAAATATTCGGTTTCAGCTTATCGGTAGTAATACAGGACGCCGGAAAAATTGCGCTGTGTCCCCCGCCTCCCTTCAGAGAGCAGCATGATTAAAATGAACGTTTGCTTGCCTTCTACCAAGAAAAGCACAGCTTGTAAAACCACAGTAAACAACTTACAACTTGCAAATCTTAATCAGCCTTTACCAACTTGGCCCCTCCCAGATATTCCGCAATAGAGTCACAGCATTCCTGAGAGCTGTACTCCACAACATCCGAAAAAGCACTGATTTACAGAAGGTGCTACAGGTAGTCCCTGGTTTATAACAGTTCGTTTAGTGACCATTCCCAAGTTCTAACGGGATGGAAAAAGTGAGTTATGACTGTTTTTTCACACTTACGGCCGTTGCAGCATCCCCGTGGTCACGTGATCAACAGACACTTGGGAAATGACTCATATTTATGACGGTTGTGGTGTCTTGCTATTCCCTTTTGCGGACTTCTGACAAGCAAAGTCAATGGGAGGAGTCAGATTCACTGAACAGCCGTGCGACTAACTTAACAACCGCGGTGATTTCCCTTAACAGCTGAGGCAGGAAGGGTAGCAAAATGGGGAAAAACTCCCTGAACAAATAATAGAATGGAATGGAATAGACAGTGTTGGGACCTTGAAGGTCATCTAGTCCAACCACTGCTTAGGCAGGAAACCCTGCACCACTTCAGACACATGACAGTCCAATATCTTCTTTAAAACTTCCAGTGTTGGAGGATTCATGACTTCTGCAGGCAAGTTGTTCCACTGATTAATTTTTCTCACGGTCAGGAAATTTCTCCTTAGTTCTAGGTTGCTTCTCTCCTTGATTAGTTTCCACCCATTGCTTCTTGTCCTGCCTTCTGGCAGGTGCTTTGTCAGGGGCTTAAGGCAAGGTTGTCACCACCACCCAAATGGGGATTCACAATGTAGTCCAATACTACTCACAATCCAATCTTCTAAACCATTAAAGATGTACGTAAGAATGAAATCCAAATATCTCTGAGGAGAAACGCTATGACACATCCGTCCTCATTGAGGGACTGAGTCGAAAGCAGGATCTGCCTAGCAACAAGGGTGTGGCTTAACAGTCTTGTCAGACTCAGTCCAATCAATGAGTGGATGAGGTCAACCCAGTCTGGATGCTACTTCCCCCACTATGGAGAATAACTTGACTCCCTCTTCTTTGTGGCAGCCCCTGAGATATTGGAAGACTGCTATCATGTCTCCCCTAGTCCTTCTTTTCGTTCAACTAGACATACCCAGTTCCTACAACCGTTCTTATGTTCAAATGTTTCACTTAGAGACAGAAAAGTTGGCCTCAAGTGTGTCTGTAAGTTGAGGACTACCTGTACAAATGTTTAGCATGGAAGGGAGAAACATGCCGTGTTTCCCCGAAAATAAGACAGGGTCTTATTTTCTTTTGGCCTCCGAAATAAACACTTGGCCTTATTTTCAGAGAGGTTTTATTATTTTTGAGATTCTGGAGGCGGCGAGCGTGGTCACCTGAAGGCTGCTGCTGTGTTGCAATATTTTCAGAGAGGGCTTATTTTAGCGCATGCGCTACAAAGTCCAATTGGGCTAATTATACGGGGAGGTCTTATTTTCAGAGAAACAGGGTGGTATGCGGAAGGGGAAAATAAAAGCCCTAATAAAACGTTGGAAAAGGGATTTAGCAGAAAATAAAAGAACCACATTCACAACTCACCTCAAACTTTAAAACAAAATGTTTGTTCACATCTGACTGCATGGAGAGACACGTAAGTTGGCAAAAAAAAGGCCGGGTCATAACGGGCATTGCATAAAAGGGCATCTTGAGCACCTGGGGGAACTGTACAAAGACTAAGGACTTCTACCACCAGAGAACTGGTATGGTTCTCATTAGCGCCTCTGGGCAAATCGAGCAGAAGGTTGCATTCAGTTGCGCAGGTGAGTGAAGAAGTGACAGTTCAAGTGGGAAAGGAAGCGTTTGCCAGCAACAGAAAAGCATTACGGTAACTAAGAAGAGACATAAGACACCAATACGCCATGGTTGCACAACGCTTCTTGGCACCATCCTAGGTCAGGTGAGAAAGCGTTTGTGCCAGGTAATCAATGCTTAGCCAAATGAGCCTGACTCCCCAATTCGAGCCGACTCTCCCAAAAGGAGCTCCTGGCACAGATCCCAGTTCAAAGGGTGCAGAGTTTGGATCTACCAAGCTTTCCCCAAAGCGGAAAAAGCTCTCGTGCGGCAACTTGCAGAAAAATCCAAGCTAAACTACCCTCCCGTTCCTGGAATATCCCCGATTGTCGAGAGGAAAGGGAAAGGTGGAGTTTGGCGACAGGACTGCTCCACCACGTAAACTCTTAGGCCATCCCCTGGGGACAAAGTAGGTTGGGCAGTTGCTCCTGCTGATACAGAAATAAGCTTTAAGAAGCTTCAAGACCTTTGGCCTAATTCATCGCCATGTGGTTTCCTCCAAAAGAGAATGCAGAACTTTCACCGAGAATTTTATTAAAATAAAAAAAAAAAAGCCAAGGTATTCCCACGCTATGTGCATTCTATCCTATTTTTAAAATCTTTCTCTCCCCAAGGGTTTGACGTGGCTAAGATGCTGAGCTTGTTGATCAGAAAGGTCGGCGGTTTGAATCCCTAGCACCACGTAACGGAGTGAGCTCCCATGACTTGTCCCAGCTTCTGCCAACCTAGCAGTTCGAAAGAACGCAAAAAAATGCAAGTAGAAAAAGAGGAACCGCTTTTGGTGGGAAGGGAAGAGTGTTCTGTGCACCTTTGGCGTTGAGTCATGCCGGCCACATGACCACAGAGATGTCTTTGGACAGCGCTGGCTTTTCGGCTTTGAAACGGGAATGAGCACCGCCCCTTACAGTCGGGAACAACTAGCACATATATGTGAGGGGAACTTTTACTAGGCATTCTCTCCTAACAATGGGGTTTCTAAATTATTTAAAGGACGGGGGGGGGGGGGGGGGGGGAAGGGGAGCAAACAATGCAGCAACTTGCTGTTTTCCTCTGATAACCCAACAAAGGAAGACCCAACAATTCCTGACAGCTCAATATAAGGGCACAGGTGCCTGACTGATCCTTGCCAATTGTCAGTTACCCTGAAACAAGTACATTTAAATCCTAAGAAACCCTAGGGCTGAGTGAGGGAGGCGTGCCCAAAGCCACCCAGCTAGCTCTGGATCCAAGGCAGGACTAGAACTCACAACCTCCCAGTTTCTAGGCCAGGGCCTTTAATCACTACACGAGGGGTCAGCAACCCGTGGCTCTGGAGCTGCATGTGGCTCTTTCATCCCTCTGCTGCGGCTCCCTGTCTCAAGTCCAGAATAGATATGAAGCCTCGGGAAGGCCTCCGGGGGGCCGGAGGAGGCTGATTTCACCCTCTACAGGCTCCGATTAAAGACTCTGGAGCCTGAGGAGGGCGAAAAATGGCTTTTAAAAAGGCTGAACTCAGCTGGCCAGCGCGTGCATGCGCGCTGGCCAGCTGACAGGGCAATGCCTCGCGTGCCATAGGTTAGCCATCCCGGCCTTATTCCATTCTATTCCTACTTCTACAGTCTGATTAGGAAGGCCCTTTCCTTGAAAATATAAATGGGATGATATATTTCTGTTTATCTTTATCCCCCCCCCCCCAATCATTTATGGGTGTACTTGATGCATATATCTTGTCTTTCTATGTACACTGAGAGCATATGCACCGAAGACAAATTCCTTGTGTGCCCAATCACACTTGGTCAATAAAGAATTCTATTCTATTCTATTCTATTTTCTATTCTATTTTATTCTACAGTCCTTATTCCTTTCCTTTCCATTCCTACTTCTACGGTCTGATTAGGTAGGCCCTTTCCTTGAAAATATAAATGGGATGATATATTTCTGTTTATCTTTATCTCCCCCACCCCCGTCAATCATTTATGGGTGTACTTGATGCATATATCTTGTCTTTCTATGTACACTGAGCATATGCACCAAAGACAAATTCCTTGTGTGCCCAATTACACTTGGCCAACAAAAAATTCTATTCTGTCTATATTCTGTTCTATTCTATAGTCCTTATTCCTTTCCATTCCATTCCTACTTCTACAGTCTGATTAGGAAGGCCCTTTCCTTGAAAATATAAATGGGATGATATATTTCTGTTTATGTTTATCTCTCCCCCCCCCCCCCCCAAATCATTTATGGGTGTATTTGATGCATATATCTTGTCTTTCTATGTACACCGAGAGCATATGCACCGAAGACAAATTCCTTGTGTGCCCAATCACACTTGGCCAATAAAGAATTCTATTCTATTCTATTCTATTTTCTATTCTATTCTATTCTATAGTCCTTATTCCTTTCCTTTCCATTCCATTCCATTCCTACTTCTACGGTCTGATTAGGTAGGCCCTTTCCTTGAAAATATAAATGGGATGATATATTTCTGTTTATCTTTTTTTTTTTTTTTTACAGTGCCGCAGTTCTTTGCCTGGAACCAACACAGAGAACTGCAGACTGGCTTGACCAGTCCAATTTCACCACGGCAAGCTATGTAGTAGCCACAGCAACATGGGAAAACTCATAATTCGCCTGTCTATTACATTTCATACCGACACTCAATTCAAGGCAATAAACAAAAGATGTCGTTAATAAAGAAGAAAGAGGGAGAGTCCAGGCAGTTAAGCCGGTGCTGAATTATAAATGAAAATGCAGAAAACTCTATCGCCAAGCAATCAAAGGCCCGCTTCTACAAAAGCAACAAAGAAACTTCCATCCTAGAGTGGCTCAAAAGGGATCTATTTCGCAGGTGGGGCTTTTGTCTCCTTGGGGGCAGCCCGCCCAATGCTCCTACTTCCACCCTGGTGGGGGGAGGGGGGGCGGGAATGGAGGCAGGTGCAGACCAGGAGATGGTGCTGGTCTGTTTCAGGAGGACCAGCAGAGAAAATCACAACTTTTGCAGCTGATGTGCTGTGGTTTCCGGGACCAATACCGGGACCCAAAGCAAAAGACGCCCCACGCCTGCAGAGGGAGGACGATACCTGTCGTTGTTGGTATTGCTGCTGCGGTTGATTGAATCGCTGCTCGAAGACCGGCTCCTAGAACCGATTCCGCTGGGCGATCGAGTGGATCTGGACGCTTGGCTCGCCAGCCTCTGGGGAGACTGTGTCCTGGACTGGGAAGAATGGGGGGACCGGCTCCTGCTGTGCTGGTAACTCCTTTCCGGCCTTCTACCTCGGACCTCTCTGGTGAGGTCATCCCGGTAGATATCCCTGTGTACCACGCTGGGCAACGTAAACTGCTCCCGAGCCCGAGGTTCGTAACGAGGGTCATGAGCATCAAAGCGGCTCGGGCTGTGACTCCGAGAACTGTAATAGAGTCCGTGTTGCAAAGTCCGTTCCCGAGGATCCCGGTAATAATCCTGATCGTAATGTCTCATACGATCAAATCCTCTGGTCCTCCATTCATGGTGTCCATAGGCACTAGGCTCATAAGCACGCTCCCTGTTATCTGAAGCCCTGCATTTAGGAGGGGAAAAACAAAACACATCAAATTAGAGAAGAACTCAACAACATGCAACACTTAATGCAGGGTTGGCTGTTACTGCAAGTCATGAAAAGGCCAACGATGATCTATTTAGCAGACTGAATGAGCTTGGTCTTTTATGTGACTATTCGCTCACATTTGCACGTAACATAGGTCTGGCACTGACTCAGTTTCACTGCTTAAACTGAGCCAGCTTGATGCCTTCTGTACTAGATTTCTACCCCATAATCCCCGCCTCGCAGCACAATGGCTAGGGATCATGGGAGAAGAAGGCTAACGAACCTGAAAGGCATCCAGAACTAAGCTTCTGTGGACAGAATTGTGTACCACAGTCCCAAATGATCTTGTGCAAAATAATTTAATTTCAGCAGTTCTATTTATCTATTTCTGGGATGAAACAGAACTACTTAATGTGTTTCATTCCATGACTATCCTAGAATCCTATCGTTAAAGTGTTGGCATCAGCCACAAAATCGTAGAAAAAAAAAAGCAATTTATTTTTAAAAGCTCACTTGAAATTTAAGAGTCCTAGGACAATGTATCATCTTAGCTAAAGTCAGATCTCTGCTTCTCTTGAAGTCAAGATACAGCCAACTAAAAGTCACGATGTTTTTTAAATAAGTTTTTTAGACAAACAAACACAAACAAAACATAAAACATAAAATCATCTTCCAGTTGCATACAGTGTGTCGGTTGGTTACAAAACTGTTGTGCATCCTCTCCATAGTCCTCGCTTACAATTTATATAAAATCTCATATTATCAATCTAGGATATATGTATACATTATTATCATTGTTAATCATTTATTTGACTATAACTATTATTACTTCATTTTATGTGAGATATTCTGAATTTTGAATTAATTTATATTATGGCATTTCATTACATCATCCTAAATCCATCCAATGGTAGTACATCTTTATATTATATTCTGTACCATTCCATTATCTTTGTATTGTAAGATTCTCTAGTATATTTCATTTCCATATTTTTTTATCTAACCATTGATAAAATAAATCCCGTATCTTATAAAATTGTTTATCTTCTTGTTCTCTGATTTCAAATGTCAATTTCCTCATTTTGGCACATTCCATTATTTTGTGAATAACTTCCTCCTGCATTGGTGTTTTCTCGTTTTTCCAATTTTTTGCAAATACAATTCTAGCCGCTGTTAACACATTTACAATCAGATATTTCAATTCTCTACTATATATCTCCGGTAAAATCCCCAATAAGAATATCTCTGGTTTGAAATCTATATGTTTTTATATCATTTTTTCCAACCATGTGTGAATTTTAGTCTAACGAAAAAAAAGAAAGAGTAAAGGGAAAAAAAGATACAACAAGCTTCCTGTCAAAGAGAGAGAGAAAAAGAACACTGCCACTATATAGAATCCAATGCGCTTTTGTTAAATTCCAAACAAAGTTAACAATTCTCTTTTCAAGGCCCCTACAATCTTCTTTCTTTCAACTCCAAGCTTTCTTTTAACTCCAGCCTCCAACCACTGATAGTTACCCAGAGGAGCACCTGTATAAACAATCTTCCGTGCTCATCCCACTATCATTTTAAATAAACAAGGTCAGAATCCTTGAAATATAACGCCAGCTCTGACTTTGTTCAAGATTAGAAAAGGAAAACAATGTTTCCAAGCCTCTAGATGCCAGTGTTACTTATCTTCTACTTTCACTTCCCTCTTTATATTCCAAACTAAAGGAAAAAATAATTTTTCAAAAAAAGATACAATAGGACAGCGACGGAAAACTTTTTTGCCATCGCGTGCCAAAAGCGGAAGGGAGCACAGGGGTGTGTGTGCGTTGGCGTGCTACACCCATAATGCTATGTGTGTGACCCCACACACATACATGCGCACGCGACCCCCTTTTGCGGATGGACACATTTTTCGCCCTCCCCAGGCATCAGAGGCTTACTAGGAGCTTTGGGAGGACAAAAACAGCCTCCCCCACCCCACCCCCAGAGACCCTCCGGAGGCTTCCTTGAAGGCTCCAAGGGCAAAAAATCGCCTTATTTTCGGCCTCCGGAGGCTTCAGGGAAGAGAGAAAGCAAGAGAGATAAAAAGAGAAGGGAGATGGGGGAATGTATGTATGTATTTGGAGACAAATCAAATCAAATGTAAATCCAAGCAAGAAATACAGAATTTGGCTCAGATCGCTAGAGCCAATCCTGCTGCCTGGAAAGCAAGTTCTTTGGAACAAGAATCATACCGTTCTCAGCACAGCCATTTTGACTTGGCATGGGGTTGCTGTGGCCACTTGTGACTGTCTCATCGTCAGCTCAGACTTACTCCGCGTTATCCCAGAAGAACTTCACGCTGGGGGATACACTGCTTGCCATCGTTAATATTCTCCCACCGTCAGGGAAATGAGATCAAGTTAAGCTCCTCAAAGCAGGGGCAGCGTCCTGACGCCCCAGCTTTCCGAAATCCCTCTGCTCCCTTCCATTCAAATAAGTACACCTGGCAGCTTTCGCCCTATTTACACCCGCTCCCTGAGTTTTCCGCTCCCAAGAGACACGGGCGGGGAGGCGGAGAGAGGGCGATTGCACGGGGCACCTTGTTTTCCATGCCCAGCTGGTCAACTCCCCCGGCGCCGCCATCTTCTTTAGTGCGCGGTGACTAATGGCCGTGTGTGTGTGTGTGTGTGTGAGAGAGAGAGTGTGTGTCATGCCAAAGAAACTGCTGCTGCTGCTACCTGTATCACTACTACCATGTTTCCCTGAAACTATGACCTCTCCTGAAACTAACGCCTTGCCACATTTTTCGAATGGGCAAAAATATAAGTCCACCCCCGAAAATAAGCCCCCTGGACAACCCCCCCCTCCAGCCAGCCAGAGCACCGCTCACCGACCTAGCGGTATCCCGAAGGCGCCGGGGGGAAAGGCGCTCATGTTGCTTGGCGCCTTTGGGATACCGCTAGGTTGGAGAGTGGCATTCTGCCTGGTCGGAGGGGGGAGTTGCCAGGCAGCTGCTCCCTTTCGAGCAGGCTCCCGAAGAGCAGGGCACAGCCTCAGGGGCAAAGCAGCCATGAGGTGACCACACTCATGAGCAGCCGCCTGGCAAACCCCCTCTCCAGCCGGACAGAGTGCCATTCACTGACCTAGGGGGTATCCCTAAGGCGCCAAGCTACATGGCGCTCTGCCCGCCCCACAGCTCCCGTCAGTGCATGGAGCTCTGCCCGGCTGGAAAGGGGGGGTCGCGTGAGCCCCTATTCCGCCCCAAGCAAGCATGCCTCCCAGCCTCACCATGCCCTGGTCCAGCTCTCCCTGCAGGGCAACGCCGCCGCGCTCTGAGCATTACTTCTTCTCCGGCTTCCAAACTCCCAAACTCGGCTGCCGAGTCTTCCAGCAACGACAGCTCTAGGAGTGCACTCCATGGTTGGGGGCTGGCTGCTGGAAGACTCTCTGTCCGGCAGCCGGCCCATAACCATGGAGTGCACTCCTAGAGAGGCCGCTGCTGGAAGACTCTGCAGTCGAGTTTGGGAGTTTGGAAGCCGGAGAAAGAGTTATGCTCGGAGCGTGGCGGCGGCAGTACCCTGGCCCTGCAGGGAGAGCTGGGCCAGGGCATGGTGAGGCTGGAAGGCATACTTGCTGGGGGCGGAACAGGCGCTCGCGCAAACCCCCCCCTCTAGCCAGGCAGAGCTCCATGCATTGACCTAGGGGGTATCCCTAATGTGCCAAGCTGTGGGAGCTGTGGGGCAGGCAGAGCGCCACATGGCTTGGCGCCTTAGGGATACCCCCTAGGTCAGTGAATGGCGCTCTGCCCGGTTGGACAGGGGGTTTGCTGGGCGGCTGCTCGTGAGTGTGGTTACCTCATGGCTGCTTCGCCCCTGAGACTGTGCCTGGCTGTTCGGGAGCCCGCTCGCAAGGGGGCAGCTGTCTCGCAACCCCAAAACAATAAGCCCTCCCCCTATAATAATCCCAAGGCCATATTTCGTGGGGCAAAAGAAAATAAGACACTGTCTGTGAGAGGAGGAGAACTGCGGGTAGTCCGGCAGCCTCAGTAGTATTAATACAGGTAGCAGCAGTTTCTTTGGCAAGACACACACACACATGGCTATCAGCCACCGTGCACTAAAGAAGGCTCTGCCCACCTGCCACTTTCCTATGATCCCTTCCCACCAGTGATTCCGCTCAGCAATCGCCCCCTCTCCGCCTGCCCACCCGTGTCTCTTGGGAGCGGAAAACTCAGGGAGCGGGTGTAAATAGGGCGAAATCTTCTAGGTGTACTTATTTAAATGGAAGGGAGCAGAGGGATTTTGGAAAGCTGGGGCGTCACGACGCTGCCCCTGCATTGAGGAACTTAACTTGATCTCACGTCCCTGACGGCGGGAGAATATTAACAATGGCAAGCAGTGGATCCCCATCATGAAGTTCTTCTGGGATAACGCGAAGTAAGAATCTTCCACCCTAGAGTGGCTCAAAAGGGATGTATTTCGCAGGTGGGGCTTTTGTCTCCTTGGGGGCAGCCCGCCCAATGCTCCTGCCTCCACCCTGGTGTGTGTGGGGGGTGGGGAGGAATGGAGGCACGTGCAGACCAGGAGATGGTGTTGGTCTGTTTCAGGAGGACCAGCAGAGAAAATCACAACATTTGCAGCCGATGCACTGTGGTTTCTGGGATCAATACCGGGACCCAAAGCAAAAGACGCCCCACACCTGCAGAGGGAATATGATACCTGTCGCTGCTGGTATTGCTGCGGTTGATTGAATCATTGCTCGAAGACCGGCTCCTAGAACCATTGCCGCTGGGCGATTGAGTGGATCTGGACGCTTGGCTCGCCAGCCTCTGGAGAGACTGTGTCCTGGAATGGGAGGAATGGGGGGACCGGCTCCTGCTGTGCTGGTAACTCCTTTCCGGCCTTCTACCTCGGACCTCTCTGGTGAGGTCATCCCGGTAGATATCCCTGTGTACCACGCTGGGCAACGTAAAATGCTCCCGAGCCCGAGGTTCGTAACGAGGGTCATGAGCATCAAAGCGGCTCGGGCTGCGACTCCGAGAACTGTAATAGAGTCCATGTTGCAAAGTCCGTTCCCGAGGATCCCGGTAATAATCCTGATCGTAATGTCTCGTGCGATCAAATCCTCTGGTCCCCCGTTCATGGTGTCCATAGGCATTAGGCTCATAAGCACGCTCCCTGTTATCTGAAGCCCTGCATTTAGGAGGGGAAAAACAAAACACGTCAAATCAGAGAAGGAGAACTCAACAACATGCAACACTTAATGCAGGGTTGGCTGTTACTGCAAGTCATCAAAATGCCAACGATGATCTATTTAGAAGACTGATTGAGCTTGGTCCTTTTACGTGACTATTCGCTCACATCTGCACATAACATAGGTCTGGCACTGACTCAGTTTCACTGCTTAAACCAGACTTCTCCAGTTGGAGAAGTCTGAACTAAGCTTCTGTGGACAGAATTGTGTACCACAGTCCCCAAATGATCTTGTGCAAAATAATTTATCTGTTATCTGAAGCCCTGCATTTAGGAGGGGAAAAACAAAACACGTCAAATCAGAGAAGGAGAATGACTGCAAGTCATCAAAAGGCCAACGATGATCTATTTAGCAAACTGATTGAGCTTGGTCCTTTTACGTGACTATTCGCTCACATTTGCACGTAACATAGGTCTGGCACTGACTCAGTTTCACTGCTTAAACTGAGCCAGCTTGATGCCTTCTGTACTAGATTTCTACCCCATAATCCCCGCCTCGCAGCACAATGGCTAGGGATCATGGGAGAAGAAGGCTAACGAGCCTCAAAGGCATCCAGAACTAAGCTTCTGTGGACAGAATTGTGTACCACAGTCCCAAATGATCTTGTGCAAAATAATTTAATTTCAGCAGTTCTATTTATCTATTTCTGGGATGAAACAGAACTACTTAAACTGTTTCATTCCATGACTATCCTAGAATCCTGTCGTTAAAGTGTTGGCATCAGCCACAAAATCGTAGGGAAAAAAAGCAGTTTATTTTTAAAAGCTCACTTGAAATTTAAGAGTCCTAGGACAATGTATCAGCTTAGCTAAAGTCAGATCTCTGCTTATCTTAGTCAATAAAACAAATAGTGGCCATTTTTGTATTTTACATACAGAATTATGTTTACTGTAAAACTATGTCGTCAACTATGCAGAACTTAAAAAAGAAAGTTATGTTGCTAAGACAACTAAGAGCCTCGGTGAGCTGCCTAGGCCAAGAAAAGGCCTCCAATAATTTAGTGCTTTAATCTAGGGGGGGTCACTGAATGTTTTGTAGGACACAGCTAGGAAAATAGACGAAATAATTCAGAACAAACATGCGCAGATCAAGCAATAAAGCCAGCGCTTCTATTAGTTACAAAAATTTCCTAAAACTGTTCAAGGAAGGAGGAATTCAAATCATTCCCCCTTTTACTTCCAACCACCTTCCTTGAAAAGTAATTAGCAGGGACTGCAGTTCTCTGTTAACTCCATCCTTCTCTTGACTGTCAGGTCAAAACGCATGGACCTGCCTTCTCCTCCCCCACAAGTGAATAAAGGTTCTCCTCCCTTTCCACTTTATGCTCCTGCTACAACTATAGTGCAGGACGTAGGCCACTTCTCCCCTCATACGGAGGAGGAGGAGGTGGCCCTGAGTGCAGGTTAAGGTTTTTGTCTGAATTCTTGCTTTTCCAGCAAGTCAGAGCTGCCTGACAAAAGAGCAAAAACAAAAAACAAACCCCCCCAAACAAAACCCCTATAAAGGCAGGAGTTTTAGTAGGTGTCACAAACGTTTGCAGCTCCATGCAAATAAGACCACATATTGTCTCAGTGTGTATAAATATTTATTTAAAGAGCTCTCTCGCCCTCGCCTTTTGAAACAACACTCAACACACACCTGCAAAAACGATATCGAGGAAAGCTGATACAATAAAGTAACAAAAACAAAGAAAAAGAGAGCAAGATTTCTAGAAAAGTTAAGATGTAAGTGTAAGAGCCCTTTTATGGGTTAGGACACAGAAGACAGACAAAAGAAACTAGCAAAGCTGAGGATCTAACGACTACAGCACTGCTAGTTATCTATTAGTACTAATTGCTACTGGAGTTAGTGGGAAAAAAAGGAACTGACTTGGGTTAGGAGAGGGGCTAATATACACAGGGCAGGACATACCAACCTTTTCCAAGTGTGGAAACACGACCTATATTCCCCATTAAATCTAGGGAGAGAATTGTGAACATAACTTCCCCAATTTGGCCCCTCTTATAGGGGTAATCCACCTTCTTAATGGGCAAGGAGGGTGTCAAAAAAGTGGCATTTTAGATGAGCGAGCAAGAAAAAAAAATCCTAGGGACAAATAGACGAAAAATAAAAATAAAAACTCCACTGGAAGCCAGTAGTTCCAGATTGACCAAAGAGTGGCCACCCCCAGCTTTGCCAGCGCTTCTTCTAAGTACATCCACCAGAGACTGTCGCCCTAGGTCTGAACCGATCGGCTGGTAAAAAGAAAAAGGGCATCGGGGGATGAACGAAGGCCTCGCCCCATCCTCTAGCAGGCATCCTCTTGTCCCACTTTGTAACCATCCAGCAAGTGTTCAATTTTCTGTGACGTATCCACAAGCTGAGCGACACCATTGTCTTGAAAGCTAAAGTGCCTTTCCCTGGACGTGAGCTTTTGGCAGAGACTAAGTAAGTAATCCACTCCCCTGGCCCACTGGGATCTTGGCTCGAACCATCCCACAAATCTGAGGTAGTAGCCATTATTCCAGCACCTCAAACGGAGTGCCTGTAATTTCCAAAACTGAGCAGCGTCCATCTCGTTCTGTTTGCCATGAGGATAGTAATCCCAAGGTACATGGAAAGTGAGGTAGATCCAAGAGGGGAAAGAAACATCAAGAGCAGCCTTCTCCTGTCTTCGTTTTGTACGTATTCCCAGGGCTAAAGACTGTAGAATCCAAGACGAGGCAGCATTTTTATAAAGCCTGCTAGAATTTTTTTTTGATACCAATCCAATTTTATGCATAGACTACATAAACCAGCACAACCCTGAAAAAAACTAAATGCGAAGCTTTGCCAAGGGATTGTGCAGGTCCTATAATGGTGAAGATACTCCATATCTGGGCTTGGGAGACCAAAGGGAAGGGATGTGGAGCCAGGGTCTCTCTCTCCAAACTAGCCAACAGAGGAAGGGTGCTGGCGAAAGGTTTGCCAGGTTGTCATTTCCAAAGCAGATGGCTCGACATTCTTTGATCCACACCACAGTTCTCAAGGTGTGCGAGGATTTGGTTTAGATCACTCACTCCTATGACAAGCCACTGGAATAAGCATAAAGGCTGCTTTCAAAGGAGGCGACAGACACAACCGCATCTCTGGCTAACCCCCCCCCCCAAATGCTAAGACATGGAAGGCAGCATTTGGAAAGAGTCATCTCTATGGTCTGCACTCCCCGACTGCCCTGTGTGCTTTACCCTAGAGTCACTGAAGGCTAATCTGCCTGGCAATCCGACCCCAGCCCCACCCATTGGGTCTTTTCCAATCCGCTGCCGTGCTGGCAGGGGCCATTGGGAGGGGAGCTGGGTTGCTTCATGCGAACCGATCTGGAGGGGAGGGGAAAGACCCGCAGTGCTGCAGCAGCGTGCGGGATCAATGCCCAACAAGAAAAGGATCCCTGTGAAAAAGCTTCTGGGGGGAGGGGAGGGGCTAAGGAACTAGGCATATGGCTTGGGGGGGGGAAGGTGGGGGAAGGTTTCAGAAACCGCTTCAGGTCGGTCCAGGAAACAGAAGGCTGAGAAAGGTGGGCGCCCAAGTGAAATGTGCCCTCCCCCTCTCTGCCTTTCCAAGAAGGCCGCTCTGTCCCAACCGCCAGCACAGAGAGCAAACAGGGCAGAAGAGGGAGGGGGCCAACCCATGGGCTCTAAAGGTCCTGACGCACAGGCAGCTTTGCTGGGAGGTTTTTCTAAAGGGCTTCCTGCTTGCATAATCCATACCAATCAATACATAATAACCTCTTGCAGCATGGGCACAGGTCGGTTTTGCTTCCCACCAGCACCAGAGTAGAATCTTTCTCCCAGAGGAGTCCCGGGTGCTGCCTGGCCTATGCATTAAGGGCTACACCTCCAGTTTCCACGCACATCTTTAATACTCCAAGGGACTTCAGTCTGTTTCGTCTTAATGTCTCAGTCACAATGGCCACAATTCCTCAGGCTATGCAAAAATAGTTTGTCAGGCCTGTTCCTGATTTAAGCATGATACTTTCATTCCCATGGGGGCCGGAGGGTCAAGGCCCCAATGTGAGCCTTCCTTCCTCCCTCCCTTCTATACGTGCACCAGGCAAACAAACGCACATAGTGATATGAAGGAAGCCGGAAGATAATCCTGTCTCTTGTAACATCATCTAAATTGGACATGGATAGATATTTTAATGTTGGTCACACAAAAAAATAAAAACCATTCCTGCAACTTTCCTCCTCGTCTACAGGAAGGGGATAGAAATACACAAGGAGCTCATTATAAGTGAGGGAAAATTCAAATGCATCTAAAGTTCACCCCAGGAGATGGTAAAGTTAGGATGTGCCACTGACAGGCCTAAAAAGGGTGGCTTTAGGAGACCTCGATATTGCGATAAACCCTCGGAGAGGCATGTTTTTCTCTCCTCTCCAGCAAAGGGAGGATCAAGGAAGAGTTTTCTTTTTCTTTTTTACAAAGCTGGGGCTGCAAAATGATGAATCAGTCTCTCTGTTGATAATCACAGCAAGTACTACGACATTGTGTGTGTGTGTGTATGTGTACATGCATGCCTTCCTAAGATACCAATTCAAACACACAAACAACAACAACACAGAAAGGAAAACCAGCTAGGAAAGAACCTCCTCAACTCCCACGCAAGATTTATTTTGCATATGGGAAGTCCAACACTTTAAAACTGTGTTCCCATCTACTAGATAATACGACCAGAATAGAAATCCACTTCTGATTTTGCAACCTGCGTGCCCCAACTTTGAATAATTCGGAGGGGGGGAGTAATAGGAAGCATCAATTCTAAGGTAACATTAAAGGACACCTTTGGCACAAAATGAAAATGTATCCTGACCATCAACAAACAAGCTTCTATTTAAGAATAGAGGGTAATTTCACTATCTCTTTCCCCAGATTCACCAGTCAAGCTTGTTCCCCCATGAGGTAACCATGCAAGACTATTTTTCCCATGATGACTCATTAGGTACGCTCCATAATCTTCCTAAACAGTAGGAAGAAAATTACAAGAAAACTTGCAATCCTCTTAAGTCTTTCACTGAAAATAACTTCAGCTGACCCAGATAGGGGCCAAGAATGATGCACCTCAGTTTTCCTTCACAATGTCATAATAGGCGAGACCAGAAATAATTATCTAAGACAGAGGTCTCTGCAACTGTTGTCTAGAATGTGTCCATCACTATTAAAAAGCCATCCCATGTAGCACCATGCTAGTGCTATTCAGCTACATGTATTTGGTCCAAAAGGTTTCTCACCGGGGGAATTTAAAATGCCAAAAGCCAGAAGAAAAAATCTCATGAATGCAAATCAGAAGACTAAGCTACAGTTCAGTTATTAGGCCATCCCAGAAATGTTCCACAGCAACAGAACAAAAGGAACTTGGATGAAACAGGATTTCAGCGTCCTAGTCATTCAAAGCGGTGCCTAAATATCCACGTTCCAGTTATTTCTTCCATAATTCCTTAAGAATAAAAAAAACAAAGAGCCTCAAAATTGCCACCTCACGTGGGGAAAAAAATAAAAAATAAAAAATTCAAGAAGTCAGTAGTCCAGGATCAGAGTATGGAAAGAAAAAACAAAAATAAGAATTTTTTAAATTTAACACGGTAAAAGTGGTTTCCATCACAATACGCTCTTTGAAAATCCCAGTCTACAAGATGAAGGCCACTGGTGCAGCATCTTTGCTCTGCCCGTTATCTCTCCATCTGGCAAGAGCTGAAAGGCTGCACCTCATGGAAGGTTTTTTTTTGGTCCAGGCTTCTAAAATGCCCAATGCAGAAAGGAGTCCAGCAGCCTTTTTCTCAAGAACAAAGCAGCCAGCAGCATCGCTCCTGTTGGGGCTTCTCCTCCAGAGGTGCAGTCGATTGAGGGGGGGGGGGACTGCAGAAGCCCGCCAGATGATCCCGATGACAGGTTGTCCAGACTGATGACTCTTCTTGGCCAGGCTCCCCGACAGGACTTCTTAAATCCCAGGTCTCGATCACGCACAGACTCCCAGAGGCACCATCCACACACACACAGCAGCCTCTTCCTCTGAAGAGGCTCTCCACCTTTACCTGTTGCCACTCGGAGGGAGGGATGGCCATTGGCATGGAGGGGCTCCCCTCCCCGGAGGGTCAAACATGGGGTCCCTTTTCGCAGGCCCGGCTGAAACACGGGCTCCCCATTGCTGCCATCCCCCACCTTTCTTTCCCCCCATTAGAAAAAGGCGGTGGCTCAAGGGGGTTGTGAGTGCGATTCTAGGTACAGGCAGATGGAGGAACTCTGCTGCTAGGGGCAGAGGGGGTTGGACTAGATGACCTGCAAGGTCCCTTCCAACTCTGTTAATCTGTCACAATCAGGAGGTTGTGAGTTCGATCCTGGGTAGAGGCAGATGGAGGGTCTCTCCTGCTGGGGGTGGGGGTTGGACTAGATGACCTGCAAGGTCCCTTCCAACTTTGTTAATCTGTTAATCTCTGCCTCCCAGGATTTATCCCTATTCCCCCCCCCCATTTTCCTCCCGCCCGCCCCCGCTCACCGCTTGAAGTGCTCGATGATCTTCTCCTCGCGGACGTTCTCCGGCAGGTTGCCCATCCCGAGGTGCCTGGTCTCCCGGACCATGATGCTGCCCTCGGGAGACGGGGAGTCCTGGCGCCGCCCGCCTGCCGCTGTCTCGCCTCGGCTCGGCTCAGCGCCGTCGTCGCCGCCGCCGGCCTGCTCTTCCTCCGCCGCCGCCTCCCTCTGCGGCGCCGGTTGGACCCACCATCCCACCGGGCGACGGCGCCGCCCCCTCCTACGTCTCCGCGCCGCCACTCCCGTGCCACTTGGCCCCTCGCCTCCGCCGCCGCCTCCTGCTTTCGCCGATCCGGATCCTGCCGCTGCTGCGGGCGGCGATGCCGGTGATATTGAAGGGGGCGGCGCTGCTATCGCTGCTTCAGCCCAATTTCTCCTCAGCAGCCTCAGGAGAGCGGCGCGCGGCTCCGGTCTCCCTGTCTTTCTTACCCCGCTCAGCCGGCCGCAGCGCGCCTGCGCGCTCGGCCGCCGCCGTAGCCAATCCGCCGCCACGCGCCCGCCTCGCGCCCCAGGGCCCGCCGTCTATTGGTCAGCGGGAACCACGCAGCGGGCCGCGGGAAGAGGGAGAGAGGCGAAGAGAAACAGCGTGCGCAAGCGTTCTAGACACTTATTTTTTTTCTTCCGGGGGAACAGGAGAGGGACTGCTCCAAGCAGGGGGTGGGGGAGCCATGAGAGAATCATGTCCTCCATATACGTCTCTCGGCGGCAAACGCGCACGTGCAGCAAGCGTTCTCTGGGGGGAGGGGACTTTCATCTGCGCCGGCGCGCTCTGTGGCCTTGACGCCGCTTCTCCTCAGCGGCAGGCGGGGAGGTTTTAGTCGGTGCAGTTCACAAGTCGGGCGCGCTCGCGTGTGTACGGGATCCGCGTCTTCAGTTATTACGGCCTTTCTCGGAACAGAGCTCCGGCCCGATTTGAGGGGCCTCCTCCCGATCTCAGCGGGCCCGGGCGCTCACTACAACTCCCAAGTTCCCCAGCCCACTCCCTCCCCTTTTGCCTGCTCTTCTCGGACTGCTTCTGCGACTCACTTTCGGACCTAACAGGCCCAAGGAAGGCCCGAGCGACCCTTCCCCGGCGGGAAATCGGGAGAGCTTGGAGCACGCGAGACCGACGACTGGCCTCGGAAAGGACGCCTCGCTCTCGTTCTTGGGGACAGCCGCCATTTTGTTGCGCTACCTGGCCGAGCGGCCATTTTGTGACACCGGGGCGCCGCGGCTGCCCTCTCGCGCGACCAGCAGGGGCGCTGTGCAACCCCCCACCCATTCCCGGTCGCCGCCGCGGGACCCCGCTAAATCGGGGGGGGGGGGCTAAAGTCCGCGGCAACCCCCCGCCGGCACCTTGCATCGCCCACCCGACATCTGCAACCGCCCCCTCTCACAGCAAGAGGGGTTGCTGAGCCCCGACACAACACACAAACACACCCCGCGAAAAGGCCGTTCCGCAGATGTCGGAGTGAAGCTTCGGTGCCGGATCGGCTTTTCAAGCTTTTTATTATTATTTCCGATTGTTTATTGCAATCTTTACCCCCGACGAGGTGGCTCAGTGGCTAAGGCACTGAGCTTGTCCATCAGAAAGGTCGTTGGTTCGAATCCCCAGTACAGGGTCTCCTGCGTGAGCGGGGGGGGGGGGGGTTGGACTAGATGACCTCCAAGGTTCCTTCCAACTCTCGTTGCTGTTTTAAAAGGTTGCACGTCTCCTGGATTTCCCAACGGTGGCTCTGGACATTGGACAAGTCAAGTGAGATGCCCTTTGCCAGCCTCCCCTGAATCGAGGGCTTCTCCGAGGAGACTCTCACATCTGGAGAACATGCATGGGGATAAATTCCCCACACACACAAACACACAGAAGGGCACCAAGGCTGGCAGGGCGAGGAATTTGACCCATGCAGCCAGTTGCTGCTTTTCTCCGGTGGCCTGGGATCGCAGAAATGGCTTTCAACGTCTACGGAGATTCTCAAGTCATCCACTTCACAGTTGTCCCCCAAAAAGGCGAATTGGGTTTGGGTTTTTTTTGCTCCCCCCCCCTCGAAAACATTTTGCTTACAATTCTAAATTGTATTAACGAGAGATACAATCAAGATCAAGGGGAGGTACTAATACCACTCTATAAAGCCCTAATAAGGCCACACCATCCAGTTTTACAATAATACAATACAATAGCAGAGTTGGAAGGGACCTTGGAGGTGGTCTAGTCCAACTCCCTGCCTAGGCAGGAAATCCTATACTGTTTTAGACAAATGGCTATCCAGCGTCTTAAAGACTTCCAGTGTTGGGGCATTCACAACTTCTGGAGGCAACTTCTGTTCCACTGATTCATTGTCCTCACTGTCAGGAAATTTCTCCTCAGTTCTAAGTTGCTTCTCTCCTTGATTAGTTTCCACCCATTGCTTCTTGTTCTACCCTCAGGTGCCTTGGAGAATAGGTGGATTCCCTCTTCTTTGTGGCAACCCCTGAGATATTGGAACACTGCTATCATGTCTCCCCTAGTCCTTCTTTCTATTAAACTAGACACACCCAGTTCCTGCAACCGTTCTTCATATGTTTTAATCTCCAGTCCCCTAATCATCTTTGTTGCTCTTCTCTGCACTCTTTCTAGAGTCTCCACATCTTTTTTACATCGTGGCGACCAAAACTGAATGCAGTATTCCAAGTGTGGCCTTGCCAAGGCATTATAAAGTGGCATTAACCCTTCACGTGATCTTGATTCTATCCCTCTGTTGATGCAGCCTAGAACTATATTGGCTTTTTTGGCAGCTGCTGCACACTGCTGGCTCCTATTTAAATGGTTGTCCACTAGGACTCCAAGATCCCTTTCACAGTTACTACTTTTGAGCAAGGTACCACCTATACTGTACCTGTGCATTTCGTTTTTGTTGCCTCAATGTAGAACCTTGCTCTTTTCATCATTGAATTTCATTTTATTATATAGTGCCCAATGTTCAAGTTTGTCAAGATCCTTCTGTAACTTTAGCCTATCTTCTGGAGTGTTGGCTATTCCTGCCAGCTGCAGTTTTAGTCACCACACTATAAAAAAGATGTTGAGACTCTAGAAAGAGTGCAGAGAAGAGCAACCAATATGATTAGGGGACTGGAGACTGAAACATGAAGAACGGTTACAGGAACTGGGCCTGGCTAGTCTAGTGAAGAGAAGGACCAGGGAAGACAGGATAGCAATCTTCCAATATTTGAGGGGCTGCCACAGAGAGGAGGGGGGTCTAGCTATTTTCCAAGTCCACACAAGGAACAATGGATGGAAATTGATCAAGGAGAGACTCAACCTGGAAATAAGGAGGAACTTTCTGACAGGGAGAGCAATCAACCCATGGAACAGAAGTTGCCTTCGGAGGTTGTGGGAGCTTCATAGGCTGGAGGCTTTCAAGAAGAGACTGGGCTTCCATCTGTCAGAAATAGTGTAGGGTCTCCTTCTTGAGTAGGGGGGGTGGACTACATGACCTTATAAGGTCCCTTCCAACTCTGTTAAATTGGCTTCTTCATCTAAGAAGCTTCTTCAGCAATTCAGCTTCAGGATGAGAAGTGAAACGTTTTCAAGGGGGAACGGACGGATCCCAAGAAAGTCCAGTTGCCTTTTGAAAAGCTTTAATGGAAGATGATACGTTCAAGTACTGTTAGAAAGAGACTCAGAAAGTGAATTGGTTAAGGATTGTATGATTAAATGGGCTCAGAATTTTGGTGAAGTGGTTATGTTGGAAACGTGGGAAAAAATATGGGTTCAGAATGTTAAATTTACACAGTCACAGAATTTAAGGGAGAATTTTTATAAAATGTTTTACAGATGGTATTTAGATCCTAAAAAATCATCATGCATGTACCCAAATGTTCAACCAAAATGTTGGAGATGCGGGTGTCTAGATGCTACCTTTTTTCATGTATGGTGGACTTGTAACAAGGTTAAAGCTTTTTGGATAAAAATATGGTGGGTTATGCAGAATGTATTTAAGAAAAGAATACAATTCACTCCGCAAATGTTTTTATTGGGTATAGCTAAGGATTTTACCAAAGGGGAAACAAAATTGGCCTTGTATATGGTCACAGCAGCTAGGTTGTTGATTGCGCAACATTGGAAAAAAGATTTTTTACCGACAATTGATCAATGGATTCAGAAGGTGGCGGGGTTTGCCGAAATGGCAAAAATTTCAGCTTTCTTAAAAGCTCAGAAACAGGAGGATTACACACAGGAATGGGCAAAATGGATTGATTATATACAGAATAAATACCAGACTAGGAGTTATTATGTAGCCTTTAGGTAAGAATGTTTAGACCGATAGATGATCAGAGTAAATAGTATATGGGATGTTTGGAATTGTTAGAGTGGTATACAGCGGAAGTCAGGGGGGTGGGTTTGTGTGGGAGGTGGGGGAGGGTTAGGGTGGAGGGTGGGGCAATATATATGTATGAATAAATTAGAAGATGGGATTAATGAAACATTGTTATGCTAGGAGAAATTTATATTAAGAGTTATAGATGTTAAATTAGCTTAGAAAATGGGATCAATGTGTTATTAATCTAAGAGAAATTTATATTGTGTTTGTTGGGAGGAGAGGGGTTACGAGTAATCTATTTTAAGATGGGGGGAGGGGAGGGGGCAAAGTATTTGGTATAATATTTGAAAGTGAATTTTGGTGGGGGGGTTGGGGGGATATAGCATTTGTATGAGATTTATATTGTATGGCGGGGGGTTGAAAAGGGGGAAAATCTGTTTGTACAAAACTCTTTTAATAATAAAAATAAAAGAAAAATTATAAAAGAAAAGCACCTTTGGGACCAATGGCTTGAAGAAACTGTCCTGTGTCTGCTGGCTCCTGATTGGTTTTATGACAAAGCCTGCGGGGCATCAGGTTCTGGCCGGAGGGGTGCAGCCCGGCCTTGGAGGGAGTGGGTGGGGGAGAGGCTGTCTAGCACCTGAGTAGAAAGGAAAAGTATCCTCCTAGGACTGAAGTATCGGAGGGAGCCCCAAAGGAGCACATATCTCTCCCCCTCCAGCCGTTGTGGCCCTGGACAGCGCTTGGGCAGGGGCACCACACAGGCAAATGGGAAGCAGTCCGCAAGCTGCCTCATCTTGCACAGAGGGAAGAGGTGGGTGGGTGGTAACGACAGCCAGCTAAAATGGGGGGCCAGTTTGGGGACCCTTCTCCCTTTATTGGCACCCTTGGCCTTGCTGGCCAAGGACTGACGAAAGCGAAGGGAAAGGCTTAAGCCAGGGGTCAGCAACCTGCGGCTTTGGAGCCGCATGTGGCTCTTTCATCCCTCTGCTGCGGCTCCCTGCCGGTCAAAATGCGCGTCACAACCTCCAATGTGCGACCTCCACTGGCACGCTATTTATTGAGCTTTTTGACCCTTGGCTGGCCGATATATGCGGTTTTACCTTTGTTTTACACGTGAAAAGAGCTTTGTGGCTCCCGGTGTTTTCTGTGGGAAACGGGTCCAAATGGCTCTTTTGAGTGTTTAAGGTTGCCAACTCCTGGCTTAAGCAGTTGCCCAAGAATCCAAAGAAAGAGCCCCCAACCTGTCTGGGAGACAATGAGCTTCCAGAGGAGCCCCTCTCCATCCTTCAAGGGGGCAGAGCTCCTGCCCACTCCTCAGCCTTGTAAGTCACTTGCAAGGGGGGGGGACCAGGTTTCAGGGCTGCGCTGCCCCCTAGTGGAGGAGACAGGTACTAACTGGAGAAGTCCACTGAAAACCAGTGGGTTGCTTCTGCCCAGGCGTTCCACCAGCCAGGCCTTTTCTCCGATCTCCTGGCTGCTGGGTTTGACACAGAGAAGGGCTTCTTTGGGGCAGGGAGAGCAGGATTAGGGGCCACAGGGTTAAAGCACTCTCGGCTCCCTCCCTCCCAACCATGGAGTGCCTGTGTTTTAATCCAGCTGCCTGCTTCTCTTGCTCGCCCCGTAAGGCAGGGGTGTCCAATCTTGAGAACATTTAAGACTTGTGAACTTCAACTCCCAGGGTTGAAGCCAGCATGGCTGTCTGGGGAATTCTGGGGGTTGAAATCCACAAGTCTTAAAGTTCCCGAGTTTGGACACCCCTGCGGTAAGGAAAGGCCCGAAAAGACGATTACCTGCAGGGAGGAAGGCAAGGCGATAGCTCCCGTCTGTAAATCGGGCCCCAGGGTCTCCACCCGGAGGGCAGCAGGCTGCAGAGACCCCAGGGAAGCCTCCACGGGCTGAGGAGGGTCAACAGGAGGCAGCAGGGTAGCGGAACCTGCAGGAGGGAAGGAGCGTAGAGGGATCTGGGTTTCAAGCCAGCCTGCCATTCAACCAGATCAGGGGTTAGCAACCTGCGGCTCGGGAGCCACATGTGGCTCTTTCATCCCTCTGATGCGGCTCCCTGTCACCGGTCGGCTCTACAGTTGATAGGGCTTTTGATTAGGACAGGTAGAGGAAAAAGGATGCCGCGCTAGGAGGAGACTCTATAGTGGGTGGGCTTCTAGTTAGGACCCGTGTGGCTCTTTTGAGTGTTTAAGGTTGCCGACTCCTGAGCCAGACCCTCAAGTGTCCCCCCAGGGCCTCCAAGCCAGAGAAACCACAGGGCTGAGGGTTCCCACATCTGCTCCAGCTCTGAGCAGAGAGCCCATTCGGGGGAGCCAGGGCCAAAGGACAGCAGGGGCTCACCTGCACCGGGAGCGCCGCTGAGCCTTCTCTCCTCTTGATGAGGGACCGGCTTCTCGGTGGGAAGGAACAGCGGGGCCTTCGCAGGACCCCCGCAGCCCCTCCGGGGCGGCGCAAGGATGATGAAGATGGAAGAGACCATGCGCTTCTGCGTCTTGTCCGAGAGCATCCCCACCTGAGGGAAAGGGGAAGGATGGCAGGCAAGAGGCAATTTCAGAGGGGCTCTCTCCCTCCAAGACCCCCCCCACATCCCAGCAGGTAAAGCCGCAAAAGGGGTCAACGGGAAACAGAAGGGAGCTTCATCCCTGGAAGCAATCTGAACTATCTGTCAATCACTACTTCAGCTTCAACCACAACAACACAAGTGCACACAATAGATACAAACTCAAGGTAAACCTCTCCAAACTTGATTGCAGAAAATACAACGTCAGCAACAAGAGTGGTCAATGCCCGGAATGCTCTACCTGACTCTGTGGTTTATTCCCCAAGCCCCCAAAACTTTAACCTTAGACTGTCCACCGTCGACCTCACCCCATTCCTAAGAGGACTGTAAGGGGGTGTGCATAAACGCACCAACGTGCATAAACGCACCAACGTGCCTACCGTCCCTGTCCTAATATTCCCTTGTATTCGCATTCATTTTAGGTATTCCTATACATGTCTCTGCTTATATCTGTTGCCTAACTCATACTTGACCTAAATAAATAAATAAATAAATTAAAAAGATACAACTATCAATAATAGGGAGAATATCAACAATCAAGATGAATATATTACCCAGGATGTTGTATTTGTTCCAGACAATTCCAATTTGATTAGGGAAAGTGTTATTTTGACAATTTAAACAAAATAGTGTTGAAGTATATTTGGCAGGGAAAGAAAGTGAGAATAAATTTAAAATTGTTACAAGATGCTAGAACAAGAGGAGGATTTGGTCTACCTAACTGGGAGTTATATTATCAGGCAACAAGTTTGATGTGGGTTAAGGAATGGATAACATTAAAATATTCTAGATTATTGACTGAAGAAGGACATGATTTGTTGTTGGGATGGCACACTTTCTTATGGTACAAGGGAACTAAAACGCAGGGGTATTTTAAAAGACATTATATATGTGAGGCTTTGCTATTAAACTGGGAGTAGATGAAAAGACAACATTATTTAAAAATTCCAGTCTGGTTATCAACCATTGAAGCATTTTCATATCCAATAACATACAAAAAGGAACAAACAGTTAGATATGGTGAAATATTAAATGCAAAGGGTGAACTTAAATCTATGCAAGAACTGGAACAGCAAGGTATAAAGATGAACTGGTATTCATATGTGCAATTACATTCCAGATACAATAAAGATCTTAAAATGGAAGGTTTCCATGATAAAATGATTTGAGTTAGATAAAATTTTGATAGGTACTGATGAAAAGGTAATTAAAAAACTATATGGATACTTATTAGAAGTTAAGCTAGAAGAAGAACAAGCTAAAGAATCTATGATTGCTTGGGGGGGAAACTTTGGACGTGGGATTGACTTAGAGAATTAGCAGAAATTGTGGTCTCAAAATTATAAAATGACAATGTCAACAGCATATAAAGAAAATTTGTATAAGATGTTTTACAGGTGGCACCTATTCCCGACGAGAATAGCAAGAATTTTCAAGAATAAATCCGAAAAATGTTGGAAATGTCATCAGATACCGGGTTCATATTACCATATGTGGTGGACTTGCATATAAGCTAAAAGATATTGGACTAAAATCCACACCTGGTTGGAAAAAATGATGCAAAAACATATAGACTTTAAACCAGAGATTTTTTTATTGGGAATTTTACCGGAAACCTATAGTAGAGAATTGGTTGGTATATACGCCCCCAATGTCAATCAAAGGGCCTTTTATGAAGATCTGTATGGGAGATTGGGGGAAGTGGAATATGAACATATCTGCGTACTGGGGGATTTTAATGCGGTGGCGGATAAAACTCAGGATTATATCCGGGGGGGGGGGGGGAAACCAAGGAGGTTTGAAAGAAATTAAAAAAACCCTACCAAGGATATGTCATAAGATAAGGGAAGAATTCGGCCTACAAGATGTTTGGAGATTACACAACCCTGGGAAAAGGCAATACACCTATTTCTCCCCCAGACACCACTCCTGGACACGCTTAGATATGGTCTGGATGTCTCCAGAACTGAGGGGAATGGTGTCTGGAATAGAAATTGGTACTAATGAATGGGCGGATCATAGTCCTATAAGGCTGACATGGAAGATTCCTGGATACAGGCAAACTAGATGGAGAATGTGGGTGGGGGCTCTGCAGGATGAAGTCTTTATGGGGTCTTTTAAAAAAGAGATGAGTTTTTATCCAAGAGAATAAAACCGAAGACACATCCATTTATAATACTTGCGACACCGCTAAGGCAGTTATGAGGGGTTTACTGATTAAATATAGTGCTAACTGTCGCAAAATTAAAAGAGCACAACAGAAAGAATTCCTGAACAATTTGAGCAGAGTTGAGCAGAGAATGCAGGAAGGGAATGAGCAGGAACATCTGGCCGAGGAAAGGTCGTTCTGGCAACATCAGATTAGCTTGCTAGACAAAGAAGAGTTAGCCTCTAAGATTAAATGGTCTAAACAATATCACTTTGAGAATGCCAATAAGCCAGGTAGATGGCTCTCATACCGCTTAAGGAAGGAAGGCGAACAACGTAGGATAGAGGGGTTGAAGGATCTGGATGGAAACTTCCATACTACTAAGGAAGGGAAAAAGAAAGTGGCACAAAAATTTTTCACCAAACTGTATGAGAAAGGAGCAGAAGAGATACAAGGAATCAGTCAGTTTTTGATTAAATCTGACCTTCCACAAGTCCCTGAATCTGTGAAGCAACTTCTTAACGCTGATATAACGGAAGGGGAAGTAGAAGCAGCCATGATGAAACAAGCCAATGGGAAGACCCCGGGTACAGACGGACTCCCGGTTGAACTATACAAGGCGATGTTTGGGGTACTGGGTATTGTGTCCGTGCAGATGACGTCAGGGAATTCCCCCTGACAGCCGGCTTCTGCACTAGCAACAGCCAGGTCGCGTCTGATTGGCTAAGACGCGACCTGGCTGAGAGCGGGGAAACTCTGGCTTGTGGATTGGTTGGTTCGTCTGACAGCTTCGTATAAATAGCTGTCAGACGAACCCTGCTTGTTTTTTCTCTCCTGTATATACGTTGAGTCTGTTGTTCAATAAAGCCTTGTTAATTCTCCTCACGACTCCGCTCGCCTTTTGTGCCAACTTAACACTGGGTAAATATATGACAGAATTGTATAACAGAGTGATGAGGGATACCCAGACTCCAGCGTCGTGGTTTGAAGCGTTTATTTCCATTATTCCCAAGGAAGGGACTGACCTGTCACTTATTAGAAATTATAGGCCAATTTCCCTGCAAAACTCTGATTATAAAATCTTTGCGGCAGTGTTAGCAGCAAGACTTACCTGTTTTCTCAATACCTTCATACACTCAGATCAGAATGGCTTCCTCCCCAACCGACACCTACGGGATAATTTGAGGATGATTATGAATACCCTGGAATATTTTGAGGCCTCCCCGGATAAACAGATGGCCGTAGTTTTTGTCGACGCCCAAAAGGCATTTGATCGGGTCTCCTGGGACTTTATGATAGCCCAGATGGAATATATGGACTTTGGCACAAAATTTATTGGGGCAATTCAGGCCATATATCAAAAACAAACAGCAAGGGTATTGATTGAGGGAGATCAAACAGGGAAGATCGAGATCCATAGAGGTACAAGACAGGGTTGCCCCTTATCCCCGCTCCTATTTGTCTTGACTTTGGAACCTCTACTGAGAGAAGTAAGACGGAAAAGCGAGATAAAGGGAATGAGGATTAGACGGGAGGAGGTTAAGGTGCAAGCCTATGCTGATGATCTGGCTTTCATTTTAGAGGAACCAATGGAATCAGGCCCGCATTTGTTAGAACTAATTAGGGAATTCGGGAGCGTTGCGGGTCTACTTCTTAATGAAGATAAGACCAAAATGTTGGTCAAAAACATGACCACAAGACAGAATCACCAATTTGAACACCTAATGGGTCTGAGGACCGTAAATAAAATCAAATATTTGGGAATATGGATGACAGGGAGATGTAGCTCCATAAAGAAGGATAATTATATTCACCTTTACAAACAGATGGTCCAAAATTTCGGCAGATGGAAGAACCTACAACTCTCCCTTATGGGGAGAATAGCAGTTATTAAAATGTGTATTCTCCCCAAATGGCTATTTTTATTTCAATCGGCCCCGGTAAGATTGGAAAAGAAATTCTTTGATGAAATGAACAGAGCCGTCTCAAAATTTATTTGGCAAGGTAAAAAACCTAGAATTAAACTGAAAATGATGCAGGAACCTAGAATTAGAGGGGGATTTGGTCTCCCCAACTGGCAGCTTTATTATCAGGCGGCTTTATTAATTTGGATTAAAGAATGGATGACCCTGAGAAGAACACGGCTCCTGACTATTGAAGGCTGGGGCCTACAGTATGGTTGGCACTATTATATTTGGCCCGGTTTAGAGCGACCCAAACACTTTAACGACCATTTGGTGCGTAGGACCTTGAGCTACTCTTGGGAGAAGTTGAGGAGGAAGTTATACTTGAAGGTGCCATGCTGGATCTCTATTCAGGAAGCCCTTGCTTATCCAACACGATATAGAGGGGAGAAGATCTTGACATATGAAGAGATTTTAGACTCACAGGGGAATTTGAAGACCAGGGAATCACTAGCTTCGCAAGGGTACCATATCGACTGGTGGCCATATTCCCAGATATTTTCAAGGTATAAAAAAGATCAGAAGACTGAAGGTATATATCCCTATAAACAAGAACTGGACAAGGTTCTTTTTGGAACAGAGAAAGGGATGCTTTCCAAGTGTTACGGACATCTATTGCTATTAGACGCAGGGGAAGAAGTGGTCAAAGACTGTATGATTGCTTGGGGACGGAATATAGGACACGCATTGGACTTTCAAAGTTGGGAAGAAATTTGGTTTAAAAACATGAAATTGACTATGGCAGCCTCGTATAAGGAAAATACATATAAAATGATATATCGGTGGCATCTACCACCGGCAAGACTTGCCAGAATGTTCCCTGGGATTATGTCTAATTGCTGGAAATGCGGTCACAGAGAGGGGACCTATTTCCATCAGTGGTGGACCTGCCCAATGGCAATTAAATACTGGAAAAAAATCAGGCAGTGGTTAATAGAAATCACCCAACATCAATTAGATTTGAAACCTGAAACCTTCCTGTTAGGACTCAAACCCCCAGATATCATCATGGAGATATGGTTTTTGGTGTTGCACATAATCACTGCGGCAAGATTGGCATTTGCCCAGGAAAGGAAGAGCGATCAATTACCAATGGATAGGGCAGTAATAAATAAAATTAATGAATGCGCAGAATCGGATAGACTAACAAAATTAATTAAAGGAAAAAAGGACTCAGAATTCTATAACTCGTGGAAGAGGTATAATTGGGTACGGGAACGACCGAATAACAACAACTGAAGCAATAATATATGTTTAAATCAGATACTGGTAAATAATATTAATTAGAAATTAAAGGACGAATAAGAATTGATGAAGTAGGTACGCTGAATAGATGGGCTGCATATGGTGTAAATGTTGGTGTTAAATATTAGGCCTACCATTAGGACGGTAATCTTTAGTTTGGTTACTTAAACGCTATGATTTCTTGCGCTGTGACGGCAATATGTTTAAAATTATGTTTGTATGATTTTATTTTTACAAGAATAAATAAATATTTTTTTAAAAAATAAATAAATATCTGATTGTAAATGTTTTAACGGCGGCTAGAATTGTATTTGCTAAAAATTGGAAAAATGAGAAAATACCAATGCAGGAGGAAGTTATTCAGAAAATAATGGAATGTGCTGAAATGAGTAAATTGACATTTGAAATTAGAGAACATGAAGATAAACAATTTTATAAGACATGGGATTTATTTTATCAGTTTTTAGGTTTAATAAAAACCATGGAAATGAAAGACACTAGAGAATGTTATCAATACAAGAATAATAGAATGATACGGAATATAACATAAAGATATATTATTATTGGGTAGATTTAAGATGATGTAATGAATTGTTACAATATAAATGAACCCAATATCTAGTATATCTCGTTTAAAATGAAGGAATAATAGTGATAGTCAAAGAAAGGAGGTATAATGATAATGTATACAAACATATTCGATTTGATAATATGTGATTTCATATAAATTGTAAGTGATGGAAAGGATGCACAAAAACACACTGTATGTAGTGGAAGATGGTTTTATGTTTTATGTCTTGTTTCTCTATGTCTGTCTAAAAATAAAAACTTTTTATAAAAATAAAATAAAATTAAATTAAAAAAGCTTTCAAGAAGAGACCGGACTGCCATCTGTCTTGAAATGGTGTAGTAGGATCTCCAGCTTGGGCGGGGGGGTTAGACTAGATGACCTACAAGGTCCCTTCCAACTCTGTTAATCTGTTAAATGGTGTAGGGTCTCCTGCTTGGGCAGGGTGGGGGGGAGGGTTGGACTAGATGGCCTCCAAGGTCCCTTCCAACTCTGTTAATCTGTCACAATCAGGAAGTTGTGAGTTCGATCCTAGGTAGAGGCAGATGTAGGAATTCCTGCTTGGGCAGGGGTTGGACTCGATGACCTTCATGGCCCCTTCCAACTCTGTTCATCTGTTGATCTGTTCAATGGTATAGGGTCTCCTGCTTGGGCAGCGGGTTGGACTAGATGACCTGCACGGTCCCTTCCAACTCTGTTAATCTGTTAAATGGTGTAGGGACTCCTGCTTGGGCAGCGGGTTGGACTAGATGACCTTCAAGGTCCCTTCCAACTATGCTAATCTGTTAAATGGTGCAGGGTCTCCTGCTTGGGGTGGTGGTGGACTAGATGACCTACAAGGTCCCTTCCAATTCTGTTCATCTGTCCCCTCCTCCCCCAAGATGGGAAGGTGGGGTGGGGAATCCGGTCCCCCCTACTGAGCCAGGGGGCCCCAGCCAACAACCCCCCTCCCTAGCTCAGCAAGTGAAGCCTCCCCAGAGGTCCAGGATGATGGGAACTGTTGCCTCCAGCTCAAGGATGCTTGGTCCACCGACCCAGCTGTTTTTTTGGGGGGGCGGGGGAAATCCTGCTTGGGGGCACAGAGTGCCGAGAGGGGGCCTGCAAAGAAAGAGGGGGGGAAGGGAAGGAGGGCGTGGCCAGTTCCAGTGATGGGCGGGGCGCGGGGAGGGCCGGGCAGGTAGAGGAAAGCGCTGCTTTTCGCAGACGCCCCTCGCCTTTTACGGCCACGGCGGCGGCGGCGAGGCGGGGCGCGGCTGCTCGACCCCCGGCAGGCAGGCAGAAGGTGCTGAGCGGAGGGAGAAGCATCCGCCCGCCTCCGCTGGCCGCTTTCAGGTGAGGTCCAGGGCGGTGGCCAGGTAGGATCGATCCCCCCTCCCATCCGCCGCTTTGCCTGGACTTCTGCGTCCCGGGACTTTGCCTGTCCCGAGATGCGCCGGGCAGCCTTTCCCGGGGAAGCCACCCCGCTTCCCCTGGGAGAAAGGACGGAGTGGCCGGGCAGCGCTTCTGGCTAGGGAGACCCCCCCGTGGCTTGAATCCCCTTCCCCGAAAAGTCCCGTCTGGCGGAGAGCGTTGGCCCCGCGGAACAACTGGAGAGGAAACGCGCGGGCCCCCCTAAACCTGGGGTCCCAAAATGGGGAAGCCGCTGTGGCCCTGTTCCTGCAGGGGGCTTTTGGGGAGAGGGGCCGGGTGCTAGGTGGGAGTTTGGGGCCCGCTTGTTCTCCGGGAGGGGTCTTCCTGCCTCTTGGAGCCCCCCCCCAAACTCTGGGCACAGGAGGAAAGGAGGGTGGGCAAGTTTGCAACGTTGATTACAGATGACAGATGAACAGAGTTGGAAGGGACCTTGAAGGTCATCTAGTCCAACCCCCTCCCCAAGCAGGAGACCCTCCATCTGCCTCTACCCAGGATCGAACTCACAACCTCCTGATTGTGACAGATGAACAGAGTTCGAAGGGACCTTGTAGGTCATCTAGTCTAACCCACCCCACCCCACCCAAGCAGGAGACCCTACACCACTTAACAGATTAACAGAGTTGGAAGGGACCTTGTAGGTCATCTAGTCTAACCCCCCCCTCCCCGCCCAAGCTGGAGATCCTACTACATCATTTCAAGACAGATGGCAGTCTGGTCTCTTCTTGAAAGCTTTATTTTTATTTTTATTTTATTTATTTATTTTCGTCAAGTATGAGTTAGGCAACAGATATAAGTAGAGACATGAATAGGAATACCTAAAATGAATGCGAATACAAGGGAACATTAGGACAGGGACGGTAGGCATGTTGGTGCGTTTATACACACCCCCTTACAGTCCTCTTAGGAATGGGGTGAGGTCCACGGTGGACAGTCTCAGGTTAAAGTTTTGGGGGTTTGGGGAATAAACCACAGAGTCAGGTAGAGCATTCCGGGCGTTGACCACTCTTGTTGCTGAAGTCGTATTTTCTGCAATCGAGTTTGGAGCGGTTTGCCTTGAGTTTGTATCGATTGTGTGCGCTTGTGTTGTCGTGGTTGAAGCTGAAGTAGTGATTGACAGGTAGTTCAGATTGCTTCCAGGGATGAAGCTCCCTTCTGTTTCCCATTGATCCCTTTTGCGGCTTTGTCTGCTGGGATTGGGGGGGGGGTCTTGGAGGGAGAGAGAGACCCTCTGAAACTGCCTCTTTCCTGCCATCCTTCCCCTTTCCCTCAGGTGGGGATGCTCTCGGACAAGACGCAGAAGCGCATGGTCTCTTCCATCTTCATCATCCTTGCGCCGCCCCGGAGGGGCTGCGGGGGTCCTGCGAAGGCCCCGCTGTTCCTTCCCACCGAGAAGCCGGTCCCTCATCAAGAGGAGAGGGGGCCCAGCGGCGCTCCCGGTGCAGGTGAGCCCCTGCCGTCCTTTGGCCCCGACCCCCCCAAATGGGCTCTCTGCTCAGAGCTGGAGCAGATGTGGGAACCCTCAGCCCTGTGGTTTCTCTGGCTTGGAGGCCCTGGGGGGGACGGACACTTGAGGGGTCGGCAACCTTAAACACTCAAAAGAGCCACACAGGTCCTAACCGGAATCCCCCATTCAATTCTGGAGCTGATCGGAAGACCGGTTCTCCTACCATAGAGTCTCCTCCTAGCGCGGCATCCTTTTTCCTCTACCTGTCCTAACCGAAAGCCCTAACAATTGTGGAGCCGACCGGAAGTCTGGTTCCCTCACCATTGAGTCTCCTCCTAGCATGGCATCCTTTTTCCTCTACCTGTCCTAACCGAAAGCCCTATGAATTGTGGAACCGATCGGAAGTCCGGTTCCCTCACCATAGAGTCTCCTCCTAGCATGGCGTCCTTTTTCCTCTACCTGTCCTAATCGAAAGCCCTATCAACTGTAGAGCCGACCGGTGACAGGGAGCCGCATCAGAGGGATGAAAGAGCCACATGTGGCTCCCGAGCCGCAGGTTGCTAACCCCTGATCTGATTGAACGGCAGGCTGGCTCGAAACCCAGATCCCTCTGCGCTCCTTCCCTCCTGCAGGTTCTGCTACCCTGCTGCCTCCTGTTGACTCTCCTCAGCCCGTGGAGGCTTCCCTGGGGTCTCTGCAGCCTGCTGCCCTCCGGGTGGAGACCTTGGGCCCCGATCTGCAGACGGGAGCTGTCGCCTTGCCTTCCTCCCTGCAGGTAATCGTCTTTTCGGGCCTTTCCTTATGGCAGGGGCGTTGAAACTCGGGAACTTTAAGACTTGTGGACTTCAACTCCCAGAATTCCCCAGAGCTGTTTGAGGAATTCTGGGAGGTGAAGTCCACAAGTCTTAAAGTTCTCAAGATTGGACACCCCTGTCTTACGGGGCGAGCAAGAGAAGCAGGCAGCTGGATTAAAACACAGGCTCGACTTTTAATGTAACGTAATGGCCACCTGGCAATACCCTTTCTTTTAATCACGCTACCCAGAGACACTTTGCCTGGCTTTTTAAAATGAAAAAAGCGAGAAGAACTGGCCTTGAGGCGTTTGAGAGAGGCTCGGCCTCCATGCAGCCTCAAAAAAAACCAAGGAAGTTTTGGAAGGGGAAGGAATTTTAATTATTTTAATGAACCTCTCCACAGCTCTTGCCCTACAATAGCTACATTGCTGCGCCTCCTATTCTTTCGGCCGACGGCGAAATCCACTTTGCTTTCCTTTTTTCAGATTTTTTTTTAATTTTTAATTTCTCTTACCTACCAATTTTAAGTATACGTTCACATAATTATTCTTCTTCTTAACATACGTCATTCTTATATATTTGTTATTTCATTTAATAGGTTATAATATACAGTTTGGGTTGCTTTGTTTACCATCCCTTCCTTCTGTTGTAACACCACATTATTTTCCCTTTCTTTTCTCCCTCCCTCCCTTCTCTCCTTCCTTCCTTCCTCCTCTCCTTCCCCTCCCTTCTTCCCTTCCCTTTCTCCTACTCCTACTCTTCCTTTTTCCCTTCCTACCCTCTCTCCTTCTCTTTCTCTCCCTTCCATCCTCCTCTCCTTACCTCTTTCTCCCTTCCCCTGTCTTCCTCTCATTCTCTCCTCTCTCCCTTTCTTTTTCTATTGTTGTGTCTCTTTCAAATCTCAGTTGATGTTTCCTTGGGATGGTATTTCCACCAACGCAAATATAATTTGACATCATTTCTAATTCCCTTATCTTTGCTAATGTATCCTAATTATATTTCCCCCCCCCTTTGTGTCTCGCTATTGTATATATCCTTATATAGTTAATATTTTCTTTTCTGTTTTCCCCTTCTCCCCCCCCCCACCTTTTCCATTTAAAGGAGCATCGCCTGGGTTCTATATCTTCTCCCTACTTTCTTTTCTTGTTTCCTTTCTCTAATCCACTTTGCTTTCTGAAGCGATTGGCTGTTAAACTCTCTTTTCTCTTTTCCAGACTTCTGAAGTGGAAGAGACTCTCGGCTGGACAGATGGACGGGCAGAGGAAGAGGAGGAGGCCGCAGTGCCAGGTGAGGAGCTGCTCCCCATCCCCACCGAGAGGTCTCTGGCTTCCAGAAGGAGGCGACTGGACCCTGGCTGACCACCCTATCAGGTCCGCCCTGATTCGTTTCCCAGGTATCTGCGCTTTCTGCCACAAGGGCATCCCGCCCGATGCTCCTGCATTGGAGGCCATGAGGAAGCAGTACCACGTCAAATGCTTCACCTGCCGGGAGTGTCACAGCAGCCTTGCGGGACAGAGCTATTATCAGAAAGAGGGCCGGCCGCTATGTGTAGCCTGCTATCAGGTAAGGCCTAGGCCAGGGATGGCTAACCTTTTTGTCGTGCCGGCACCATAATGCAATCCCTGTGCAACCCCCCGCCCTCCCGTGTGCGCCTTTCCCTCCTCCCCACCCCTACGCATTCACGCATGACCCCCCCGTGCATGCATGTGTGACGCCCCCCCCCGATTGCGCTCCCCTCCCACCCTGTTTTTGCTTCCAGGTTGGTGCAGGGGGTTTACTCCAACCCTAATCCTTGGGCAGCACCGCCGTGCCAAAAATGCAATGCGAGCACACGCACCCCACCCACATGCGTCCTTCCCCCTGTGCATGTGTGCATGCATCCCCCCACACATGTGCTCCGCGGCATGCGTGGCAGAGATCCCAAGACCAACTGGCCAGTGGGAGGCGTGCGCCAGTGGTGGGATTCAAATAATTTAACAACCGGTTCTCTGCCCTAATGACCAGCTGCGTAGGCGGGTATCGGTGGTCATGTGACCATGTGGGCGTGGCCAACTCAACGTGACTCACACCGATGGGCGCTGCTTTGCCTTAGGTGTTACAATGTAATAAGGGTTAACCGGAGAGGCAGTTTCTGTAGGCAGGGCAATAGAGATGAGGCTAGAAACAACACCAGAATGTTTCCTTCCTGCTTTCCTTATGGGATTAGCCCTGCAAAGCGGAAAAAAACCAAAAGGAGATTTCTTCCAACCGCCGGTTCTCCGAACTGCTTAGAAAGTTAACAACCGGTTCTCCCGAATAGGTGTGATCCGGCTGAATCCCACCACTGGTGTGCGCACGTACGTAGGTGGAGCTGGGCTGGGGAGAAAGCTGGCATGTTCGCAGAGAGGGCTTTCCGTGCCACCGGTTCGCCATCGTGGGCCTAGGCAATGGCCAGCCGGGCACACGGAGGGGGTTGGGAGGAGAATCGGGCCTGCCTCTTGCCTCCCTGGGTCTCATGCTGACTCTGCCCACCCCAGAAGACCCTGGAGAAATGCGATGCCTGCCAAGCCGTCATCCTCAGTGAGATCGTATGGGCCGTGGGAAAGGGCTACCACCCAGAATGCTTCACCTGCGTGGCCTGCAGCCAAACGATCGGCAGCGACGCCTTTGCTGTGGACGATGATCAGCGGGTGCTTTGCCTTCCAGACTTTTACCGGTACGGTACTCTGCCTTTGCGGGTGGGTGGGAAGGAGGGGGGTTCTTTCATCACCTGACGAAAGGCAGGTGAAACCCTGCCCCACCCTAGAGTTAAAAATGGGAGCTGCCGCATGACCGACCTCGCCCCCCCTGCCTTCCAGGAGGTTTGCTTCCATCTGCGGGGTCTGTGAGGAGCCCATCATACCGCAGGATGGGAGGGATGCCTACCGGATCGAGTGTCTGGGCAGAAGCTTCCACGAGGACTGCTATCGGTGTGAGGTGGGTCTAGGGACCAGGGCTGAAAGTGTGGGGGGGGGCTTCGGTGGAAGGATGCCCGAGCATAGAAGCGAACATTGTCCCCTCACCTCGTTTCCGTGAAGCACCTCTGACTTGTGGAGATCACGCCGGCTTCCCTCCTTTCTTTCCCACTCCTAATTGTGGAGGGAGAATCTTCCAAGCTGTGTTTCAGCGACTGGGAAGATGTCCTCCCCCCCCCCCCCCTCCACCAACCAGTGGTGGGATTCAAATAATTTAACAACCGGTTCTCTACCTTGATGACAAGTGGGGTGGGCGTCGCCATGGTGGGTGTGGCCAGGGGGTGCAACAGGCAGCACTCGGCTTCATGCGCCCCTCTGGAAGCAAAAACAGGTTAGTGGGGAGGAGGCACACACCCCTGCGCCAGGGGTGAAATCCAGCAGATTCTGTCAGGTTCTGGAGAACCGGTAGCAGAAATTTTTAGTAGTTCGGAGAACCGGCAAATGCCACCTGTGGCTGGCCCCAGAGCGGGGTGGGAATGGAGATTTTGCAGTATCCTTCCCCTGCCACGCCCACCAAGGCACACCACGCCCACCAAGTCACGCCCACAGAACCCGTATTAAAAAAAAATTGAATTCCACCACTGTTCTGTGCCCCGTTTTGGGCTTGGTAGGACTTAACTGGGAGCCAAAATGCGGCGCGTGGGGGACTCCCAGAAGGGGCATGGCCAGCCAGCGATTTAACAACCAGTGGGCCCGAACGGGCTGAATCCCACCACTGGCCCCAACCTCCAAGGAACCCCGCTCCCCCACCCTTTGTGGCAAAGGGGATGAGGGTTTCAAAGCGAGCGAGCACTGCTGGTGTGTGTGTGTGTGTGTGTGTGTCGAGGCCGCCCACCTGACGCTCATTTCTTTTGGCCCGTAGAAGTGTCAGGTCTTGCTGTCCCTGGAGCCCACCGAGGACGGGTGTTACCCTCTTGGCAGCCGCCTCCTTTGCCAAGCCTGCCACGTCTGGCAGACCCAGGGTTCTCTCGCAGAAGAGACGGATGCCGATCGCTCTCGCAATTGGGGCCAGGAGGGCTAGCCCAGCGCTCCAGCTGCCCCTTCTCCCCCTTGTTCTGCCCGTGTGCCTTTTTCCAATTTTTTTCCCTCTAGGGACTGAGAGAAGCACTCTTCTTGTTGAACGAGATGTGCCACTCTCTCACCAGACCAAAGACGCCATGCTCCTTACCCCCGCTTATGTGTGCTGGCTAGGGACAGAGCTCTGGGCTGTGGGCGGTGCTGCAGGATGCTCGGCTGGGATTCAGCCTCTTACCCAGGCAAGGGGAAGATAGGCTCAGGGTGCTTAGTAGTCCACCTTTGGGAGATGTAGAGCGAGCAAGCGGCCATACGAGTTCAGGAGGGAAGCCCTTAGCAGGCATGTACCTAGCTGGCCCTGCCAGCTTCTGTTCTGACCGAGGCTTCCCAAGAGCCTGAAGCAAACTCCTCGACCCGACAAAAAAACCTTTTATTAATTGACTATGAATTCTGCTCACAATCAGCAAAGTCTTTGGAGGGAGGATTTACAGTCACAGACCTTATCTGGCTTGGAGAGCTGCCAGGCCAATATCTGCAGAACTTGGCCAGGAGCCTCGGAGAGTCAGGAACCAATGAAGTGAACTAATGGTCTCCTGCAAACTCCACTCCCCTTTCGCTCCCCTTTTATATCCTCTGGGAGGGGCCATTCACCGTCCATCTGTGTCCTTACTCCCAAGTCGACCCCTGTTCTTTAGCTTTTCCCTTCATTCATCCCTTCACATGCGCACACTGGGAACAGGCTCCAGCTGTTCTTCTGCCCCACTGATCTCCAATTCTGAAGGCACCTGATAACTGGTATACGGGTCTGGCCCCCTCTCCGCCTCCTACACAGAGCCCTCATCAGAGCCTTCCCCAGACTCCAGGAGTGGCCCAGGTTCCTCCCCAACCACCTCACTGTCTGAATCTGCTGTCATTTCCACTGGCTGCGGGTGGGCCACAACAGCTTCTCCCAAGCTCTGCCTCAAGGGGGGGGGGAAAGGTCACAGCCCGGGCTTCTAGGACCCCATGACCTAAGCCAACACAGGGGTTTTGGAGAGGGAGCAACCGCATGCCACGAATTGCCAGGTGGCATCTCCGTAGTTTTGGGCCATCCAGGCGCTCCATGGTTGGGAGGGAGGGAGCCGAGAGTGCTCTAATCCTGCAGCCCCTAATCCTGCCCCAAAGAAGCCCTTCTCTGTGTCAAGCTCAGCAGCCAGGAGATCAGAGAAAAGGCCTGGCTGGTGGAACGCCTGGGCAGAAGCAACCCACTGGTTTTCAGTGGACTTCTCCAGTTAGTACCTGTCTCCTCCACTAGGGGGCAGCGCAGCCCTGAAACCTGGTCCCCCCCCCCTTGCAAGTGACTTACAAGACTGAGGAGTGGGCAGGAGCTCTGCCCCCTTGAAGGATGGAGAGGGGCTCCTCTGGAAGCTCATTGTCTCCCAGACAGGTTGGGGGCTCTTTCTTTGGATTCTTGGGCAACTGCTTAAGCCAGGAGTTGGCAACCTTAAACACTCAAAAGAGCCACTTGGACCCATTTCCCACAGAAAACACCGGGAGCCACAAAGCTCTTTTCACGTGTAAAACAAAGGTAAAACCGCATATATCGGCCAGCCAAGGGTCAAAAAGCTCAATAAATAGCGTGCCAGTGGAGGTCGCACATTGGAGGTTGTGACGCGCATTTTGACCGGCAGGGAGCCGCAGCAGAGGGATGAAAGAGCCACATGCAGCTCCAAAGCCGCAGGTTGCTGACCCCTGGCTTAAGCCTTTCCCTTTGCTTTCGTCAGTCCTTGGCCAGCAAGGCCAAGAGTTAAGAGTGCCAATAAAGGGAGAAGGGTCCCCAAACAGGCTCCCCATTTTAGCTGGCTGTCGTTACCACCCACCCCGCCCCTCCGTGCAAGATGAGGCAGCTTGCGGACTGCTTCCCATTTGCCTGTGTGGTGCCCCTGCCCAAGCGCTGTCCAGGGCCACGACGGCTGGAGGGGGAGAGATATGTGCTCCTTTGGGGCTCCCTCCGATACTTCAGTCCTAGGAGGATACTTTTCCTTTCTTCTCAGGTGCCAGGCAGCCTCTCCCCCACCCACTCCCTCCGAGGCCGGGCTGCACCCCTCCGGCCAGAACCTGATGCCCCGCAGGCTTTGTCATAAAACCAATCAGGAGCCAGCAGACCCAGGACAGTTGCTTCAAGCCATTGGTCCCAAAGGTGCTTTTCTTTTATAATTTTTCTTTTATTTTTAACTTGAACGTATCATCTTCCATTAAAGCTTTTCAAAAGGCAACTGGACTTTCTTGGGATCCGTCCGTTCCCCCTTGAAAACGTTTCACTTCTCATCCTGAAGCTGAATTGCTGAAGAAGCTTCTTAGATGAAGAAGCCAATTTAACAGAGTTGGAAGGGACCTTATAAGGTCATGTAGTCCACCCCCCCTACTCAAGAAGGAGACCCTACACTGTTTCTGACAGATGGAAGCCCAGTCTCTTCTTGAAAGCCTCCAGCCTATGAAGCTCCCACAACCTCCGAAGGCAACTTCTGTTCCATGGGTTCATTGTTCTCACTGTCAGAAAGTTCCTCCTTATTTCCAGGTTGAGTCTCTCCTTGATCATTTTCCATCCATTATTCCTTGTGTGGACTTGGAAAATAGCTAGACCCCCCTCCTCTCTGTGGCAGCCCCTCAAATATTGGAAGATTGCTATCCTGTCTTCCCTGGTCCTTCTCTTCACTAGACTAGCCAGGCCCAGTTCCTGTAACCGTTCTTCATGTTTCAGTCTCCAGTCCCCTATCATCTTGGTTGCTCTTCTCTGCATTTTCTCCAGAGTCTCAAGATCTTTTTTTATAGTGTGGTGACTAAAACTGGACGCAGTACTCTAGGTGTGGTCTTACTAGGGCTTTATAGAGTGGTATTAGTACCTCCCTTGTTCTTGATTGTATCCCTCTGTTAATGCAAGTGAAATTTTTTGAAGGAGGGGAAAAGCAAAAATAAAAAATATCCCAATCGCCTTTTTGGGGACAACCGTGAAGTGGATGACTTGAGAATCTCCGTAGACGTTGAAAGCCATTTCTGGGATCCCCGGCCACCGGAGAAAAGCAGCAACTGGCTGCATGGGTCAAATTCCTCGCCCTGCCAGCCTTGGTGCCCTTCTGTGTGTTTGTGTGTGTGGGGAATTTATCCCCATGCATGTTCTCCAGATGTGAGAGTCTCCTCAGAGGAGCCCTCGATTCAGGGGAGGCTGGCAAAGGGCATCTCACTTGACTTGTCCAATGTCCAGAGCCACCGTTGGGAAATCCAGGAGACGTGCAACACTTTAAAACAGCAACAAGAGTTGGAAGGAACCTTGGAGGTCATCTAGTCCAACCCCCCCCCCCCACTGCTCACGCAGGAGACCTGTACTAGGGATTCGAACCAACGACCTTTCTGGTGGACAAGCTCAGTGCCTTAGCCACTGAGCCACCTCGTCGGGGGTAAAGATTGCAATAAACAATCGGAAATAATAATAAAAAGCTTGAAAAGCCGATCCGGCACCGAAGCCTCACTCCGACATCTGCGGAACGGCCTTTTCGCGGGGTGTGTTTGTGTGTTGTGTCGGGGTTCAGCAACCCCTCTTGCTGGGAGAGGGGGCGGTTGCAGAGGTCGGGTGGGCGATGCAAGGTGCCGGCGGGGGGGGGGGTGCGGCGGACCAGAGACCCCCCCCCCCGGATTCAGCGGGGTCCCGCGGCGGCGACCGGGAATGGGTGGGTGGGGTTGCACAGCGCCCCTGCTGGTCGCGCGCGAAAGGGCAGCCGCGGCGCCCCGGTGTCATAAAATGGCCGTCTGGCCAGGCAGGCGCGACAAAATGGCGGCTGTCCCCAAGAACGAGGGCGAGGCGGCCTTTCCGAGGCCGGTCGACGGGCCCGCGTGCTCCACACTCTCCCGATTTCCCTCCGGGGAAGGGTCGCTCGGGCCTTCCTTGGGCCTGTTAGGTCCGAGAGTGAGTCGAAGCAGTCCGAGAAGAGCAGGACACCGGGGAGGGAGTGGGCTGGGGAACATGGGAGTTGTAGTGAGCGCCCGGGCCCGGTAAGATCGTATAAAGGCCCGGGGAGTGGAGGGGGGGCGGCTCAAATCGAGCTCTGTTCCGAGAAAGGACATAATAACTGAAGACGCGGACCCCGTACACGCGCGAGCGTCCCCGACTTGTGAACTGCACCCAGTAAAACCAGCCCGCCTGTCGCTGAGGAGAGGCAGCGGCAAGGCTACAGAGCGCGCACGCGCAAAGCACCCTCCCCAACGCGTGCCGCGCGTGCGCGTTTGCCGCCGAGAGGCGTATATCGAGGACAGGATTCTCTCACGGCTCCCCACCCCACCCCCTGCTTGGAGCAGTCTCTCTCCTGTTCCCCTGGAAGAAAAAAGAAGTCTACAGAGCGCTTGCGCACGCTGTTCCCCTTCGCCTCCCTTCCCCCCCTCTCCGTCTTCCCGCGGCCCGACGCGCGCTTCCCGCCGCCCAATAGGCGGCGCGCCCTGGGGCGCGAGGCGGGCGCGAGGCGGCGGATTGGCTACGGCGGCGGCCGAGCGCGCAGGCGCCGTGCGGGCGGCCGAGCGGGGCGAGAGAGACAGAGAGAGCGACGCCGCGCGCGGCGCTGCTGCGGCTGCTGAGGAGAAATTGGGCTGAAGCAGCGACAGCGCCGCCGCCGAGCAGAACGCGCACACGACGACGACGGTCAAGGCGGCGCCGGTGCCGGCGCCGGCCCCTTCAATATCACCGGCATCGCCGCCCGCAGCAGCGGCAGCATCCGGAGCGGTGAAAGCAGGAGGCGGCGGCGGCGGCGAGGGGCCAAGTGGCGCGGGAGTGGCGGCGGCGACGGAGGAGGCGGCGGCGGGGCCCGGTGGGATGGTGTCTCCCACCGGCGCCGCGGAGGGAGGCGGCGGCGGCGGTGGAGGAAGAGCGGGCCGGGCGCGACGGCGGCGGAGGCGCGGCGGCTCCCCCTCGCGGCGCTGAGCCGTGCCGAGGCGGCGGCAGGCGGGCGGCGCCAGGACCCCCCGTCTCCCGGGGGCAGCATCATGGTCCGGGAGACCAGGCACCTCTGGGTGGGCAACCTGCCGGAGAACGTCCGCGAGGAAAAGATCATCGAGCACTTCAAGCGGTGAGCGGGGCCGCCGGGAGGGGCGGGAGGAGAATGGGAGGGGGGGAATAGGGACAAATCCCGGGAGGCAGAGATTTACCAGATTAACAGAGTTGGAAGGGACCTTGCAGGTCATCTAGTCCACCCCCCCTGCCCAAGCAGTAGACCCTGCATCTGCCTCTACCTAGGATTGAACTCACAACCTCCTGATTGTGACAGATTAACAGAGTTGGAAGGGACCTTGCAGGTCATCTAGTCCAACTCCTTGCCCAAGCAGGAGAGACCCTACATCTCCATCTACCTTGGATCGAACTCATAACCTCCTGATTGCCTTTCCAAGCGGCCTGTGAGCCACAAGCCTTTTCTAATGTGGGGAAAGGGTGGGGGTAGCCGTAATGGGGAGCCAGCCTTTGGGCTGGGCCTGCAAAAAAGGACCCCATGTTTGACCCTCCAGGGAGGGGAGCCCCTCCATGCCAATGGCGATCCCTCCCTCTGAGGGGCGATTCCAAAGCCGGTGGGACATGTAAAGGTGGAGAGCCTCTTCGGAGGAAGAGGCTGCTGTGTGTGTGTGTGGATGGTGCCTCTGGGAGCCCGTGATCGAGGCCCGGGATTTAAGAAGGCCTCTCGAGGAGCCTGGCCAAGAAGAGTCATCAGTCTGGACAACCTGTCATCGGGAGCATCTGGCGGGCTTCTGCAGTCCCCCCCCCCTCAATCGACTGCACCTCTGGAGGAGAAGCCCCAACAGGAGTGATGCTGCTGGCTGCTTTGTTCTTGAGAAAAAGGCTGCTGGACTCCTTTCTGCATTGGGCATTTTAGAAGCCTGGACCAAAAAAAAACCTTCCATGAGGTGCAGCCTTTCAGCTCTTGCCAGATGGAGAGATGACGGGCAGAGCAAAGATGCTGCACCAGTGGCCTTCTTTTTGTGGACTGGGATTTTCAAAGAGCGTATTGTGATGGAAACCACTTTTACCGTGCTAAATTTAAAAAATTCTTATTTTTGTTTTTTCTTTCCATACTCTGATCCTGGACTACTGACTTCTTGAATTTTTATTTTATTTTTTTTCCCACGTGAGGTGGCAATTTTGAGGCTCTTTGTTTTTTTTATTCTTAAGGAATTATGGAAGAAATAACTGGAACGTGGATATTTAGGCACCGCTTTGAATGACTAGGACGCTGAAATCCTGTTTCATCCAAGTTCCTTTTGTTCTGTTGCTGTGGAACATTTCTGGGATGGCCTAATAACTGAACTGTAGCTTAGTCTTCTTATTTGCATTCATGAGATTTTTTCTTCTTCTGGCTTTTGGCATTTTAAATTCCCCCGGTGAGAAACCTTTTGGACCAAATACATGTAGCCGAATAGCACTAGCATGGTGCTACATGGGATGGATTTTTAATAGTGATGGACACATTCTAGACAACAGTTGCAGAGACCTCTGTCTTAGATAATTATTTCTGGTCTCGCCTATTATGACATTGTGAAGGAAAACTGAGGTGCATCATTCTTGGCCCCTATCTGGGTCAGCTGAAGTTATTTTCAGTGAAAGACTTAAGAGGATTGCAAGTTTTCTTGTAATTTTCTTCCTACTGTTTAGGAAGATTATGGAGCGTACCTAATGAGTCATCATGGGAAAAATAGTCTTGCATGGTTACCTCATGGGGGAACAAGCTTGACTGGTGAATCTGGGGAAAGAGATAGTGAAATTACCCTCTATTCTTAAATAGAAGCTTGCTTGTTGATGGTCAGGATACATTTTCATTTTGTGCCAAAGGTGTCCTTTAATGTTACCTTAGAATTGATGCTTCCTATTACTCCCCCCCCTCCGAATTATTCAAAGTTGGGGCACGCAGGTTGCAAAATCAGAAGTGGATTTCTATTCTGGTCTTATTATCTAGTAGATGGGAACACAGTTTTAAAGTGTTGGACTTCCCATATGCAAAATAAATCTTGCGTGGGAGTTGAGGAGGTCCTTTCCTAGCCGGTTTTCCTTTGTGTGTTTTTTGTTGTTGTTTGTGTGTTGGAATTGGTGTCTGAGGAAGGCATGCAAGTACACACACACACACACACACACACACACACACACACACACACAATCTCGTAGTACTTGCTGTGATTAGTAACAGAGAGCCTGATTCATCATTTGGCAGCCCCAGCTTTGTAAAAAAAAAGAAAAAAAGAAAGAAAACTCTTCCTTGATCCTCCCTTTGCTGGAGAGGAGAGAACAACATGCCTCTCCGAGGGTTTAGCGCAGTGCTGGCTTGTATGAATGCCTTTCTAAAATGGCGGCCGGGTCCCAGTTTATGTCGGAAGGAATAGAGCCGATCTCAAGCTGCACATAGAGATTGGGGGGGGGGGGGGGGCTTTGTGAAGCAGCAGCATCAGAAGAGCTGCGTAACAAGAGATTTCATCTAGCTCTCCGGGTTGCTGCTGCTACCGCTGCTTCCGCCACCAACCTTAACTGCAGAGCTTTTCCTCAAAAAGCGCAGGAGAGGATTCCTTGGAAAAGAGCAGCTGTAACTGAAGCTGGGGCCAAATACTGTTCCTTCTCACAATCCCTAGGAACAGCCTTGCATTAAATAATAGGAAACAGTGTCATGTAAGAAAAAAAAATATTTTTTTTTAAAAAAAAACATGCACAAGTTTAAATACGGATGCAACAAAAAAATGTAATTTGCTCCAGTTGGGGAAACTGTCTTATCCTGCAGATTGTGGTTTTGTGCTATATAAAACTGGAGGAGTTGCCTCAACTTTCCTTTTGGAGAAAGGGCAACACTGGTGATCCAGCGGGGATCCTCGACACTCAAGAATCGGGAGAACTGTTGTGCGGTTGGGTTTGGGGCTGCTGGTTTGTCGTGGGATTCAATTGTTGGAAGAAATGAAATGGAAATTAAAATTGGCATTCCAACATGTTGTCTCCTATCCTAACCACCCTGTTTTCACAGAAGGCTTCTAATGCTGGATAAAGTTGCCATGGTGCTGTTGCTTAGAGATGAATCAGAAAGACGGAAGGTTCTGATTTTTACAAACCCCCCCCTCCCCCTCCAAATGTGCCAGTTTTCACATGCCGTGGTTGGATTTAAAAAGCCATTTTATTTGGTCCAATCTTTCAGTATAATTTTCATCGATCATTTGGGTTACCGGCCTAAGTATCACTTGGAATTGTGGTTGTGTTTTTGGTCGGCAAGAGATGCCTAGGAACGCTGCCTGTGTACAACAGGGCGGCCCTTTCTTTGTATGACCCTGGGTGGGGGAGGGGACAGGTTGCACAACAATTGCATTGCGTTGCTGCAGGGTGTGTATACCAACAAAAGACTTACTCCTGCAGTTGTCCATAACTGTGTGCATTTTAATTACTAGAAGAGAAGCTCCAAGGGGAGAACAGTCCCTTTTTTAGTTTTAACTGGTCACTGGCAAAAAAAAAATCCCACCCATTCCCCCCCCCCCTGGGAATAGGACAAAGAATTTGCAAAGAGCAAGCAGCGGTGAGCAGCCTTATAACAAAATCATCCTAAAAGCTCCCTATGGCTCTAATATATTAAAGATCATGAACGTAAATAGAGGCAGCCTCACTATTTATCCTTTGTGCCCATTTCACTCATTCTAGGTGAGGCCGGTTAAGTGTCCTATCAATTGGAAGAACTATATTGTTTATGTACGTTTAAATTCTAAATAAAATACGGCTGATATTGGTATGTGAACAATCAGTTGTTCCAAGCAGGGCGCCCTTAGGAGAATTAATAAGAGTCATGAACAATTACACAAAAAAACTGAATTGTATGGCTCTTTTAATCAGTGGAATGATCAACGAAGGACACTTCTAAAATGACCTTTAACTGCTGTTTAGAATTTGATGTGATAATTTGGGTTATCCCTGTTTTGGAAACTTGTTAGGAAAGATAGTTTGTAAAATATATGATTTCTACTGTGCTTGTGCATATTAATTTTCAGTGGTTTTTGGGGGGAGGGGGAGGGGATAGTCCTGCACCCTTTAGAAACATCCGGTAACCAATGACAAGGGGTCATGTTTGTAAAGGTGAAAGAGAAGTTGACACGTAGCTCTTAAAATAAAAACCTCTCTTTTAAGCTCTTAAAATGATGCAGTGCATCGGATGCAATGTTTGCTTCGCCCCCCCCCCCCCCAATCAATCCATATTAATTCACTACATGTTTAAAAATAGAGGCCCTGTTTAATCCATCCATATTGGTCTCTTCTGCTGCTTGCTCTTTTTTTTTTTTTTTGCTGAGTTTCTATGAAAAACATTCCAGGAATCCGAAACCTCTTAGATGGTCCCTTTTTTTTTTTGATAGAAATCTGAGGAAATGATTGGTTGTGAAACTATTACACAATCCTGTGTCTCAATTATTGCAAAAATTGAAACACCGAAAGTATGTGCTCCACTTGAAGGAGATGCAGAGCAGCTTGCAAGAAAGGGTAGCTAAATATAGCAAAGTTTGTCCTCTGCATGAATGCCAAATGTCCAGCAGTTCCTTCTTGATTAATTAGAGGGGGAAAAAAGCAGTCTGTTTAGCAGAACAAGTAAGTTGGTGTCGCTTCCTCTGTCCTTTTTAAATAAAATAAGGCACTGCAAGAGGAAGGTGGGCTTCCAAAGACAGTTTTTCTTGTCCTTTATCCTTGTTCTTATTTGGGAGCCTTAATGTGATGGAGTTAAATTGATAACCTTCCAAGTATGCTTTCCTGGGAAAAGGGACTTTTTTGGTAAACTTCCTGTTTTACTTCCAGTCCGGTCCATTTCATGGCTGCACCGGTTCTTTCTTTTGCAGGCCAAGCCGAACCTGGCAGAGCTGATGTGCTCCTGGCACACATATCTCTTACAGTTCCCGGCGTGCACAGTTCAAAAGCAATTTAGCCATGCTCTTTTGATAACCAAGCTGTCTTTTCATGGCCGTTCAAAGTTGTGGTGGAAGGATGGATGGGCCTGAGGACTATGCATAGCTGTCTTAAGACAAGTGCTGTGTTCCTCTCCCAGATCCCTTCTGTGTAAGGGTGCAGGCCCTGCTGCATACATGACAAGAGAAGGATTTAGTGCAGAAGGGAAGGTGGTTGCGGAGAAAGCGGGCTTCCCTTCCCAGCATGAACCAAAATCCCCACGTGGCAGAATAATTGGGCTTGACATTAGAGTTTGCTTCGTCACGTTATTGCAGCCTTTTCTTTTAAACTTTACCCACTCCTTTGTTCTGCTAGCCGAATTGCTCTGCTCTTTTTTGACAGCTAGCAGGCCTTAGATCTCCCTCCTCCGAGGTTACTGAGTGAAACCTATGGGGGTCCAGCTCATTCGTTTCAGCTTGCTGCAAAGGTGCAAGTATCCTTCCTGTTTGACTTCTTCAGCCATCCCCAGTGGTTAAATTCTGGTCGCATTCCTCTCTGGTTCGTTCATTGGGCTGTGGGAATCCCGGCTTTTTGGTTTGCTCCTTTCTGCTTATAATTTCTGGCTTAAATGTTACCTAATTATGGCCGGCGACTTTCCTGAGAAATTCTCACCGTGGCTTCTCTGCTGTGAATAAATAGCCTTTGGGGTCATGGGGCACTTAGAAAGCATGGACTTTGGAGGCCCGTCCCGTAGTAGACACCTTTGCACCTGTTAGGCAAAGGTAGTCCTGACCTACATTGCAAATTCCCTGCATGGAAAGAACATTCACAGCACGCAGGATTCTTTTGGTGCCCCGATAGCATCCTATAAATAACGCTGCAGAAAAGATAAAAGCCACAGCTCCCTCAAACCTAGAAAGTTTCTGATAACTTGGTGAAATGTCATCTGAGGTTGTTTTCTTCCGTCTTTGAATGGCTTAATGGTCACAATTTGGTAGCCCGTTTCTGAATTCTCCCATTGATAGTGGCCCCTCCCAGCTCTTTTTGATACTAGGTAACTGTATCATGTTCATTTCCTTATTTTCACTCCATCTATATTTGCTCCCCCCCCCCTTTCTCACGGCTCTCAAGGTAATTTACTCACCCTTCTCATAATAACTTTAATTGATGGGAAATAAGGATTGAACCCATTCGTTTTCATGGTCGCCTGAGACTTCGCTTTGGGTCTTCCTCATGGCAAGCCGGCTTCATTATACTTTATTAGTCATTGTACAATACGCTCCTTTCACTGTTTTTGCAAGTACCTCGGCTACTTAAGAATGGTATTCGTTGGAAAGGCATAATCTTCCCAAAGTATGTCATAGAGAGAGATGCCCCACTGAGTTGAGTAGGATTTATTTCTAACCCTTGTCCTAAGATTCTGGCTTTGGATAAGGTGTCCCTCAAATCTGGGCATAGTTAGTAGGGAGCCCATTAAACTTCGTTAAAACAATTCAGAACCACAACTTCCTCAGCTCCAATTGATGGTTAGGAGCTCAAAGAAGTTGTAGTCTAGTATGCAAGGGGGAGGGGGGGGGGTTTGCCATGCTGAAAGCTGAGCTGGGGGAGTTCCTTATCTTGATGTTTACATTTGCAATGCTATAGAGTGTCTGTCTCTTGCAAATTGTTCTAAGATATTTTGAAGCTTGATAGCTGAGAAAGTCCTTGTGCTTAAACCAGTCATTTCCTGTAGCCCGCATGCGTTGATATTCCCCCCCCCCCCCTTGTGGGTCTCCTTACGATCTCTGGTCCGGTTAGCTGTCTGTTTTGTCCTGATGCTATATAGGTTGTGCATTTGAATCCATCATTAGGTGCGATTGGCTTCCGGACCCTCGATTTTGGACACTCCTTTCCTTTTCATGCACAAAGACATCATAAACGTATGGTTCCAACTTGTGTCTGAGGCTTTAAAAAAATGTGGTTCCCAGGGACTTTCATTGTGGTTTGTGGGCAACCAGGTTGACCAATCCGGGCCTTGAAAGTAGCAAGAGACTCTGGGTTTCGTAACCGATTCTGAAGAAGCTGGTTTTCGGTGGAACGTGCCCGTGGAATTCAACCCACAGTGTGCAGAAATAAATGCTTGCCTTTTGACATACCAAGGTGACGGAATTCTCTCGCTCTTGAGTGCAGTTGTGTGAATCCACCTCAATAGGAGTGGAAGCTGCTTTTTGCAGTTGCCATCTTTGTCTTCCAGTAATACTGGTTTTCAGTACCTGTATGGTTGGGAGGGGCCAGAGAGCTCAAAGAAATATCTGCTTCTATTCCATCCTCTTCTACAAGGACTAAACCTATTAAGCAGACATTTTGAATGAAGAACCAGACAGTCTCCGGGGACGACATGCCACGAGGACCAGCAATGCCTATTATTGGTGCTTCTTCCTAAAGCATTTCCCGCTTTAGTGTTATCAGAGTAAAATCCTCACACTACTAGCATTTTTGGCACCTGGATCGTTTCCAGACAATAGCACCCAACTGTGCAACTGGCTGCTATATGTAGCTTTCCCTTTCGTAACAGTTGGCTAGCTCTGGAAGAAGGCACTTACTGCAATTGCCCAAAGATGGCGGGGCCTGATGAATAATCCATGGATTGAAGTGGGACGGAAAATTAATATCGAGGTCTCCTAAAGCCACCCTTTTTAGGCCTGTCAGTGGCACATCCTAACTTTACCATCTCCTGGGGTGAACTTTAGATGCATTTGAATTTTCCCTCACTTATAATGAGCTCCTTGTCCTTGTGTATTTCTATCCCCTTCCTGTAGACGAGGAGGAAAGTTGCAGGAATGGTTTTTATTTTTTTGTGTGTGACCAACATTAAAATATCTATCCATGTCCAATTTAGATGATGTTACAAGAGACAGAATTATCTTCCTGCTTCCTTCATATCACTATGTGCGTTCGTTTGCCTGGTGCATGTATAGAAGGGAGGGAGGAAGGAAGACTCACATTGGGGCCTTGACGCTCCGGCCCCCACGGGAATGAAAGTATCATGCTTAAATCAGGAACAGGCCTGACAAACTATTTTTGCATAGCCTGAGGAATTGTGGCCATTGTGACTGAGACATTAAGAAGAAACAGACTGAAGTCCCCTGGAGTATTAAAGATGTGCGTGGAAACTGGAGGTGTAGCCCTTAATGCATAGGCCAGGCAGCACCCGGGACTCCTCTGGGAGAAAGATTCTACTCTGGTGCTGGTGGGAAGCAAAACGGACCTGTGCCCATGCTGCAAGAGGTTATTATGTATTGATTGGTATGGATTATGCAAGCAGGAAGCCCTTTAGAAAAACCTCCCAGCAAAGCTGCCTGTGCGTCAGGACCTTTAGAGCCCATGGGTTGGCCCCCTCCCTCTTCTGCCCTGTTTGCTCTCTGTGCTGGTGGTTGGGACAGAGCGGCCTTCCTTCTTGGAAAGGCAGAGACGGGGAGGGCACATTTCACTTGGGCGCCCGCCTTTCTCAGCCTTCTGTTTCCTGGACCGACCTGAAGCGGTTTCTGAAACCTTCCCCCACCTTCCCCCCCCCCAAGCCATATGCCTAGTTCCTTAGCCCCTCCCCTCCCCCCAGAAGCTTTTTCACAGGGATCCTTTTCTTGTTGGGCATTGATCCCGCACGCTGCTGCAGCACTGCGGGTCTTTCCCCTCCCCTCCAGATCGGTTCGCATGAAGCAACACAGCTCCCCTCCCAATGGCCCCTGCCAGCACGGCAGCGGATTGGAAAAGACCCAATGGGTGGGGCTGGGGTCGGATTGCCAGGCAGATTAGCCTCCAGTGATTCTAGGGTAAAGCACACAGGGCAGTCGGGGAGTGCAGACCATAGAGATGACTCTTTCCAAATGCTGCCTTCCATGTCTTAGCATTTGGGGGGGGGGGGGTTAGCCAGAGATGCGGTTGTGTCTGTCGCCTCCTTTGAAAGCAGCCTTTATGCTTATTCCAGTGGCTTGTCATAGGAGTGAGTGATCTAAACCAAATCCTCGCACACCACCCTCGAGCATTCTGGTGTGGATCAAAGAATGTTGAGCCATCTGCTTTGGAAATGACAACCTGGCAAACCTTTCGCCAGCACCCTTCCTCTGTTGCCTAGTTTGGAGAGATCCTGGCTCCACATCCCTTCCCTTGGGAGTTTTGTCTCCACCATTTCTGCTCCAAATTCCTCCTCGGAATACGATTGGAATCCAGATCCTGTCCTCCCAAAGCTGCCGTAGCTGTTGCTCTGTTTCCTGCCTCTTATCAGTTGTCATACAGCGTCATGTTTTAAGCTGTGACGGCGGGGACGTTTTTCTGCCATCTCTGGATCACGTGCTTTTCCTGTCACCACAGAGGCAGACACCACATGGGAAGTAGGTGTTGTCCCACTGAGCTATCTGGCGCTTTTGGCATTCTAGGCTGGCCTACCGTTAAGAGATCCTGAACAAGTAATGGATTGATCCATTAATGGATTGAGGAGAAATTTCCTGACAGTGAGAACAATTAATCAGTGGAACAGCTTGCCTCCAGAAGTTGTGAATGCCCCAACACTGGAAGTCTTTAAGAAGATGTTGGATAGCTATTTGTCTGAAACGGTATAGGGTTTCCTGCCTAGGCAGGGGGTTGGACTAGAAGACCTCCAAGGTCCCTTCCAACTCTACTATTGTATTGTATTGTATTGTATTGATCCGTTGTTAAATAAGTGGCACTGTTTTTAGTGAAAAATTCCCCCCCCTCCTTTTTTAAAAATAGTGACCCTAATCCCTGCGCGCGTGTGTGTGTGTGTGTCTGTGTGTATGTTAGAAACACTAAACCCTCCTTCCTTGGCATGTTCAGCACAATCTTGTTGTGGAGGATTGATGTGGCTAATGGTCCTGAATTCCACAGTGTTGGGGAATCTTATCCATGCCTTTGATAGTTACGCTTGAGGGCAGAACAGCAACGAGAGCGACATAGAAAGATAAATTCAAACTTGAATGAGCTTAGATCATACTGGTGTACATTTCCATTTTCCATCCTGGCCAGACTTGAATGGTAAGGCTAGTTGAATTGCTAAAGAAACCTCTGGGACTCAGGCTGGACTTCATCATGGCTGCCTAAATTCACTGATACTATATTTGGTATGTCAAATATGTCTCTTTATCTCTAGAAAGTGCCAACAGTGTAATTAAAAATGAAGAGAGGTTGTCCGATGAATGTGATGGTATTGGTTCTTACAATGAAAGAGAATTGTTAGCTTTAGTTTCATATCTTTTTGATCTGTAAACACGAACCATTCATAGATGTGTGTATTTTTTAATAGAAATCCATTTCTTTTTGATTAAATTGCTTGGAAGGTCAGTGACATTTGGTGAGACTGGATGATTTGAAAACTTTCTGGAGAAATCTTGCGAATGTTTTGCGTATTAACCCCAAATCTTGCGCGCATATACAGTGTGCACTAAATAAATTGCATTGGTAATTTGTCGTTGCCGCTGATGTCTGCAGCCATGAAAAGCTTATCTCAGGAATTGCCAAATGTTTTCCAACTCTGGCTTAAACAGAGCTTCCAACATCACTTAGATTGTAAACTTGTAGAACTGGCTTTGTCCATAGAACTGTGATTAGAATGATTTGTATTCTATTAGACATTTGCATCTTGAACACTAAATAATGGGCTGTTTAACTGAGAACAAATGAATACATTTAATAAATTCTCCACTCAGATTCCTTATTTCAACATTGATTGCATTGAAATATATTTGAACATCACAGAATAAGGGGTTTTCTATTAGTGCTAAACTCCTATTGCAGATGTTGGCAAAATCTAAGTTAGGTGAAGTTTTTGTATCCTGGCTTTTTTTCAAGGTATGATATGATGAAGAATGCCTACAGGCTTGAAAGTATGTATGTATATTCCCCTAGAATGGTTTTTCAGCTTTGCTCTGGCAGGAGTCCAGGAAGCTAAGCCATACCTGAAACTTTGTTTATACTTACCTATTGAAATGAATGCTTAGATTATTATTATTTTTTAAAATTTGAGTCCAGAAATGTCAAGGTACTAAATGTGGTTTCTTAGCCAATTTTCTGTGAGCTTTAACGTATGTGATTTTCTCTGTCTTTCTCCTAGATATGGACGTGTTGAAAGTGTCAAAATTCTCCCCAAAAGGGGATCGGAAGGCGGCGTGGCGGCCTTTGTGGATTTTGTGGACATTAAGAGTGCGCAGAAGGCACACAATTCTGTCAACAAAATGGGAGACAGAGACCTTCGGACGGATTATAACGAACCAGGAACCATCCCTAGTGCCGCTCGGGGATTGGATGATACTGTTTCCATAGCATCTCGTAGTAGAGAGGTTTCTGGGTTCAGAGCTGGTGGTGGGCCCACGTATGGCCCACCACCATCACTTCATGCACGGGAAGGACGCTATGAGCGGAGACTTGATGGGTAAGTTCCAAGGTTTCACTAGGCAGGTATTTTGTAATTGATTGTGGTGAGAAACACAAACTCCTGGTAGGGCCCCCAGATGGATTTAAAATTTGGGGAATTATCTGCATTTCCTATTTTGGGTTGGAAACGGAAGTGATTCCCATCCCAAAGGCTGGGATCTTGTGGATCTGTAGAAGACGTTTCCTGCAGCTGGTTGGAGACCTGATTCTAAGATGGAAGACGCCTCGCTTATGGAGCTATTCTTCTAGGGCTTGACGATCCCAATTCTTGGATAACCTTAAGGCCGCCTTTGGATGTATCCCTATTAGCCAATGGAGTTTATTGGATACTGCGAGTCTCCCAAGCCCAGATATGGAGTATCTTCAGCATTATAGGACCTGCACAATCCCTTGGCAAAGCTTCGCATTTAGTTTTTTTCAGGGTTGTGCTGGTTTATGTAGTCTATGCATAAAATTGGATTGGTATCAAAAAAAAATTCTAGCAGGCTTTATAAAAATGCTGCCTCGTCTTGGATTCTACAGTCTTTAGCCCTGGGAATACGTACAAAACGAAGACAGGAGAAGGCTGCTCTTGATGTTTCTTTCCCCTCTTGGATCTACCTCACTTTCCATGTACCTTGGGATTACTATCCTCATGGCAAACAGAACGAGATGGACGCTGCTCAGTTTTGGAAATTACAGGCACTCCGTTTGAGGTGCTGGAATAATGGCTACTACCTCAGATTTGTGGGATGGTTCGAGCCAAGATCCCAGTGGGCCAGGGGAGTGGATTACTTACTTAGTCTCTGCCAAAAGCTCACGTCCAGGGAAAGGCACTTTAGCTTTCAAGACAATGGTGTCGCTCAGCTTGTGGATACGTCACAGAAAATTGAACACTTGCTGGATGGTTACAAAGTGGGACAAGAGGATGCCTGCTAGAGGATGGGGCGAGGCCTTCGTTCATCCCCCGATGCCTTTTTCTTTTTACCAGCCGATCGGTTCAGACCTAGGGCGACAGTCTGTGTGGTGGATGTACTTAGAAGAAGTGCTGGCTGTCAGAAGAAGAAAGTTGGGGGTGGCCACCCTTTGGCCCATCTGGAACTACTGGCTTCCAGTGGAGTTTTTATTTTTATTTTTCGTCTTCTTGTCCCTAGGATTTTTTTTTCTTGCTCGCTCATCTAAAATGCCACTTTTTTGACACCCTCCTTGCCCATTAAGAAGGTGGATTACCCCTATAAGAGGGGCCAAATTGGGGAAGTTATGTTCACAATTCTCTCCCTAGATTTAATGGGGAATATAGGTCGTGTTTCCACACTTGGAAAAGGTTGGTATGTCCTGCCCTGTGTATATTAGCCCCTCTCCTAACCCAAGTCAGTTCCTTTTTTTCCCACTAACTCCAGTAGCAATTAGTACTAATAGATAACCAGCAGTGCTGTAGTCGTTAGATCCTCAGCTTTGCTAGTTTCTTTTGTCTGTCTTCTGTGTCCTAACCCATAAAAGGGCTCTTACACTTATATCTTAACTTTTCTAGAAATCTTGCTCTCTTTTTCTTTGTTTTTGTTACTTTATTGTATCAGCTTTCCTCGATATCGTTTTTGCAGGTGTGTGTTGAGTGTTGTTTCAAAAGGCGAGGGCGAGAGAGCTCTTTAAATAAATATTTATACACACTGAGACAATATGTGGTCTTATTTGCATGGAGCTGCAAACGTTTGTGACACCTACTAAAACTCCTGCCTTTATAGGGGTTTTGTTTGGGGGGGTTTGTTTTTTGTTTTTGCTCTTTTGTGAGGCAGCTCTGACTTGCTGGAAAAGCAAGAATTCAGACAAAAACCTTAACCTGCACTCAGGGCCACCTCCTCCTCCTCCGTATGAGGGGAGAAGTGGCCTACGTCCTGCACTATAGTTGTAGCAGGAGCATAAAGTGGAAAGGGAGGAGAACCTTTCTTTATTCACTTGTGGGGGAGGAGAAGGCAGGTCCATGCGTTTTGACCTGACAGTCAAGAGAAGGATGGAGTTAACAGAGAACTGCAGTCCCTGCTAATTACTTTTCAAGGAAGGTGGTTGGAAGTAAAAGGGGGAATGATTTGAATTCCTCCTTCCTTGAACGGTTTTAGGAAACTTTTGTAACTAATAGAAGCGCTGGCTTTATTGCTTGATCTGCGCATGTTTGTTCTGAATTGTTTCGTCTTATTTTCCTAGCTGTGTCCTACAAAACGGGCCATTCGGTGACCCCTCTAGATTAAAGCACTAAATTATTGGAGGCCTTTTCTTGGCCTAGGCAGCTCACCGAGGCTCTTGGTTGTCTTAGCAACATAACTTTCTTTTTTAAGTTCTGCATAGTTGACGACATAGTTTTACGGTAAACATAATTCTGTACGTAAAATACAGAAATGGCCACAATTTGTCTTATTGACTATTAAAATATCCCATCCTGTTATTGCCTGAAGCGATTTTTAAAAAATATCACACTCACCAGCACACAGAAACATTGTTTATCTTGTTTTTGGAGCTTAATACCTGTGACTTTTAGTTGGCTGTATCTTGACTTCATTATTACAAAGAGAAGCAGAGATCTGACTTTAGCTAAGCTGATACATTGTCCTAGGACTCTTAGATTTCAAGTGAGCTTTTAAAAATAAACTGCTTTTTTTCCCTACGATTTTGTGGCTAATGCCAACACCTTAACGACAGGATTCTAGGATAGTCATGGAATGAAACACATTAAGTAGTTCTGTTTCATCCCAGAAATAGATAAATAGAACTGCTGAAATTAAATTATTTTGCACAAGATCATTTGGGACTGTGGTACACAATTCTGTCCACAGAAGCTTAGTTCTGGATGCCTTTGAGGTTCGTTAGCCTTCTTCTCCCATGATCCCTAGCCATTGTGCTGCGAGGCGGGGATTATGGGGTAGAAATCTAGCACAGAAGGCATCAAGCTGGCTCAGTTTAAGCAGTGAAACTGAGTCAGTGCCAGACCTATGTTACGTGCAAATGTGAGCGAATAGTCACGTAAAAGGACCAAGCTCATTCAGTTTGCTAAATAGATCATCGTTGGCCTTTTGATGACTTGCAGTAACAGCCAACCCTGCATTAAGTGCTTGCATGTTATTGAGTCATTGTTCTCCTTCTCTGATTTGACGTGTTTTGTTTTTCCCCTCCTAAATGCAGGGCTTCAGATAACAGGGAGCGTGCTTATGAGCCTAGTGCCTATGGACACCATGAACGGGGGACAGGAGGATTTGATCGCACGAGACATTACGATCAGGATTATTACCGGGATCCTCGGGAACGGACTTTGCAACACGGACTCTATTACAGTTCTCGGAGTCGCAGCCCGAGCCGCTTTGATGCTCATGACCCTCGTTACGAACCTCGGGCTCGGGAACAGTTTACGTTGCCCAGCGTGGTACACAGGGATATCTACCGGGATGACCTCACCAGAGAGGTCCGAGGTAGAAGGCCGGAAAGGAGTTACCAGCACAGCAGGAGCCGGTCCCCCCATTCCTCCCAGTCCAGGACACAGTCTCCCCAGAGGCTGGCGAGCCAAGCGTCCAGACCCACTCGATCGCCCAGCGGAAGCGGTTCTAGGAGCCGGTCTTCGAGCAGCGATTCAATCAGCAGCAGCAGCAGTACCAGCAGCGACAGGTATCGTCCTCCCTCTGCAGGTGTGGGGCGTCTTTTGCTTTGGGTCCCGGTATTGATCCCGGAAACCACAGCGCATTTACTGCAAATGTTGTGATTTTCTCTGCTGGTCCTCCTGAAACAGACCAGCACCATCTCCTGGTCTGCACCTGCCTCCATTCCCGCCCCCCCCACCCCCACCCCCACCAGGGTGGAAGTAGGAGCATTGGGCGGGCTGCCCCCAAGGAGACAAAAGCCCCACCTGCGAAATAGATCCCTTTTGAGCCACTCTAGGATGGAAGTTTCTTTGTTGCTTTTGTTTGTTTATAAAAGGGTGGCCTTACAGACACTTTGTAGAAGCGGGCCTTTGATTGCTTGGCGATAGAGCTTTCTGCATTTTCATTTATAATTCAGCACCGGCTTAACGGCCTGGACTCTCCCTCTTTCTTCTTTATTAACGACATCTTTTGTTTATTGCCTTGAATTGAGTGTCGGTATGAAAGGTAATAGACAGGCGAATTATGGGTTTTCCACTGTTGCTGTGGCTACTACATAGCTTGCCGTGGTGAAATTGGACTGGTCAAGCCAGTCTGCTGTTCTCTGTGTTGGTTCCAGGCAAAGAACTGCGGCACTGTTAAAAAAAAAAGATAAACAGAAATATATCATCCCATTTATATTAGGGCCTACCTAATCAGACCGTAGAAGTTGGAATGGAAAGGAATGGAAAGGAATAAGGAATAGAATAGAATAGAATAGAATAGAATAGAATAGAATATAGACAGAATAGAATAGAATATAATTTTTTGTTGGCCAAGTGTAATTGGGCACACAAGGAATTTGTCTTTGGTGCATATGCTCAGTGTACATAGAAAGACAAGATATATGCATCAAGTACACCCATAAATGATTGAGGGGGGGGGGAGATAAAGATAAACAGAAATATATCATCCCATTTATATTTTCAAGGAAAGGGCCTTCCTAATCATCCCATTTATATTTTCAAGGAAAGTAGAAGTAGGAATGGAATGGAATAAGGAATAAGGACTATAGAATAGCCTTTTCCCCAATCCAGCCCCTGTTTTTTTTTACTCTTCCTCCTTTCCCCCAATTAAAAGAGGCTTCACCCTTTGGAAAAAAATCTTCCCTTGCTTCAAAGGGCGATTCGTAAAACCTGCCATGGGCTTGGATTAATGTCAGTAAATAGATGCTCTTTAACCCACTGAAATAAGCAGCTGGCCAGCAGTCCTTGTGTGAAAGGGTGGGGGTGGAGGAATGCAGCCATTCTAGTTCTCACCTTCATTAGACTTTAGAATGCGGTTTAAGGCAAGGAGGAGTTCAGGCATCTTGTCTTTTCACAGCATGTCAGCACTTGAAGAAATATGCTAGAAAGACACAGGGGGGGAAAAAAACACGTTAACCTTATGAGTGATCAGTGGAGACTTTTCCCAAGTTGAATCCTACCTAACAATATCTTCTTCCTGCCTTTTTCCGTCTTTTATTTTTAAACCTCAGCTGCTGAGCATGCTCTCTGGAGCTCATCCAAATTCACTTGTTACCCCCTTAGCTTCCTCTTTTTCAGGTTTAAAAGCATGTTGAATTTGAAAAGCTTTTCCTCAACTTAATCCCGGGATGCTTGCCATTCTTTGGGGCTGTTTTTCTGCACTGTCCACAAGCAGTAGGGCTTTACGCCGAGTCCACCTTTCCCTGAAAGGGATATAATCGATTCTGCTTTTAAAACTGGAAGCCCAATTTGAGACAAAGATAAAAAGCATTATGAATAGAAGATGCGGGGGGGGGGGGGGGCGGGAGGGAGAGGGAAATAGCACGAGTCAACATTGAGGCTTTCAAAATTGGCTGGTGAGCTTGAGTTCATTGGATTTTTCTGTCTGTCTGGTCATCCTCAACTCCCAGAGTGAAAGCAGAGAGTGGTGGCAAACTTAATTTCCTTTTATAACCCTGGCCTTTTCCTCCTGCTTGCCCCTTCCTTCCTTTCTTTCCACCTCAGGAATTTGCCAGCAAAGGATGAATCATTGGCAGAGAGTGGTATGTTGATGTTTGTGTGTGTGTGTGTGTGTAGTTTTGTGGTTTGGACAAAAGCTTCAATTGCAGCAGACACAGTTTCAGGTGATTTCGGTCCAGGGAAGGCAACTTCTGCATTAAAGTTATTATGCTGCACGTCCCAGTTTCTCCATAAAACGAGGGGAGGATTGTTGATGGAAGAGAAATCCTGCATAAAATGGATGGTCAAGGTTGTTCTCCATAGTGAGGGGGAGGAGTATCCAGGATGGGTTGCCCTTGTCCTCTCTTGATTGGGCTGAGTCAGATGAGCTCTTTAGGCCACGCCCTGGTCACCAGGTGCCACCCCAGTTATCGACTCAGCCCTCAACTGGGCTGTTGTGCCATCCAGGAGCTCCTGAGAATCCTAAGGGAAAAAACTAGAAATGGTGACTTGTCGTGTGGCTTGGGGACTCCCCCAATTCAGCGGCTGTTTTCTCATTTTCACAGGTTGCACAAGCCTGTCTCCCATCTGATCAAAGCCGAGTCTTAAATATCTCCCCCAGGATCCTATGCCATTTCATGCCTCGTTAATTGAACACAGATTTTTTTTTTTCCCCTGCAGCCCTTTTAGAGGAAGGCAGCTTTGTTTGCATTTATTTATTTATTTATTTATGTATTTATGTATTTATTTATTTCCTTTCATACGGTTTCTCTCAGGAGCAGCTTCCTTAGGTCAGATGCCTTAGAGATGAAATTGGTGTGGGTTTGCATTGGATGCAGAACCGAGGTTTTGATTCAGCCTCTGTTCATAATTTGAAAGCTGTCCTTGTTAATACAACTGGCGTTGAAGGCCTTTGGTTGTCCCCAACTGCTTACCGTACCTAGTAACAGGGAATGTGGTTGTCAGATGTATTTGTGAGGGGGGGGGGGGAAGCAGTGTTTCTTTTCAAGGCTGCCTATTGACATAGTTTCTTTCTTTGAAAAGTAATTCAGTGTTATACTTCCTATAGTAAATCTCACAGGGGGACAATACTTCAATAAACCAGTTGATAGCAGCTTGGTATGCAAACATTGCCTTGCCTAAAAACCCTCTTCTGGGGCTGTCTTGCTTACCCCCCTCCCGTGTGTGTGTGTGTGTGTGTGTGTGTGTGTGTGTGTGAGAGAGAGAGAGATGAGAGAGAGACAGAGAGACAGAGAGACAGAGAGAGAGAGAGATAAGCATAAGTCAAATGTATTGCAAAGCAGTATATATGGAATTCATTTTCTTTTGTTCCTTCAAACCTATTTCTAGCAAGTCTTGCAAAAAGTGAAAAGCTTAATAAAAACAAATTTAATCAATTAACATGGAGGAGGCCTCTGCACCCCCACTCCCATTGACCCACCCACTTTTGAATAAATCTGCACGGATCTTAAATTCTTCTTTTCAGAGGCTGGGCAAAAGAAGACAAAGGAGGCTTCAAGGCTTCATTATTGATAAGCGAAGCCCACAGCAGCATATTCTGCAGGAGCTGCTGCATCCAAATTCTGCAGGCAGCGCAAGGAATTCCTCCTTTGGGTCTCCCAAACCAGTCTGAACTGGAATCCTCCAGCCAGATTTGGCTGCTTGCCCCTCCTGGTAGGCTCTGTCCTCCCTGCCTGCTTGTTGTTTTCATTTTTCCAAAGCTGGGTTAATTGGGAGGGGGGAGAAGGTGGGACTGGCAAGGACTTGGGACAGTCCCGGCAGAGGAAAAGGGGGGGGGGGCTTGCAGAGTCCCCCTCTTTGAAAGTGGAGGTGAGAGGAACGGAATTGGGTCCTGCTGGTTGGAAGGTCTGTTGTCAAACGACACAGTAACCCAACTCCTTTTCTACGCTGTCGAAATTCAGAAAACATTTCTATGTAAAGAAGCATGTCTCGTCAAACTGGTTATAATGGGAAAGGGCATCTTATACCGATTTCTATATCCAGTGCAGCATCAGGAGAAGACGGAGTAGATCAAAATGGATCCTGAGCGGGGTTTTGTTTTTACTACCACGGTTTAAATAGCTCAGCAGATTGGATCATGATCCCACTACAGCGGGAATAAAAGTGATTCAGGTTTAGCTGAGCTGGCTCTCTTAAGCATCCCCTCTGGGATTTTACTACGTACAGCAGGTGATTAAACTTTATTTCCCTTTGTTCACCCTTCCTTTTTTTTTTTTTTTTTAAACAATTTGTTAGTCCAAAGTAATTCATTTGAACAAAGTTAAATTTTTCCACTGTCTGCCACAGCAGAACTAAAAAAATGTAATTTGACTTGTTTCGGGCGAAGGGGTCTGACTACCTTTTATCATTCCCTTTCAACTCTTGTTAGTAGGCATATTTTGCCTGCTCTTACATTAAAATATTCTCTAGCTCTTGGTTACAATACGACTCTGCAGTGTTGATAATTCATAACGAAGGTGTGACCCAGAGGTGGGTTCCGTCCGGTTCGGTCCGGTACAGCCGAACCGGTAGTGGTATGGGGGCCTGGGTCGCTGGAACTAGCAGCAATCCAGGCCTGCCATGTCCCCGAACCGGTTCCCTGGTCGCCGCCATCCCCGCTGCCATCTTGTTTTTTAATTCTGTGCATGCTCAGAACAATTTTAATTGAAGTGCGCATGCGCATGCACCGGGCATTCAGCGTGCACACGAGTGCAAAGCTTGCGCACACACAAAGCATATGCACGAGCAAAACCGGCAGTAAAGCCGGCCAGAACCTACTCCTGGCGTGAACCCTTGCTGTACAGTACCATATTTTTCGGACTATGAGACGCTCCGAACTATAAGACCCACGTAGCTTTTGGGGAGGAAAACAAGGGAAGGGGGAAATCTGCCTCTGCCTCCCAGCATCCATTCGGTATTCAACTGGCCCGTTTGGCGCTGCCCATTCACCACTGCCACCCATTTGCTGCCATGGCCCATTCTAGAACAGCTGATCGGCACCGCACCAACACCCCTCCCCCAGCCGCAATATTCGGCGTATAAGTCGCGCAGACATTTCCACCCACTTTTTGGGTGGGACAAAGTGAGTCTTATGCTGTGAAAAATACGGCATTTTGTACAAGCAGAAATGTTCCTCTCTCTAACCTTAAAAGGCAATTTTAACTTGAATGCTTGCACGTCAGAAGGCCTGCACTAGTTTTCAGTCAGCGTTCCAGGCCTAATTCAGAATACTGTGATTAACGTTCAAACAGAAACGCCCACAGCTTGAATGTGTGACGGATGGTCCCTCTCAAATATGTCTACGTGATACTTTGAAATGGCCTCTTTAATGAGGTAGGAGAGCCAGTTTGGTGAAGTGGTTAAGGTGTCAGGGTAGAAACCAGTCAACTTATGTTCAGCACCTGCCTTAGGTACCTAGCCATCTTGGATGATCTTAACCCTAGGAAACAGACAATGACAAGCCAGTTCTGAGTCAACAGTGAGGGAGGGAGGAAGGAAGGAAGGAAGGAAGGAAGGAAGGAAGGAATTTAAGAGATGCTTGGTTACCTAGAACTTGCATCAAAAATAGGTATCAGGTGACCCGTTTCCCCCGAAACAGGGAAAATACTTTTAAATACTGTTGGGTTGTTTTGTTAGATCTCAAAACATATTTCTCCTCTTCTTCACTTAGTCTTGTTTTTATATCGACTTACGCTACTTCAGATTGGTTTCTATGCCAATTGCCTCATTGGTTTTCCTTACTATATAGATTGTTTTGACTTTATTTGGGTTTTGACGTCAATTTTAAAGCTGTGGGAATCCCCCAGACGACTGGGTCAGTTGTTTGGACTGTTTTAAGTAACAGGTTTGGTTTTACTGCTCGTTGGGTTCTTCGGGAGTGGGCCGTCCCCTCCACAGAATATGGAGGATGTGCAGATACATTTCCTTTATTTGGGCGTTTGAAGGTTTAAAATCCAAGGTCATCTTTGGAGAAGCTTTGGCGGTTGGTCTCCACAAAACTGTTCCAGGATTTTTTCTCTTCAAACTTTTCCAAAACTTTTCCAATGCAAACTGTTATCTAAACCCAGCCTTCTGATTTCCAAATGTTGTGTTTTAGCCTATAGGCTTCTCAGAGGCTCAAAATTTCAAAATTACATTTGTTTCAATTTTAGCACAGTCTTTACAATCATCAGTGAAGTACCAATTTTTTTTACATTTTTAAAAAGCAATTAGCTACTGGGCAGTATACAGTTGAAAGACTTGATGCATTGTTAGTATTGCTGTTTCTCAAAAGGCACACAGTTTTGGAGGTGTGCATTTTTCAAGTGGTAAATAAACGGCACTTATTAAAATTAAGAAATACATCCCACTTGTAAATAGCTTTAACAACATTAGTAGCCAGAATCTAAATTAAAAGATTTGGCATTAGCAACAAGTTCTGCCTTCTGTTCACACTCATTTGCCTCCATTTGAAAAAAAGAAAGAAAGATGAATCTGTATGTATTCATTAACTAATTGGATACCCGTGCTTCGCGACGAAACTATGTAATCAGGCTATGCAGGAGAAATTAGGTTCACCATCCGTTGGCTCAGTGGTGGTTGGTGATTGAAACACATAAGGGAATATCGCTCTTGCTGCCTTGAGTCCGGAAGCAGTTCCATAGATGGAAGGCATAGACATTTTGGTGAGGTACCAACATTTAGTACTGTAAGGAGCCCCAGACCGCTCCTGAGTGAAGGAGTGGAACATCTGAGGTAACGGAATGTGAGGCAATTGGCAGTTGGAACAGAGTTATTTTCAGGTGGGGAGAGGGAGTAGAACTCCTTAGCATAAGAACGCTTTAATTACTATATATGAAATACTAATGATCTGATGGTCATTTTGAAAAATCCTTTCTTAACGAGTACCTAGAAGCCCAGAGGAACATATGTGCCAAATTTCAAGTTTGTATATTTTCCGGTTCTGGAGGTAACGTGATGATGCATGAGTGGTATTTTGCTTTTATATATATAGATTTTACCATGTTTATGGGCCACCAAGCTACTGAAGATAAGTTTGCTTTATAAGTTAAGCTTACATAAACATAAAAGTAAAGGCTATCTCCTATTCAAGGAACAATAATAAAAAATTATCACGATCTGGAAGCGTTTAGGAACTTGGATTATGGATTTCTAGACAACCATTTAGTTTCGACTCTGAAAGTACTAATGATTAAATATGTAAAGAAAATGTTAGCTGTGTTTTGGGCATAAAGCAAGGGCCAGTGTTTCATGTTTTCTTTGTTCCAATACCAGTTGTATTTTTCTTATATCTTCCATAGTTTTATCATCCTGTTATGGAAAGGAGGAAAATTCAACCAGCTATTACCATTTAGTGGAATGTGCTAAAAAAGATGCAGCATGAATAATTGCACTTTCCTTGGTGTAATCACTTGACATCTCATTAGTAGCAGATTGCTGCAGCGTGTCACCTTTTGCAAAATATGCAAAATGAGAGTTTTTCTACGCCTTCCTTTCAGGAAGATGGATTTTCCTGGTCGGTTTGTCAGGGAGAAAAGGAGGATTGTGAAGGCCAGTAGATGGGAATTAATTTTCATTTTTTTTTGGTTGATGTTGCAAGTGCACTGAACAAAAGATTTCTCCTGCATGAACTTGCTTATTATATGTCAGGACTCCTGCTGGAGACTCTCCTGCATGTTCTGGGAGCCTCTGAAATTCAGCTGGTCGAAAGAATGTGAAGATGTTTTGTTCAAAAAGCTGGAACAAACTCTGGCGTTTCAGCAGTTCTTGCCAAACTATTCAGATTGTCTGCAAATCAGCAGAAAGAAGACTAGGAAGTTTGATTCTTTTCCAGATTTGGGCCTGGAAAGCAAAATCTGGAGGAATGCTTAAGTGTTTATACTGGGTAAGTATAACCACTCTGGTATGTATCCCTGTTTTATCCAGGGTACTCTTTCCAGCAACTCCCAGCCCCTCATTCTAGTTTTCTAGCATCTTCCCTCAGCTCCTTCGCTGCTTTCTCTTAGCTAATGCTGTTCTCCATGCCTTTAAGGTAAAGATAAAGGTTTCCCTCCTCGCACATATGTGCTAGTCGTTCCCGACTCTAGGGGGCAGTGCTCATCTCTGTTTCAAAGCCGAAGAGCCAGCGCTGTCCGAAGACGTCTCCGTGGTGGTCATGTGGCCGGCATGACTCAACTCCCGAAGGCGCATGGAACGTACTTCCCTTCCCACCAAAGGTGGCCCCTATTTTTCTACTTGCATTTTTGTACGTGCTTTCGAACTGCTAGGTTGGGCAGAAGCTGGGACAAGTCGCGGGAGCTCTCTCCGTTACGCGGCGCTAGGGATTGGAACTGCCGAACTGCCAACCTTTCTGATCGACAAGCTCAGCGTCTTAAGCCACTGAGCCACCGCGTCCCTGTGTCCATGCCTTTATCCTGCTCTTAAATCCCCATTTCGTTTCATGTATGGACTAAAGCATGCCCACGTTCTGGGTTTTGGGACAGAGCATCTGTTTTGTGCCTAGCAGAGTTCATGCGCTGAACCTCTTCTACATTCCTGGTCAGTTGTAAGACTGAATGAGGGTCTTTGGGGGGTGAGCCCCGGAGTTGCTCTTCAACTCCAAAGGCCTTTCTAATGTGAGGCTTCTCCCAAAAAGGCTGGCTTGGAAAAAAAAAAAAACTCTCAGTGATACAAGGGCCGCTGATAAGTAGATTTATTGTGGAAAAGAAGACGGTATTCTTTTAGAATGCCAGCAATTTGCTGTGTACAGATAGTCCTCAACTTACAACAGTTCACTTAGTGACCGTTCAAAGTTACAACAGCACCAGAAAAAGGGGACTTGTGGCCCTTTTTCACGCTTGCGACCTTCGTGGCATTCCCAAGATACTGTAATCAAAATTCAGGCGCTTGGTAACCGATTCGTACTTACGACTTGTGTCCCAAGGTCACGTGATTCCCCTTTTGCGACTTTCTCATGAGCAAAATCAATGGGGCAGCCAGGATTTGTACTCCTTGCAGACAGCTGGTCATTTGCATTCCTTTTAGAGAGCCGTGGAGGCCACTTGGAGCTTCATCTGTGTCCTCGGGGGTCACCCGAGTAGCGCAAATGGGCGTGGAGCCTTCTTGGCCGCTCTTTTGAAGACACCAAAGTCCACATTTTGATTGGAGAGGACCGCTGGTTTGGAAGAGTGGTCAAAGAGGCCATCTATGTCAAAACCGAACAGCCCTCTCTCAACAGTGGGGTGGTGGGAAATACGACATCCTCTATCTCCAGTCTACAACACAGTCCTGTCAGCAGTTCAAAGAAGGCTCCGCACACGTGTGCTCAGGTGACTCTGAGGGCGGGGAAAACCTCCAAGTGGCCTCAACGACTCTCTCAAAGGATGCAAATGACCAGCTGTCTGCAAGGATTATAAATCCTTCCATCCCCCACCATCCTCCAGTCAGAGCTGAAGAAGCTCCTTGGATGAGAAGCAAAACATCTTCAAAGAAAACACCAGAAAGTCCAGTTGCCTCTTGAAAAAGCACCTTTGAGACAACCAGGACCTAGATGACTGAGAATCTCCATAGACAAAGTCCACTTTCCTACACCTCTTTCCACGTGTTGTTATCAGCTGGAACTCTGCTTTATTTTGGGCTGCAGTGATGGCTTTCCTGTTTCTCTTATTTTTAGAATCGATGCCTTAGCACCGTGATGGCGAACCTATGGCACGCGTGCCACAAGTGGCACGCAGAGCCATTTGTCAGGGCACGCGAGGCGCTGCCCTGTCAGCTGGCCAGCGCGCATGCACGTGCTGGCCAGCTGAGTTCACCTTTTTAAAAGCTATTTTTCGCCTTCCCCAGGCTCCAAAGGCTTTATAGGAGCCTGGGGAGGGCGAAAAGAGCCTCCCCCGCCCCCCCCGGAGGCTTCAGGGACCGTCCGAGGCTTCCCTGATGCCTTCGGAGCGCTTAAAACGACCCTCTGAGCAACCCGGAAGTCACTTCCGGTTTGCTCGGAGGGTGGTTTTAAGCGCTCCGAAGGCTTCAGGGAAGCCTCCGGACAGTCCCTGGAGCCTCCGGAGGGCCTCCGGGGGGTCGGGGGAGGCTCTTTTTGCCCTCCCCAGGCTCCTATAAAGCCCCTGGAGCCTGGGGAGGGCAAAAAAAACATGTAAAAATGGGGGGGGGTCACGCGTTGTGCACGCATGCGCGCTGGAGGGGTTGCGCGTTGCATTATGGGTGCAGCACGCCCGCACTCGACCCCCCTGCGCTCCCCCCACTTGTGGCACGCGAGCCAAAAACGGTTTGCCATCACTGCCTTAGTATCATAAGCCCCTCGTTTCCTTGAGACGATATTCGCAGACTTAAACGTTCTAAGCGTTTGTGAGGAACGATTTGAGCTTTTGGAAATGTTTCAGTTTTGTTACAATAAGAATGATTTCTGATAGTTCAGGGTTGATGGCGGCTTTGAACTAGCATCTGTTTCTTCAAAGTTTTTCATTTTAACTTGCACGATTGTCTAATCTAGACCCAAATGTTCAGGTTTTGCCCTTTCCTCAGGCTTGGGGAATGGCTCCACTTTTCTGCCATTCAGCTTTAAAGGTAAAGGTTCCCCTCGCACATATGCGCTAATCCTTCCTGACTCTAGGGGTGGTGGTGCTCATCTCCGTTTCATAGCCGAAGAGCCAGCGCTGTCCGAAGACGTCTCTGGTCGTGACCAGCAATAACTAAAGCCCAAAGGCGCAAGGAACGCTACTCCCTTCCCACCAAAGGTGGTCCCTATTTTTCTACTTGCACTTTTTACGTGCTTTCGAACTGCTAGGTTGGCAGAAGCAAGGACAAGTCACAGGAGCTCACTCCGTTACGCGGCGCTAGGGATTCCAACTGCCAATCTTTCTGATCGACAAGCTCGGCGTCTTAGCCACCCAGCCACCTCGTCCCTCATCCAGCTTTTAACAAACACGATAATCCGATATGCTCAGATGGAAAATATTTCCAAAGTTTTCTAGAATTCTATTGTTTAAGGGGAGCACTTGCCCCAAAATAAATAGTAAGAAGCGGCTGTGGAGAGGCCTAAGGGGCAACCCTAGGAAAAGGGGGGGGGGAATCTCCCTGGTGTTGAACAAGGAACACAAAGGAGGGGAAGCAGATTTCTGCCTCTTTCTCTTGCCGATTAACCTGATCACCAACGGATTTTATTGCGAAAGACGATGAGAGGAAGAAGCAACCAAGCTGGCTTGTTAGGAACGCCCTTCTTCCGTTCCTTTATTTAACTATTTTAAAAACGTTTGCAGCTGCAGGATCAATTGGAGCAAAAATTGGCTGACCTTTGAGGAGAGTTTTATTGGCGTGAGAGAGGCTTCTTTGCAGAGTGCCGAGGCAAAGTGTAGCATGGGTTGTGGGTTTTTCCGGAGCGCAACTGCAGAAGAGCCTTTGCGGCAGTGCCGCGATGAGCTAATCCATCCTGAAGTCGCCTTTGGAGGACAGTCTGGGAAATGCAAGCACCCGAGGACTCCCTTCTCTCTTCTTAGATGAAAGGCACGCGAAGCAGGAAGAGAAGCAGGCGCTTAAATTAAGAGCAAGCGAACCCCACTAACGCACAACACTCAGGGGCAGTTAAGAAATCCCTCTTCAATGGGATGACAAGCACCCCGAAAGGGCCATCCATGCTTCTGGATTCTGCTGGAACGCAGGACGGTTCTTCGCAAGCTTAATTTTAGCTGGAAGGTGGGAAAAAGCCTGATTGTTCATCCACACAAACTTAAGTCACCTGCCAGCATTAACAAGTATGACATAAGCCAAGCGATCAGCTGGTATGACACCAGCTGATCGCTTGGCTTATATAGGTCAGAGTTGTAGGAGAAAATAAGTTCACCTTGGCAGACTGCGTTACACACATACACAGACACACACACACAACACACACACACACACGTTGAGTCTGGTGCTTGCTTGTCCTCAGAGTTTACGCTTCTATTTCAGGTGGCTGTGCTACCATTTGTGGGCTTATCTGATTGGGCTGATTAAAAAGGCCACCTGCAAGAAATGGTCCTAGTGTTTCTTTGCTCACCTGACTCTTGTTTCGGACGCAGCTGGCGAAAGCTCTCATTTTCCCAACAGGAACCTGCTTCTTGGTTCGAAGGAGCTTCGGATTTGTGGAACTTGTTGCACGCTGCTCTGCTGCATTTTTTCCTTCTGCTGCTGAAAATGCGCATGAAGTTGCTTTTAGCCAGTTCAGCTGCCTGTCCTCTCTGGCAAAATGAAAACTTTTTAAAGTTTGGCTCATGGCAATGTGTAGATTAAAGCTTCAAAAAGGGTTGAAGATTCACACTCATATTTGTTACCCTTCTATCAATTCTTCAGCTGATTTACAGTTCATTTGTTGTTGCTAGTTGCAAAGTTGGGTCCGACCCATTGCGACCCCATGGACAACGTTCCTCCGGGCCTTCCTGTCCTCTACCATCCTCCAGAGTCCATTTAAGCTGACGCCGATTGCTTCAGTGACTCCATCCAGCCACCTCCTTCTCTGCCGTCCCCTTCTTCTTTTGCCCCCCATCGTTCCCAGCATGAGGCTCTTCTCCAGGGAGTCCTTCTCCCTTCTCATCAGGTGGCCAAAGTATTTGAGCTTCCTCTTCAGGATCTGGCCTTCTAAAGAGCAGTCAGGGTTGATCTCCTCTAGGACTGACCGGTTGGATGACCTTGCAGTCCAAGGGACTCAATGCAGGAGTCTTCTCCAGCACCAGAGTTCAAAGGCCTCCATTCTTTGGCGCTCAGCCTTCCTTATGGTCCAACCTTCACAGCCATCCATTGCAGCTGGAAAAACCACAGCCTTGACTAGATGTACTTTTGTTGGCAGGGTGATGTCTCTGCTTTTTAGGATGCTGTCTAGATTTGCTATAGCTTTCCTCCCCAGGAGCAAGCGTCTTTTAATTTGTTGGCTGCAGTCCCCATCTGCAGTGATCTTGGAGCCCAGGGAAATAAAATCTATCACTACCTCCATTTCTTCCCCTACAGTTCATTATGCCTTCCCTTTGTCAATTTGTGCTTTTTAATCCAGTTTCTTGTATTGGATACAAATGAGGAGGACCAGGATGAATACAGAGAATATTTCTGATGCCTCCCCAGATGTTTTCTCTAGCCAAATATTAGTCCTTCTAGAGCTTTTGTCAGATTCAGTTTGTTCTCTGTGACTCACGGGTTAATAAAAAGCCAACCCCCCCTGCTGGAGCGGAGGGCACATTGTGCCTGCCTCAGGGATATTTCTAACCTCACTTTGGGTTTTTTCCCCCCAGAATCTTGAAATCTTCAGAATCTTAAAGACTGGGAGATTGGAAGGAGCAACAAAATGTCTTCTCAAATAGAAACCTGTTGCCCATGTCACTCTTTGAGCTTGCTGGGCGACTGTGTGGCAGTTTGAAACCATTGGCAACTCTGTCTGTGTGGGTATAACAGAGAGAGAGAGGGGGAGGGAGGGAGGGAGGGTGTGTGTTTGAGTTGCTACCTCTTTATGCACTTAGTTTGTTTAATCAGCCTCCAGTCTTAGGTGATACATTAATGCTGCAGCTGTAGCTGTGTTGGATCCAAGAGCAAAGTTGGCTTTCCTTGTTCACATCTGGGTTCTTGCATCCTCTGGCCTGATGGCAGAATCAGAAAGGAAGCGAAGGTCTGTCTGACAGCAAAATTGCTGGCCTCAAAGGTTCTTGGGAGTAAAACCGACTGCTGGAGAAGCACAACCTTGCAAATAAAACCCTTTTTTAAAAAAATCCACACCGCTGTAGTATGTTGGAAGCGAATCGGGATTCTTTTTGCAAAGATCAGCATCCCTGAACGGTGATTGAAACATTCTTCAGTCAAATGAAAATTGGGTGGCACTTTAGTGCAGGGTAACAAGCAGAGTTTTAGGTTGGCACTTCCTATCGCCTGCCAGTTGGCTGGGAGAGAAAAGCCAAATTCTTTGCCCTTCTGTATCGGTCATCAGCAGTTGCTGCTTCGGGAAGGACTACATAACCCCACAGCTGTTGAAAGCCCCTCCTCCTCCCGATGATGATTTAGACATCTGCAGATGGCAGGTTCTGTCTTGGGAGAGGCCTTGCCTGTCATTCCCACACAGATGTTTGTCCTTCTGTGACACAAAGATATCGTCAAAAAAAACCACAAAGGAAGTCTATTGTTTTCTTGCTGCGTTTAGACGTGTGCCCAATTCAACTGCTGAACTCATTTCACTCCTAAAATTAAAATAGAGATCTTGCTGGTCTAGAATGAATGATCTAGTGTGCTTTGCAACTATATAGACATTTATTTTCTCGCAATCGTTGCTTCACAGAATTGTCAGTCTAGTTAAAGGAAACCCTCATTTACAAGGAATCGTTGGCTTAAAAAACAAACAAAAAATTCTGCATGTTGAAAGAAATGAGACAGACAGTTTGATGGAGTGCAGGGATCTGCAACCTTAAACACTCAAAGAGCCACAAAAGTCCTAACCGGAAGCCCCTCGTTTCAATTCTGGAGCCGACCGGAAGTCCGGTTCCCCCATCATAGAGTCTCCTCCTAGCACGGCATCCGTTTTCCTCTATCTGTCCTAACCGAAAGCCCTATCAATTGTGGAGCTTGCCATAGAGTCACTTCCTGGCGCACCCTGCTTCCCTTCCCCTAACCGGAAGCTCCTCTCAAAAAACAAAAGATGTTGGACAGCTATTTGTCTGAAACGGCATAGGGTTTCCTGCCTAGGCAGGGGGTTGGACTAGAAGACCTCCAAGGTCCCTTCCAACTCTACTATTGTATTGTATTGTATTGTATTGTGGTGCCAACTTGCGACGGAGCCGCAGCAGAGGGATGAAAGAGCCACATGCAGCTCCAGAGCCACGGGTTGCTGACCCCTCGTGTAGTGATTAAAGGCCCTGGCCTAGAAACTGGGAGGTTGTGAGTTCTAGTCCTGCCTTGGATCCAGAGCTAGCTGGGTGGCTTTGGGCACGTCTCCCTCGCTCAGCCCTAGGGTTTCTTAGGATTTAAATGTGCTTGTTTCAGGGTAACTGACAATTGGCAAGGATCAGTCAGGCACCTGTGCCCTTATATTGAGCTGTCAGGAATTGTTGGGTCTTCCTGTGTGGGTTATCAGAGGAAAACAGCAAGTTGATGCATTGTTTGCCCCCCCCCCCCTCTTTTAAATAATTTAGAAACCCCATTGCTAGGAGAGAATGCCTAGTAAAAGTTCCCCTCGCACATATGTGCTAGTTGTTCCCGACTGTAGGGGGCGGTGCTCATCCCCGTTTCAAAGCTGAAAATCCAGCACTGTCCGAAGACATCTCTGTGGTCATGTAGCCGGCATGACTCAACACCGAAGGTGCACGGAACGCTGTTCCCTTCCCACCAAAGGTGGTCCCTATTTTTCTACTTGCATTTTTGGCGTGCTTTCAAACTGCTAGGTTGGCAAAAGCTGGGACAAGTCACGGGAGCTCACTCCGTTACGCGGTGCTAGGGATTCAAACCGCTGAACTGCCGAACTTTCTGATCGACAAGCTCAGCGTCTTAGCTGCTGAGCCACCGAGTCCCTAGTATGCCTAGGCAAACCCTTGGGGAGAGAAAGATTTTAAAAATAGGATAGAATGCACATAGCGTGAGAATAACTTGGCTTTTTTTTGGGGGGGGGGGGATAAAATTCTCGGTGAAAGTTCTGCATTCTCTTTTGGAGGAAACCACATGGCGATGAATTAGGCCAAAGGTCTTGAAGCCTCTTAAAGCTTATTTCTGTGTCAGCAGGAGCAACTGCCCAACCTACTTTGTCCCCAGGGGATGGCCTAAGAGTTTACGTGGTGGAGCAGTCCTGTCGCCAAGGTCCACCTTTCCCTTTCCTCTCGACAATCGGGGATATTCCAGGAACGGGAGGGTAGTTTAGTTTGGATTTTTCTGCAAGTTGCCGCACGAGAGCTTTTTCCGCTGTGGGGAAAGCTTGGTAGATCCAAACTCTGCACCCTTTGAACTGGGATCTGTGCCAGGAGCTCCTTTTGGGAGAGTCGGCTCGAATTGGGGAGTCAGGCTCATTTGGCTAAGCATTGATTACCTGGCACAAACGCTTTCTCACCTGACCTAGGATGGTGCCAAGAAGCGTTGTGCAACCATGGCGTATTGGTGTCTTATGTCTCTTCTTAGTTACCGTAATGCTTTTAATGCAAATGCTTCCTTTTCCACTTGCACTGTCACTTCTTCACTCACCTGCGCAACTGAATGCAACCTTCTGCTCGATTTGCCCAGAGGCGCTAATGAGAACCATACCAGTTCTCTGGTGGTAGAAGTCCTTAGTCTTTGTACAGTTCCCTCAGGTGCGCAAGATGCCCTTTTATGCAATACCCGTTATGACCCGGCCTTTTTTTTGCCAACTTACATGTCTCTCCATTCAGTCAGATGTGTACGAACATTTTGTTTTAAAGTTCGAGGTGAGTTGTGAATGTGGTACATTTATTTTCAGCTAAATTTCTTTTCCAACACTTCATTGAACCTTTTATTTTTCCCTTCCGCGTACCATCCTGTTTTTCCAGTAGAGTGGAGGGAGGGGTCACTGAAGGGTTATTACAGTCTGATTGGTCCATTTGACTGAGAGAAAACTTCTTAGCCTTCGGCTTCTCCCGTTGGCTCCCAGTTTCCTCTCAGTCAAGAAGGTCCAAAGACTTAATTTTGGTTCCCAGAGTGATTGTGAGTACTAAAGTCGAAAATTAATTGGATCAATTGGATACTTTAAATCAAAGCAAAAATTACTAGAATAAAATAGAGCTGTGCCCAATAGGACAAACTATCGCGGTCCTAAATAGGCTGGGAAAGCAGCGCGGAGCGAAGCTCTTTCCATCCTACTCCCTGCGGGCCTTTTTCCCCCCGACTGATTCCTGGTGACTCGGGCATGCCGGGGGACTTACAGCTCACAAATCCTCCCCCAAGACGATTTGCTTGCCTTGAAGCCGCAGCGCCGGCGGCCTTTTGCCGCGCATGAAGACCGGCAGCCACTAAACGCGACCGCGCCGCCTCTACCGGGTCGGCGGTGCCCTCGGCGGCGGCGCGCAAACGAGACCGGAGCGCCAGCGGCTCTTGCCGGGCGTGAAGACCGGCGGAAATCGTCCACGGGCCGCGATCCCTGGTTTTTGAAGCAGCAAGCCTAACAATTTGCGGGGGAGGCAAGCGGCAGGCTCGCGCGCCATTTTAACGGCCGCTTGAGGAGCAGAACAACAATCTTCAGCCGGCGGCCATTTTGGACACGTGTCGAGCCTAGGTTTACAGGCCTACCGAGCTCCCACCAACATTCAAGGCCCAAGCTGAGAGTTTCCCACCAGCAAGAGGCTTCTGACTGCGACTACTCTACTCTCCTACTTCAGCAGAGCACGTGAGTGGGGCGATGGCAGCGAGATCCGAGGCCGCTCAAACAGCGACTCCCCAGGCCCAAGAAGATAAGTCAGGCCCCACTGTCCCAACCAGACCTCGTGTTTCTAGGCCTTCTGCGGAGGATCGCCCCTCCAGAGCCCTACAAAGGGACGAGCTTAGGCGTTCCAGGGCAATTGAGAAAGCCATTGAGAGGGCAGAAAAGAAGAAGGCCAGGGATCCCAGACCTAGATCTAGATCCCCTAGACCTGAGGCTCCTAGTCATTCCCCTTCTGTCAACAGGGGGTTCAGCCCTTCTTCTCCCTCTTCCTCTTCATCCAGATCAGTTAGGAGTGAAGGACGGGGGTCTTCACCCCCACCCCCAACTTCCCCTGGGACAGGGGGCTTGGATAGAAATGATCCTTTAGAGGGCCCCTCTGCAGGCCCCTCCCGGGGTAGGAGATCCCACAGGGATTCGATCCCCCATGACTATGATTCTGATTATGACGAGGAGGATCTAGAACACCTCCCTGAAAATCTAAAAAGGTTAATCTCTGCAGCCATTTCCAGGGGAATAGCTCAAAGAGACAGACCTTCCCGGCATAATAGAATTACACCATTCAGCAGGGCCAGGTCTAGGAATTCTTCTCCTTCCCTCATGAGCGAGGTCTCCTCTAGGGGGGAGGCCCGTCGTCAAGACGACTGGGGTTTCTCTGAGGAAGAGGATGCGGCCACTGATCAGCCCACCTCTTCCAACCTATTCATCCAGGCCATGTTTAAGCCCTTACTGAAAAAGGCTAGGAGGACCACCAAGGTGGGCACGGGGGACCCCACAGTGCCCCCGCCCAGAGATCCGGATATGGTAATGTTCTCAAACACGGCCACCAATAAAGAAGAGATCCCTGCCCCTCCTCTGTTCTTGGAGGTGGCCACCAGTCAGTGGGCTAGACCTTCAAATTTTTCTCCCCCTGGCAGCAATGACAGGCGGGCCTATAACATGGAGAAGGCCTTCCTACAGGCCATCCAATTGCCGGCCATAGATCAACCGATAGCTGCCCTGGTCTCATATTCCCCGGTGGTCTCGGGGGATGCGGCAGATAAGCTTAAGCCGGAGGATAAAAGGGCGGAGCTCACCTTGCGGAAAAATTACAAGGCTTCCGCATGGGCAATGCGGGCGGCGGCCGCCGCTCGTATTTTAATCGCACAACCGTTATGTGGCTCCGCCAACTCCAGGATCGTATCCCGATCCAGGGCGATCGCATCCATCAGGATTTAACTAAGATTATGGCGGCCTGCCAGTATTCGGCCGACGCAACCCTGGATGCTATGCGATTCGGCTCCAGCGCCTTAGCTACCTCTGTGGCCGCTCGCCGGCTCCTTTGGCTTAGAAATTGGCAGATCGATAATAAAGCCAAATGGGATTTAATAGCTGCCCCCTTTGCGGGTCCCAATCTGTTTGGGTCTGCTCTAGACCCAATCTTGGTGGAGAATAAAGACAAGAAAAAGGTGATGCCCACCTCCACCAAGAAGGCCGAAACACGCAGTCACCCGTATCGCAGGCCTTCCTTCAGGAATTACGACAGGGACCAGGAGCCCCGTTTCCAGCAGTACAGACAGGATAGGCAATACAACAGGCAGGGTTTTCAGGACCGCTCCAGGTACCAGTCCCAATCCAAACGGCCCTTTCGCGGGGGGGGGGGGGCGGCCGCCCCTTCCGCAGAGTGAAATGACTCGAACCCGAGTCATCCCATAGGTGGCTGTCTGGCACTGTATGCGGACAAGTGGGACCAGATCACATCAGACGGGTGGGTCCGAGCGACCGTCCGTCACGGCCTAAGACTAGAGTTCCTCTCCTACCCTCCGAGACGCTTCAGAGTGTTTTCCCCATCCCGGGATCCGGAACGCCGTCGTCTCATGGACCTCGCCGTCTCACACCTTCTAGAAATCAGAGCGGTGGAGGTCGTTCCGGAGCCGGAGAAGGGGCGGGGCTACTATTCAAACCTCTTTGTAGTCCCGAAGACCTCGGGGGGTTGGAGGGCGATTCTCGACCTGAAGCGCCTGAATCAGTATCTAGTTTACAGGCGCTTCAAGATGGCCTCCCTAAAGTCTATCCTGCAGGGCATTCGAAAGGGGGATTACATGGCCTCGGTAGATTTGACGGAGGCCTATCTTCATATCCCCATCTTCCGGGCTCACCGTCAATTCCTGCGATTCTCCCACAAAGGCCAACACTATCAGTACCGGGCCCTTCCATTCGGCCTGGCCTCGGCCCCTCGGACGTTCACCAAGGTCCTGGCGGCACTGGCTGCTTACCTGAGATCCATCCCGGTGAGGCTCCAGTGCTACTTGGACGACGTCCTGGTGCAGGCAGGGTCCCTTCCCAGAGCCAGGGCAGACCTCCAGCTGACCATCCAATGGCTCCAGACACTAGGTTTCTCAGTAAACTTTCCCAAGAGTCACCTATCCCCATCCAGACAGATTCTGCATCTAGGGACAGTAATCGATTCCGAGTCAGGGAGGGTTCGCCTATCCCCAGACCGTCTGGCCAGTCTGAGACAGTTGATCACGTCCATCAGGACAAAAAGGTCCGTTTCCACCCTGACCTTATCCCGACTCCTGGGGAAGATGGTATCCTGTATAGGGATAGTTCCCTGGGCCCGTCTACATCTGTGTCCCCTCCAGTGGGCCTTGATACCAGCCCAAAGGAGAATGTTGAGCAACTCTCTGAGACCGCTTCACTTAACGCCGGAAGTGAGATGCTCGCTCAAGTGGTGTATGTCCCCGGCATTGCGACAGGGGGCCTCAATTTGGGAGCCAGAGAGAGTACAAGTCACGACGGACGCGAGCCTTTACGGCTGGGGGGCCGTGATGGGGTCCGACATGGCCCAGGGGCGTTGGACTGCCTCGGACCTCAGGCACAATATAAATTGGCTCGAGCTCAAGGCCGCGAGACTGGCCCTCCGGACTTTCCACCGCCAGCTGCAGGGGCGACACGTCCTCCTGCTTACGGACAATGTAGCGACGAAAGCTCATGTCAACCGTCAAGGGGGGACTCACTCCCGAGCCCTGTGGCGGGAGGCGCAGACATTAGGCCTATGGGCAGAGAGACACTTGGCCTCAATTTCGGCGGAACATATATCAGGGGAGTCCAACCACCAGGCAGACTGGTTGAGCCGGGCGACTCTGGACAACGGCGAGTGGCAGCTGGACCCAGAGTTGTTTCGGAAGATTTGCCTCAGATTCGGCAACTCCCTTGTAGACCTGTTTGCCTCCCCCGGCAACGCACAACTGCCGAGATTTTTCACCCGATTCAAGACTCCAGCAGCAGAAGGAGCGGATGCTCTCAGAACCCGGTGGCCTCCGGGTCTCCTCTACGCCTCCCCCCCCTTCCCCTCATTCCCAGAACCATTCGGAAGGTAGTCACAGAGAGGGCTCACGTCATTCTATTAGCCCCATATTGGCCGAGGAGACCATGGTTCGCAGACCTGGTCCAGCTCTCGGTCACAGACCCCTGGAGGATTCCACCAGAGGAGGTCGTCCTGTGTCAGGGGGTCTTACTTCACCCAGAGCCGCAGTGGCTGCATCTGACCGCGTGGCTCTTGAAAGGGGATTACTGAGGGGGAGGAAGTTGTCGTCAGGGGTCATAGCTACCTTGGAGGCAGCTAGGAGACCGTTCACAATTAGAATCTATAACGCCACCTGGACAGCTTTTGCTAAGTGGTGTAACCCCAGGGGGGTGGATCCAGCTAGGGCCACGGTTCCAGACGTTTTAGAGTTTCTCCAAAAAGGGCTAGAGGACGGGTTGTCCCATAATACACTTAGGCGACAGGTAGCGGCCCTATCGACTATATTGGGAGTAGAGGGCTCCTCCACCCTCTCGCGCTCACCATTGGTGAAGAGATTCCTTAAAGGGGCGGCCAACATCCGTCCGCCCCCCGTTCATAGGTTCCCTACATGGGATCTTACCCTCGTCCTGAAGGCATTGACGGGTTCTCCCTTTGAACCGCTCAGGTCGGTCCACATGCGTCTCCTCTCTCTTAAGGTAGTATTTTTGTGGCCATTACATCGGCCAGGCGTATTTCTGAATTGGGGGCCCTTTCTGTTAGAAGTGACCTTTGCATGATCCATCAGGACAGGGTGGTCCTGCGTTTGGATCCTTCGTTCATCCCGAAGGTTAACACCCTGTTTCATAGGGCCCAGGAAATTGTCCTACCAAATTTTTGCCCCAATCCAACAAGGGAGAGAGAACAGGCGTGGCATCGGTTGGATGTACGCAGGGCCCTCCGTATTTATCTGAGACGGACCGAGGGCATTCGTAGGACCGAGGCGCTGTTTGTCTTGTTCCATCCGAGTTCCCTAGGTAAGAAGGTCTCGTCTTCAACTATTGGGAGGTGGATCAGGCTGGCCATTGTTGAGGCTTACGGAGCCTCGGGAATATCCCCCCCTTCGGGGATCACAGCTCACTCCACTCGTAGTGTAGCCTCCTCAGCGGCCTGGGCCACAAGGGCGCCTTTCGAGGACATCTGTCGCGCAGCCACCTGGGCCTCCCCCACTCCCTTCATAAGACACTATCGCCTGGACACTTATGCCTCGGCTGAGGCGTCCTTTGGGCGGAGGGTTCTCCAGAGGGTAGCGGCCGATCCTCCCCCTGGGACCCAGTCTTCCCTCCCTGGGACGTAGCGTGGGTATGTCCCTTCAGTGACCCCTCCCTCCACTCTACTGGAAAAAGAACGTTGGTCTTACCTGAACGTTTTTTTCTGGAGAGTGGAGGGAGGGGTCACTTTCCTGCCCTAGGTAGATAGACAGGGTCCGGGAGGGGTAGGATCGGGTGGCCCTGGGCGGCTTTCCCTTGTCTTCTTACATCATGCAGACGCTGACCGTGACATCGCGGAAACTGGGAGCCAACGGGAGAAGCCGAAGGCTAAGAAGTTTTCTCTCAGTCAAATGGACCAATCAGGCTGTAATAACCCTTCAGTGACCCCTCCCTCCACTCTCCAGAAAAAAACGTTCGGGTAAGACCAACGTTCTTTCCCTGAAAATAAGCCCTCCCGGATAATAAGCCCAATTAGACTTTGGAGCGCATGCACTAAAATAAGCCCTCTCTGAAAATATTGCAACACAGCAGCAGCGTTCAGGTGACCACGCTCGCCGCCTCCTAAATCTCAAAAATAATAAAACCTCTCTGAAAATAAGGCCAAGTGTTTATTTCGGAGGCCAAAAGAAAATAAGACCCTGTCTTATTTTCAGGGAAACACGGCATGTTTCTCCCTTCCATGCTAAACATTTGTACAGGTAGTCCTCAACTTACAGACACACTTGAGGCCAACTTTTCTGTCTCTAAGTGAAACATTTGAACATAAGAACGGTTGCAGGAACTGGGTATGTCTAGTTGAATGAAAAGAAGGACTAGGGGAGACATGATAGCAGTCTTCCAATATCTCAGGGGCTGCCACAAAGAAGAGGGAGTCAAGTTATTCTCCATAGTGGGGGAAGTAGCATCCAGACTGGGTTGACCTCATCTGCTCATTGATTGGACTGAGTCTGACAAGACTGTTAAGCCACACCCTTGTCGCTAGGCAGATCCAGTTTTCGACTCAGTCCCTCAATGAGGACGGATGTGTCATAGCGTTTTTCCTCAGAGATATTTGTAATTCATTCTTATGTACATCTTTAATGGTTTGGAAGATTGGATTGTGAGTAATATTGGACTACATTGTGAATCCCCATTTGGGTGGTGGTGACAACCTTGCCTTCAGCCCCTCACAAAGCACCTTCCAGAAGGCAGGACAAGAAGCAATGGGTGGAAACTAATCAAGGAGAGAAGCAACCTAGAACTAAGGAGAAATTTCCTGACAGTGAGAACAATTAATCAGTGGAACAACTTGCCTGCAGAAATTGTGAATCCTCCAACACTGGAAGATTTTAAGAAGAGATTGGACTGCCATGTGTCTGAAGTGGTGTAGGGTTTCCTGCCTAAGCAGGGGTTGGACTAGATGACCTTCAAGGTCCCAACAGTGTCTATCCCATTCCATTCTATTATTTGTTCAGGGAGTTTTGCCCCATTTTGCTACCTTTCCTGCCTCAGCTGTTAAGGGAATCACTGCGGTTGTTAAGTTAGTCGCACGGCTGTTCAGTGAATCTGACTTCTCCCATTGACTTTGCTTGTCAGAAGTCCGCAAAAGGGAATAACGAGACACCACAACCGTCATAAATATGAGTCAGTTCCCAAGTGTCTGAATGTTGATCACGTGACCACGGGGATGCTGCAACGGCCGTAAGTGTGAAAAAACGGTCATAAGTCACTTTTTCCATCCCGTTAGAACTTGGGAACGGTCACTGAACAAACTGGTATAAACCGGGGACTACCTGTAGCACCTTCTGTAAATCAGTGCTTTTTCGGATGTTGTGGAGTACAGCTCTCAGGAATGCTGTGACTCTATTGCGGAATATCTGGGAGGGGACAAGTTGGTAAAGGCTGATTAAGATTTGCAAGTTGTAAGTTGTTTACTGTGGTTTTACAAGCTGTGCTTTTCTTGGTAGAAGGCAAGCAAACGTTCATTTTAATCATGCTGCTCTCTGAAGGGGGGCGGTGGACATACAGCATAATTTTTCCAGCTTCCTGTATTACTACCGATAAGCTGAAACCGAATATTTAATTAACTTCCCTGTTGTCAGCGTACAGCCATTTACATTACACCAAACCCGGATGACTCCTTTGTCTGGGGATTTTAGTGTGAGCGTTCAGTGAGCCTGAGTTCTTTGACTGGGGTTGAGTTGTTTTTATGAGCATGGCCCTTCTGTCGTGATCCAGCTCTCGTAGGTCTCTGGTGCTGAGCTCGTTATTAGGCGTTGCTGGCTGTTTCGGATAAATCGGAATTCGCAGCTTCTTGTCTACATTCTTTAGATATTAGGTGCTTCAAATGGCGCAGTGGTTGGAATGCAGTACTGCAAGCTACCGTATTTTTCGGACTATAAGACGCACCAGAGTATAAGATACACCATGATTTTGAAGAGGTAAATGTAAAGAGGTAATGACACACCCAGATTTTCACCCTCTTTTTTGAGGGAAAAAGGTGCGTCTTATACTCCGAAAAATACAGTACTTCTGCTGGCTGCAGTTTGGCAGTTTAATCCTCACCAGCTCAAGGTTGACTCAGCCTTCCATCCTTCCCAGGTCAGTCAGATGAGGACCCGGATTGTTGGGGGCAAGAGGCTGACTCTGTACACCACTTAGAGAAGGCTGTGAATCACTTGGAAGTGGTATATGTCTCAGTGCTATTGCTATTAAAATGGAAGATTTATTCCCCTTCACCGAAGAGTTAAAAAGAGATTTTGGATTATGATTTGCCCTAAAATCCTTTCCCACTTGTACCCCACCCCTTCACGCTTCCTTGAAGGTGACACATAGCAATATATGGGACCAGAGAAGAAGCTGAGCCTGATGTCTTGCTTGTCTCTTTGGAACCTTGGCATAACTGTTCTAACTGCGTTTCTCACGGTCTCTCTCTCTTTTTTTTTTTGCCTGTAGCAGCGACTCTAGTAGCAGTTCAAGTGACGAATCCCCAGCCCGTTCGGTTCAGTCGACGGCTGTTCCAGCCCCCACCTCCCAATTGCTTCCACCTCTGGAGAAAGATGAACCCCGTAAAAGTTTTGGGATTAAGGTCCAGAATCTTCCTGTGCGTTCTACAGGTAAGTCCCATGCAGCCTCCCTGCACCACAGTGGCCACTCCGCCCAGCCGTGCTGAGACCGACGAGAACACTCTGCCAAAACACGTGAAGCCAGTTGAATGAGACACAACCTCTTTATAATTACATTATTGGTTCCTCTGACCTCCATTTTGACAATACCCTGTTTCCCTGAAAATAAGACCTCCCCGGATAATAAGCCCAATTGGGCTTTTGAGCGCATGCGCTGAAATAAGCCCTCCCCGAAACTATTGCAACACAACAGCAGCCATGAGGTGACTACGCTCGCCGCCTTCTGCACCTCAAAAATAATAAGTCCTCCCCGAAAATAAGGCCAAGGGCTTATTTCGGGGTCTAAAGAAAATAAGATTCTGTCTTATTTGGGGGGAAACACGGTAGGTAGCTTGATTTTTTTTTTTTTACTGAAACTGCTCTTGGATAGACTGGCTCCCTTTGCACATCGTAGTAGATATTTTACCCCCAAGGAAATTGAAGCGCGTTCCTCTGCTCATCATAGGGAAGTGGGTGGGGCTACATGACAGTAAAGCCCTTCCTTTGACCAACAGAAATATTTTAGCTTTTAGAAGGCTGGGCCTTCTTTTTCATTTCTATGCCTCCCAGCCAAAATGCAGGTGCTACCTACAGTAGATATGGGCAAGGATTGTTTCAAGAGAGGAGTGGGGGGAGTAGGGGCTTGTCACGGCCATGCCAGCAGGCGCGGGAGTCTTTGGTGTTTCTTGTTGTTGTTATTATTATTATTATTATTATTATTTAATGCTTCTAGACCGCCCCCTCTCCCGAAAGGGACTCGGGGCGGTGTACAGTTCATACAAAATATAACAAGATACAATAAAATTAAATATGTACAGTTGACAGTTGACATGGAGGAGGTTAAAATGTAGTTAAAAGAACTGTACAAAGCAAATATAATATAAGTTTAAACCCCTAAAAACAGATACAATAAATTAAAAAACCCCTAAAATAACCAGATACAATATATTTGCCAGGAGGGACAGTTGAATTATGCCAGGCCTGCTAATCGGAACAGGTGAGTCTTCAGTTTTTGCCGGAAGGAGCAGAGGTCAGAAGTGGTTCTAATGTCGGGGGGGAGGTCATTCCAGAGGGTTGGGCCCATCACAGAGAAGGCCCTACTCCTCGGTGTCGCCCGCTGGCATTGCCTAGTGGACGGCACCAGGAGAAGCCCCTCCCTGTGTGAGCAAATTGGCCGCAGGGATGTATGTGGGAGGATGCGATCCCGCAAGTAACTAGGTCCCGTGCCATGGAGTGCTTTAAAGATGGTAATCAGCACCTTGAAACGCACCCGGAAAACCACAGGCAGCCAGTGCAGCTCGCGCAGGAGAGGTGTTACATGGGAGTACCTCGTACTCCCCATCACAGCCCGCGCGGCTGCGTTCTGAACTAACTGCAGTCTCCGGGCGCGTCCCAAGGGCAGCCCCATGTAGAGAGCGTTGCAGTAATCCAGGCGGGACGTCACCAGCGCATGAGTGACCGTGCGTAGGGCATCCCGGTCCAGTAGGGGGCGCAATTGGCGCACCAGGCGAACCTGGTGGAACGCCCCCCTTGCCACGGCTGCCACATGGTCATCCATTGACAGCCGGGCATCAAGGAGGACGCCCAAATTGCGCGCCCGTTCCACAGGGGGCAATTGCTCGCCCCCTATGGCCAGCGATGGAATCAGCTGGCTGAACCGAGGTGCCGGTAGCCACAGCCACTCAGTCTTGGAGGGGTTGAGTTTAAGTCTGTTGTCCCCCATCCAGACCCCATCATTATATTAATGATGGCTATAAAAAGATACCAACGGAAGCTTCAAGCTAAAGAACCGCTGTGTCAGGGTTCCAAAAAACCCACCCCCAATGAAAGAAAACTTGTGTTTCCTCAAAGTTTCACTTTATTAGAGATGTCATGTTGGCACATCTGGGAAGATCCGAATCTCAAAGCTTCTAGTTTTTCCCACCCAGTTGAAAGTTCAGCTCCCTCCCATCCACATCCATCCAGGTGCAGGGACAAAAGTGACCTTGACTTTCTGAGAAAGAATGTTGTTATGGCTACACCTCACCCAACTCCATACAATCCTGCCTCCCCCCCCCACCCCCATTTTCCCACAGTAGAAAGAGTGGCAGGCCTGAAATCCAAAAAGGAAAAGATGGCTTCCAGGTCTGACACGCTGTGGATTCCAAAGATGACTATGCCTTCTTTTGATTTGCCCCTTGCGGTGTAGACACCAGCCTCAAGGACGGGCTGTTCCATGAATTCAAGAAATACGGGAAGGTGACCTCTGTCCAGATTCACGGGGCTTCCGAAGAGCGATACGGACTGGTGTTCTTCCGGCAGCAGGAGGACCAGGAGAAGGCTCTGAACGCCTCCAAAGGGAAGCTGTTTTTCGGCATGCAGATTGAAGTGACGGCTTGGATAGGGCCAGGTGAGCCCCCTTGGAAGGCCTCCTCGACTCCTGGGGAACTACCTACCCACGGCTTCCTCTGGCCCCAAAGATGCCCGGCTGTAGCAGATCAGAACGTCTTGGGTGGAATGGAGAAGATTCGAAGCCATTTCAAAGCCAGCTTAGGGGCCTGAACTGTCTAAACCCGTGATGGGTAACCTATGGCACACGTGCCAGAAGTGGCACGCACACCATCACCAGCTGCTCTTCTGGTTTTTGGCCCTGCCAAATGGTCTTTGCAGGCACCAGAGCACCAGAAAACGGCCTGAAAACAGCCCAAAAAAACAGGACACTTTTGGGGTTCTTTTTCAGGCCGTGTTTGCCCCCAAATCACCCCCAGAATGGCCTGAAAACACTCTGAAAATGGCCTGCAAAATGCCAAAAAACTGGGTTGTTTTTCAGGCCACTTTTTGAGCTGTTTATGGCTGGAAAAATGTCCCCAAAACGCCCCAAAACATTTTTCTGGCCATATTTGGACCAAAAACAGCCTGAAAACCGGCCATAAAAACAGGCATGCAAATGCCGGCTAGCTGGTCTTTGGCTTTTGGGTGCTCTGGCGCATGCATGCACGCGTGGTACGGTTTGGGCACTCGTTGCCGAAAAGGTTTGCCATCACTGGTCTTAAATGTTACTTGTCAGTCAGATTGTCAGAATTTGTTCTTCCTGTGGATGCCAGAACCTTGGAGGGATTGCGCCTACCGTCTCTCTGCTTATGCTAGCTCCGTCTTGCAGAAGCAGACATTTGTTTGGGTCATGGTTTTAGTCTGACCTGAGTCAGGTGCTTCTTTGGGTAAGGTGAGCAGGCAGGAGACCCGCCCTTCTAGAGGTGGGCAAGATGAGACACCGCAGAGTGTTTTGCACGTTCGGGATTCCCTATTACGGTGATGGCAAACGTTTTTGCCACCGAGTGCCTAAAAGTGAGCTTGCGCACTCATCCGGGCCGCAAGCCAGGGGGCATGCGCGGACCGGAAAATTCCGGTTTCTGGCACGTGCGGCGATTAGCTGGCCGATGCGCATGCTCACGCCTGAAAACTGAAGACCAGCTTTTCCAGTTTCCGGCACTCCCTCATGCACAAAGGCCAGTTGGTCATCGCGCGCGCATGTGCGCCAGAACCCAGAAGAGAAATGGTCGACACCGCACATGCCAGGCAACATGGCTCTGCATGCTGCTTTGGGCACGCGTGCCATGGGTTCGCCATCACGGCCCTATTACTTGTCCCACTTTCATTTTATTTAGCACAGTGCAGCCTTAGCTGGCTTTATTTGTCTGTTGGCCTTCTATAATTAGAAATTAAAAAATGATGGCCAAATCATTTCTGAAGTGGTTCTATCAGCTATTTTTCCAGGTTATTTTGCTGGATTTTATTTTATTTCTTGCTACAAATTTTATTTTACATTTTCATTGTCTCTCAGGGATTCCCAGGCCACTCTTATCTTCTGGCATCCCCTAGCCTAGTGCAAAAACCTTTGGAGTGAGGAGGGGGGGTGGTCACTTGAGCCAAATAACCGCTAGAAGATTCGTAGAAACAAAAATGTCTCGGAAGACGCTATTTTTGGTTTCTTTTGCCCTCAGAAACCGAAAGCGAGAACGAATTCCGGCCACTGGATGAAAGGATCGACGAGTTTCACCCTAAAGCGACTAGGACCCTCTTCATTGGCAACCTTGAAAAAACCACCACATATCATGAACTTTGTAACATTTTCCAGCGTTTTGGAGGAATAGTGGTATGTACAAGCAGTTTAGCTCTCTTTCTGTGTCAAAAAATGTTCAAAAAAACCCTAATCCCGGACTAGACTTTATTGTCTTTTAATACAGAAATCGTCAGGGACACGGTGGCTCAGTGGCTAAGACACTGAGCTTCTGGATCAGAAAGGTCGGCAGTTTAGTAGTTTGAATTCCCAGCGCCGCGTAACGGAGTGAGCTCCTGTGACTTGTCCCAGCTTCTGCCAACCTAGCAGTTCGAAAGCACGTAAAAAATGAAAGTAGAAAAAATAGGGACCACCTTTGGTGGGAAGGGAACAGTGTTCCGTGTGCCTTCAGCGTTGAGTCATGCCGGCCACATGACCACGGAGACGTCTTTGGACGGCGCTGGCTCTTCGGCTTTGAAACGGAGATGAGCACTGCCCCCTAGAGTCACGAACGACTAGCACATAGGTGCGAGGGGAACCTTTACCTTAATACAGAAACCATAACATTCCAACCCTGAAAGAGGGCACATGTCTTAGCCATGTACAGATAATAACTTGACGTGTTGCCATCCCTCTCTCTCCCACCCCCAGGCCCAGACAGGTGCCAGGTGACCCCAGGCAGCACTTCTTACCAGAAGCAATGGTGACAAGTGGCTTTGCCAGAAATAATGCTTTTCTCGTGCCCTGCCCCCTGCCACCATCCTCCATGGTGAAGCAGCAGAGGGCGAGCTCAGCAGAGGCTCACCTGGATTTCCCCAGGGAGGTTTCCTTTATATATATATATATATATATATATGAAAAGGAAAAATGGCATCAGCATAATGACTTTTCTTCCATCCTTCTGTGTGTAGCCCGGGAGAAACACTTGAGAGGAAGAGGAGTTGTAGCGAGGGGAAAGTGACAACCGAATCTTGGCAGATGTTGTGATGATACAACATTGTAAAAACTCTTGTGAACTTTTATGGAAAAATTTAACCCTCGCCCAGTTGAGCAAAGCTTTGCTTACTCACCTGTGCCGAGACCAAATTTTCTAGTTAATCCGTCGCCCTTCTTCTCTAATTGACCAAAGGCAACATTTATTCTGCTGTGAGCAGCTGATGGCTCAGATCTTCCCTCTCTTGCTGGCACCGTGCTCCTTTTGCAGTGTGCGTTGTCTTGAAAGCCAAGGGTGTGCCTGTGTTACTTTCTGTAAGGATAAGAGTGTGCCCTGCTGGATCGGATCTCTGGCTGGTTTAGCCCAGCGGTCTGTTCTCAGAGTGGCCCACTGGCTGCGCAGAGAAGCTCAGCAGATGGCCTTCAGAGGGCATCGCACAGCCCTCGGGGCCAAGATCCCTGTGTCTTCCCTGACTTAATCCAACCTTTCTTTGAAGCCAGCCAAGCTGGTAGCCAGCATGTTTCGTGGGGGCAAAACCCCCCCCCCCCCCAGTTGTCTTGCTTGAATCTTTCAGGATTAAATTTCATTAGATAATTTCTAATATTTGGGGAAGAGGAAAATGTTTTCTCTTTATGCCCTTTCTTTACACACAGCGTAATTTCGTTCACCTCAGTCATGTGCTCTTCTCATTCAACCCTGTTGGTTTCAGCTAATCAGGTTTCCTAGTTTCAGTGCAAAATAGTTGGATTCTCTCCTGTACTGGATGCTGGTAGTTGTTCCATTAGATTTTTTTTTTAAATAAAACGTTTTATTATTTTTCAATTACAAAAATAAACATTCCATCTTACCTTATGCAGTGTGTCACCTGGGTATAAGCATCTCTGTGCAACGTCGTTCCTCATTTACCACATCTTTCACATCCATGTTAGCATCATTTCCCTAACTTTAGTATTATAATATATTAAGCATTTAAACCTCATAAAACACTCCATTTTTCTTCCTAACGTCTTCTATAATGATATCATATTAACATTAAACATCATTATTCTCAACAAACACATACTAACAGTTTTCACCTTCTTTATATCTCTATCTTAATATATTATCTACTTATTTTTTTAGCCTTCTTCATTTCCAGATTCCTTTTTTATTCTCCATCCATTGGTAAAATACTTCCCAAAGTATTTCAGTAGAATTCCTAGCAGAAATATTTCTGGCTTCAGCTCAATACGTTGTAATATCATCTCTTCCAGCCATGTCTTAATTTTTGTGCAATATTTCTTTGCCTCTCAGCATGTCCACCACATATGATAGTAAGATCCAGGTATTTGGTGGCACTTCCAACTTTTAGCTGAGATGTCTTTAAACATCTTTGCCAAAAATCCATTAGATTTTGTGAGCTATCTCTCTCTCTCTGTGGGTCCACATATAACGTATGTGGGCTATACTCAGTGCCCCTTCGGTTTCTGATAAAAAGCCATCAGGTTAGTGAAGAAAAGAGAGGCCATTATTCTCAGTAATCACTTAACTACTTTTAGAGCTGTGAGTTGTAAAGGAATGGAAGACTAGAGCACTGGACCTGATCAGCAATGGATCAAATTGGTCAGAGGCAGCCTCTGGAGTTTTGGTCCCATCTTCTCCACTGTGTGCTGGTCCTTTTCCTCTCTTGTTTCCAGCTCAAGGAAGAACAAGTGCAAACTGGGCGGAATGGCTACATTTTCACTTTCAATAATGAGAGCTGGCTGGGCTGTTGGGCACAGGGGCAAAGGGCCTCCAGTTGTTGGTGCAGGGTGTTAGGAATCTCCCTTCGGCACTGCCTTCAGTGCTGCTACCAGCGGTAGAAAGACATTGGAAGGAAGCGGACCTCCTGGGCATTCAGGCATAGAAAAGAAAGGGAGTGTTCATTGATAGGGCAGCCCAGCCAGGTGTGTGTCAGTTGCCGTGGGGGTGTCTGTTCCTCTTGAGGGAGCGTCCTGCCTGATCCAGCTGCCCCCATGATGCTGCCGGTCTAGACCAGGGGTCGGCAATCCGTGGCTCTGGAGCCGCATGTGGCTCTTTCATCCCTCTGCTGCGGCTCCCTGTCGCCGGTCGGCACCACAATTTTGAGAGTAGCTTCCAGTTGGGAAGAAAGCATGGTGCACCAGGAGGAGACTCTATGACAAGGGACAGGTTTTCCATTTGGCTCAACAATTGATAGGGCTTTCGGTTACGACAGGTAGAGGGAAAAGGACACCGCGCTAGGAAGAGACTCTATGGTGGGGGAACTGGACTTCCGGTAGGCTCCAGAATTGAATTGGGGGGGGGAGTTGGGGGGGATTCCAGTTAGGACTTTTGTGGCTCTTTGAGTGTTTAAGGTTGCCTACCCCTCCCTTAATGCTTTCCTTCCCCACCAGGATATCGACATTAAGAAAGTGAACGGGATTCCTCAGTATGCCTTCCTGCAGTTCTCCGATATTGCCAGTGTCTGCAAAGCCATCAAAAAGATGGATGGAGAATATCTTGGAAACAATCGCCTCAAGGTACGTGGAGGCCCCTCTAGGGCATGGCTCTGGGGTAGTGTCCCGGGATTTATTGACCCTGCCTCTTACTTAGACCCTTGCTGCTTAGGTCAGATTATTCGACTCCGATAGTTAGATTATTAAACGAAACTGTCGATTGTTTAAGCTAGAGCTCTTCTGGAGAGTGTTGTCACCTTTGTTTATTGTTCATTCTCCAGTAGTGGCTCCATCCACATATTTTCCCGAAAATATGACCTCCCTGGATAATAAGCCCAATCGCGCTTTTGAGCCCATGTGCTAAATTAAGCCCTCCCCGAAAATGTTGCAACACAGCAGCAGCCAGGAGGTGACCATGCTCGCCGCCTCCTGTGCCTCAAAAATAATAAGGCCTCCCTGAAAATAAGGCCAAGCATTTGAAGGGGGGGGGGTGTCAAAAGAAATGGCCCAGTCTTATTTTCGGGGAAACACAGTATGAGTTTTGTTAGTTGTATTATATACCTCTGTTACTGTTACCACTGGTGTAGATGTTGCAGCATGAAGATGGAATGAATCAGCGAGTCCCACTCTTCCTGGTTCCCTTTTCTCTCCTCTCGATGGCATTTCTGGGCCACCTTGTTGGCAGGCTTGGCCCAGGGGTTTAACATTTCCCGTGTCATGCCTGCAAGCCATCTTTTCTTTTGGACTTCAGGCCTGCCGTACTTTCTACTATCTATTTTCTATTGTGGGAAAACGGGAGTTGGATGATATGTAGCCATAATAATATTCTTCTTAGAAAGCCAAGGTCATCTTTGTCTCTGGAACTGGATGGGTTGAAGCTGCCAGCGTGGCAGTGGAAGATTGGACCATGTGATGGACTTGTGGGTGTGGGGGCAGGATCTTGAGCTTTCAACTGGGTGTGGAAACCTGGAAGCTTTCAGATTCAGGTTTTCCCAGATGTGCCAACATGGCTCTTTTAATCAATTGGGACTTTGAGGAATCCTTTGCCTCGGACACTGATTTAATTTTGGATGCTATTTGGAACCCTGACTGGCCGGATGGCAAGGCGCATTTCCCATCTTCCCCCTTAATTTCTTTGTTTCACGGCATCACGCGGGGAAAGCGTATCCTAATCTACTTGCCAGGAAGTGAGCTTTCCCAAATGGCATCAAAGAGAGTACCGTTGGACTTGTTAATGCTCGCCTCGGAAGCATGATTATTTCCATAATGGTTTTGTTGAAATGAGTTTAATGGTGTGTTACTTGTCTGACTGGCTCTTTTCCACTTGGGTGTCCAGCTGGGCTTTGGGAAGAGCATGCCTACCAACTGCGTGTGGCTGGATGGACTAGCGACAAGCCTCACTGATCAGTATTTGACGCGACATTTTTGCCGCTACGGCCCGGTGGTGAAGGTAAGTGGGCCATTCTTCCATTGCATGAGTTTGCCTCTCTTTCTCTCTTTCTCTTTTTTTCTCCCTCTCTTTCTCTTTCTCCCTCCCCCCCTCTCTTTCACTCTTCCTCCCCCTCTCTCCCTCCCTCCCTCCCCCTCGGGCACAAGGGACCTGTTCCACGGAGAGAGGCTTTCCCATGGTCTGGAGGGGTGTGTGGTTTTGTGTGCTGCCTACATCCCGTGGATTGGGCTCCACTTGTTTGCGCGGACCAGTTTCTGGCGGTCCATGGACCAGGGTTGGGGACCACTATCTCTAAGTGTTTCGTCATCTAGTCTGGGCAGTCAATATCACCCCTGTTGTGGCCCGTCAGCAGAGCTGGCAGCAGATTCGGACAGTGAGGAAGCTGGGGAGAAACATGGGCCAGTCCTGGAGTCTGGGGAAGGCTCTGATGAGGGCTCTGTGTCGGAGGAAGGGAGGGATCAGAGCCGTATGCCAGTTATCAGCTGCCTTCAGAATCAGACATCAGTGGGGCAGACGAACAGCTGGAGCCTGTTCCCAGTTTAGTTTAGTTTAGTTTAGTTTATTAAATTTATAAACCGCCCCCTCTCCCCGAAGGGACTCGGGCCAGTGTAAGGCCAGAGAATGAATGGCCCCTCCCAGGGGAAATAAAAGGAGCGAAAGGGGAGTGGAGTTTGCAGGACACAATTAATTCGCTTAATTGGTTTGTGACTCTCCGAGACTCCTTGCCAAGTTCTGCAGATATCAGCCTGTCAGCTCTACAAGGCAGATAAGGTCTGTGACTGGAAATCCTCCCTCAAAAGACTTTCCTGGATATGAATGAGCAGAATTGGCAGTAAATTAATAAAAGTGTTTTTGTCGGGACAAGGAGTTGCTTCCTGCTCTTGGGAAGCCTTAGACAGAACAACACCTAAGTTCTGTTATGTTATTTTTGGACGCTGGTCTATGGCTCTTCCAGCAAGTTCTTCTTAGAGGCTCCTTTTCTAAGTTCTATTCAAGTTGATCTTGACCTCCGCCCTGCGGCTCCGTAACATTGCAGGATAAATAAACAGTGTGCTCTATTATTGGGCCCAACTCAGGCTAGAAAAGCCTCCCGAACAAGCCTGTTGGATTGAAACAGAAGCAGAACAATCAGGAACATTGGTGGAATTGCCATGATTGGTTGCCCGCTTTCTGCTTTTTTGGATAAATGTTCCAAATGCTAAGTCCCGTTTTTAGTCCACTAAAATGATGGTGGCGGACAAAGAATTAAAAAGCAAAATGATGACACTGTTAAGTAATTAAGCTCCCCATTAGAAGAGCGAGTATGCAGAGAAGCGTAATGAGCGTGATATGGAATAACATGCACAAACCAGCATAGAGAGACACTGAATAGTATATATAGTAGTTTGCTATGTAGTATATATAGTATATAGTATAGTATAGTATATAGTATATATAGTAGTTTGCTATGTAGAAATATAGAAGTATTCAGAGTCCAGTTAACAGTCCAAGTCATACACGGTTCAGTCATTCAGTTATCAATATTCTCAGTTTAGCCCACAAAGTATAGCTAAACAGTAGCAAACCACAATACCTCAAAATACACCGACCAGCTTCTAACAAAACAGAGAGAGAGAGCTAACAACCATTCTGGCTCCCTCTTATGGCTGCTTGAGGTAACAAGCCAATTACACCTTTTGCTCTTCTTTTGCTCCTCTTTTATTCCCTCTGGGAGGGGCCATTCATCATCCACCTGTGTCCTTACTCCCAAGTCGACCCCTGTTCTTTAGCTGTTTCCTTCGTCTGGCAACTTGCGCATGCGCTCACTGGAAACAGGCTCCAACTGTCTGTCTGCCTCACTGATGTCTGACTCATAATTGGCGTATGGCTCTGCCCCCCTCTCTGCCTCCGACACAGAGCCTCATCAGAGTCTTTCCCAGATTCCAGGACTGGCCCATGTTCCTCCCCAACCTCCTCACTGTCCGGATCTGCTGCCAGATCTGCTCGCCGGCTGCCACAACTCCTTTGACTTCAGCTGCTATGACGATTCCTCCCCTTTCTTCCCTCTTATTTCATTTTTCATTTTATTTTTACAGGTGGTGTTTGATCGCTTAAAAGGCATGGCTCTGGTTCTCTACAATGAGATAGAATATGCACAGGCGGCTGTCAAAGAGACCAAGGGGAGGAAAATCAGCGGGAATAAAATTAAGGTCTGCAAAATTAGCTTCAAAATTAGATCCATTTAAAAAATATGTAAGGGAATTTCTGTGTGGCACAGAATATTTTCTCCTAGCCATCCCGCATAAAATAATCCCAGCCAGAGTGATCATTATTTACAACAGTCGTACAGCTGACTTCTAATCTGCTATTGCTTTGCTCAGGTTTCCCTTCTTTTCCCTTCTTTTCCCTTCCCTCGTCCCTTCTCTCCCTTCTCCCTTCCTCTTTTCCTTTCCTTTCCTTCTCCTTTCCCTCGTCCCTTCTCTCCCTTGTCCCTTCCTCCTTTCCTTCCCTTTTCCCCTTCCCTATATGGACTGTGTTTATGGGACAAACTTCTTAAGGGAAGATTAATCATGCACCTTGTTGTTTTGCCTCAATTCTGGAATTGGTGGTCGAAGGGCTGTGTATTTCCATGTGCTGCCTTTCTCTCTGCCTCCAGATTAATGGAAACCAAGCAGGTCCTTGTAGCGTCTCATCTCCATTCAGGAGCTGAACTTGCCAGTGAAGCAGGGATGGCCCTGTGAGCCCCCTCGTACCTAGCAGCTCCAGCAGTTTGAACCTGCCCTGCAGCTTTCTTAGATGACAGTAGTAGGAAAGCTAGGAAGTGTCGTTGGGATGATTGTCTTCAGTGTTTGCCTTCAGCCTTTTAGCAGTTGGCCCGTGAGAGCTGACCCTTGGTTTTCTATGAATCAGAGGGTTCCTGGGCTTCTTCGGCTTTGGCACATGGAGATCATTTTCAGAAGTTGCACCGGGGGACATAGAGAGCTTGATAGCCAAACACCTGGCGAGAATATTCTGCATGTCTCAGTGGGCCACAGGATGGGGTCCCTGGTTACAATCAAGCAGTCCAAGATGAAACTCTGAGGCTTCCATTAACTGACAAGCTTCTATGAAAGTTAGCATCTTCCCCAGAGCAGCAGATGTTTTATTTTTCTGCTGAGGACAGTTTGGGGTGGGGCTTTCCCCCATTATTTTCATGGTTGCATTTGGGGGAGTAAACCTGTGCGGGAATATTTTCACATTTCATATCTGGCAATTAACCTAAATGGAGTAATCCGTATCTTTCAGGTGGATTTTGCGAACCGCGAGAGCCAGCTGTCATTCTATCAGTCTATGGAGAAAACGGGTCAGGACATTCGAGAATTCTACGAAATGCTTACAGAAAGAAGGTAGGTCTTTCTCTCGGCACACACTGCCTTTCTCCACAATTTGGAATTGGAAAGCAATTCTCGACTGAACAAGGATGTATTTTTCTTCTCTGCAGTAAAGTGTCTGCTTTGCAGAATTTTTAATTTGTGTCCTGTAGCGTTCTGGCTGTTGAAGCAGAAACGAATACCTAAAATAAAATATTGGTCAGTCCAGAAGAATATCTATTGACTTTAAATCCAGCCTTTTCTTTCTATTTATATATACCTGTGATGGCAAACCTAAGGCACGTGTGCCCAAAGTGGTATGCAGAGCCATGTCACCTAGCATGTGCGATGTTGTCCGTTCCTGTTCCGGGTTTCTGGTGCGCATTCGCGCCCGATGATCACTTGGTCTATGTGCATGCGGCAGTGCCGGAAACTGGAAGAGCTGGACTTCCATTTTCCGGCACGAGCATGTGTGCTGGCCAGCTGATCGTTGCGCGCCCCAGAAACAGGAAGAGTAGCTGACCAGCACGCATGCATGCGCTGGAAACCAGAAATTCATTTTCTGGTGGGCAAGTTCTCTTCCAGGTTCTGACCCGGACGAGTGCGTGCGTTTCCTTTTCAGCTCTCGGTGCCAAAGGTTTCGTCATGACTGATATATACCATTAACATCCCACTCCTGCCATATTGTATTTAAGTTTGGGGGTGGGGGGAGAATGACAATTGTATTCATCAAAGCAGAATAGAGTTGGAAGGAACCTCGGAAGACTTCTAGCCCACTCCCCTGCTCAAGCAGGAGAGAGAGACTACACAATTTCAGACAGGTGGCTGTTCAGTCTTTTCTTAAAATCCTCCAGTGATGAAATACTTACAACTTTTGAGGGCATGTTTGAACGACATGGTGAAGGACAGTCTTCTTCTCCTCTCTCACTCCAGATAACCAGGAGGTTAAAATCGCAAGGAAATAAGTTTAGGTTGCTGGTCAGGAGGAAGTGTTCTGACCAGACAAGCCTTTACACAAAGGAATAGGCTGTGCCCTGTTTAGCAGTGAGGTCTCTACCAGAAAGTGTAAAAAACAACATGGAGGTCCCTCTTTCAGGGATGCCATGATAGATACAGCAGTGCTTAGGGGATTGGACTAGGTGACCTTTTCCCACCCGGCTTCAGTTCAAGAGTGGGATGAGCTCTTCTTTAAAACCCTGCTCCCTTTTAAGCTGCCTTCACTTGAGTCTATGTGAACCGTGATCAAATTACACATGACATGATGTGAAGTGTCAGCTAACCCTTTTTCCCCCCTCTGGCTTTGGCAGGGATGAAAGAAGAAGCTCCTATGATTATGCTGCGGATCGTACCTATTACGAGGCTGTCCGAACGCCGGGGACGTATCCAGAAGACCCTCGGAGGGATTACCCGGCTCGAGGCAGGGACTTTTACGCCGATTGGGATCCTTACCAGGGAGACTATTACGACCCACGGTATTACGATGACCCCCGGGAATACCGAGACTACAGGGGAGACACTTACAAGCAAGACATCAGGGAGTACAGCTACCGACAGCGTGAGCGGTTTGAGTCCGACCGAGAGCACGAAAGGAGGCCCTTGGAAAGGAGCCAAAGCCCCGCTCACTCCCGGCGGCCGCAGAGCCCCAGTGCCTCCCCCTCGCAATCAGAGCGGCTCCAGAGCGACTCCGAGAGGCGGATCTACAGTCGCTCATCTGAGCGCAGTGGAAGCTGCAGCTCCCTTTCTCCGCCCCGCTACGACAAACTGGACAAAAGCCGTCTTGAGCGATACACCAAAAACGAAAAACCCGAAAAAGAACGTGCTTTCGAACAAGAGCGGCCGGAGAAGGACAAACGCCTGGTGAGGAAAGAGAAGCCGGAGAAGCTTGAAAAAGAGAAAACGGAGAAGCAGAAGCGCAAGGCCAAAGTGCATTCTCCCAGCTCCCCGTCTTCGGAAACCGACCCGGAAAATGAAAGAGAGCCCAGCCCCGAGAAACCAAAAGGCAGCGGTAAGCAGAGCCGGGAAAGACCCGAAAGGGAGGGGGCTGCCAAGAACCGCCTGGATCTCATGCCGTGCGTGGTGCTGACCCGAGTGAGAGAAAAGGAAGGGAAGGTCCTCGACCAGCCTCAGCTGGAGAAATTAAGAGGGAAGCTGGAGAGTGACCCCATCAAACCTCCCTTGCCTGATCAGAAAATGCAAATTTCCCAAGTGGATCAGACCAAGTTGGAACCGCTGAAGCTCGCCTCCATCAGAACCAAAGTGCCCAAAGAGAAGGTCCTGGCTAGTCACGTTGAGGTGGTAGACAAAGATGGGAAGGTGAAGCCTAAGAAGCACCTGAAGGCAGATCCATCCAGTGAAGTGGCCTATCCGGTGGACCTCGAAAAGCTGGAGGCTCGCAAAAGGCGTTTCGCGGAGGCAAACCTAAAATCCGACAAGCAAAAAATGGAAATCAAAAGAAGTAGTCAGGAGGAAGAGGAAGGCCGGGTCGTTTTGAAAAAGCAGACTGATGTAGCTGAAACTGAAAGGAAGCCCCCGAGAAAAGAGGCCATTAAAAGAGAAACTAGGAAAATCAAGCTGGAAAGATTTACTAGCGTGGCCAGTCCCAAAGACGCTACAGAGCCCGCCAGCCTTTTGGTAGGCCTTGCTTCAAGGCCCGTTCTAGAGGTCCAGGTTAGGTTGGGGGAAGCGGCCGATGAGCCCCTAGAGGCCTTTGAGATCACCAAAGGGGTCAATTCCATAAAACTGCAGCACAAACATGCACTCCTGATAGATGAGCAGGGAGCGGAGAGGGATGAGATTTGGAAAAACTACTGCGGTCTTCCCGAGGAAGTGTGTGACCGTAAAGGGGCCCAAGAAAAGCCGTCTTCCTCCGACGCGGAAGAGAAAATCCCCATTGACATAGATCATACCCAGAGCTACCGAAAACAAATGGAGCTAAGTCGACGGTTGAAGCAGCAAATGGAAATGGAGTCCGCCAAACACGAGAAGTTCGGCAGCCCCAAAAGGGATCTGGATGACTTTGAGCGCCGCAGTCTGGTGCACGAAGTGGGGAAGCCCCCACAAGACGTGACGGACGACTCCCCCCCAAGTAAGCGGAAGAAATCCTGCGAGGCCTTTGAATTTGAGATCAGCACCAAGCGGGAGAGAAACTACCGAAGCTCCCGCCAGGTGAGCGAAGACTCAGAGAGAACCGCCATTTCTCCTGGCCTGAGACCTTTCCCGTTCCATGAAGAGGAGGAAGTGCTGGATTCCCCAAGGCTGATCCCTTTCAAAGAAGCTAAAGAATCCCCTATAATGGAAGAAAAGGGGCCTCCGTATTCAAATGTGCCCATGATGGAAGAGGCCTTGAAATTTAACCCTTACGACTCTAGTAGAAGGGAGCATGTGGTAGAGATTGCTAAACTAAAGATGCCTGCCATGACCTCCGAGGAGGAATCAGCCCAATGGGACTCTCATGTGAAGCAAGAACCTGGGCGGGTGGACATTAGCTTCCCAAGTAGCATTGTTAAGCGGGACAGTATCCGAAAGCGATCCATCCGGGATCTGGAACCAGGGGAGGTGCCCTCCGACTCAGAAGAGGAGGGCGACTCGAAGCCCCACTCTCCTAGGCCCTCTTCTTTCCCGGAGGGCTCCAGGCTGTCTTTTTTATTACGAGACAGGGAAGAGAAACTACGTGACAGAGAGGAGCGGCTGCCAACTTCCTTAGAGAGGAATAAATTTTACTCTTTTGCTTTGGACAAGACAATCACCCCGGATACAAAAGCCTTGCTCGAGAGGGCCAAGTCCCTCTCTTCGTCAAGAGAGGAAAACTGGTCTTTTCTCGACTGGGATTCCAGATTTGCCAGTTTTAGAAACAACAAGGACAAAGAAAAAGTAGATTCTGCACCAAGGCCGATCCCCTCATGGTATATGAAAAAGAAAAAAATCAGGCCGGACTCAGAAGGGAAGTTAGATGACAAGAAGGAGGATCGCAAAGAAGATGAACAGGAAAGGCAGGAGCTCTTCGCTTCCCGTTTTTTGCACAGTTCCATTTTTGAACAGGACTCTAAGCGTCTGCAGCACTTGGAAAAGAAAGATGAAGAGCTCGATTTCCTTTCCGGACGGTTGTACAGCAGACAAGCATCTCTGGATGGGACCAACAGCATATCGGATTTCATGCCGGAACCCGTGGTTCTCTTCCACAGCAGGTTCATGGAGCTCACCCGAATGCAGCAAAAGGAGAAGGAAAAAGACCACAAACCCAAAGAAGCCGAAAAACAGGAAGACAAGGAAAACAGGCCCAAGACTCCTGAAGCCAAGTCTGAGCATCATGAGCCAGAGTATAAATCGCCCGTCCTTGTGGGACCCTCGCCAGCTGCCCACATGCCCCCCGAGCCCCTGCCTCTTTTCCCAGAGAAAGCCGGGAGTGAGAAGCCCCTCGTGGAAGTGATTCCTCCTTTGAGGGAAGAAAAGCCCCTGGAGCCTGGACCTGCAGTGCTCGAAGGGTTCAAGGCCCTTCCGGAAGACCGTCTGCCTGTTAAAGCTGATCCCCCAGAGTACCTCGAAGTCCCTCCCATGGCAGATCATAGCAAAGATGTTGCCCTTTCCGTGGCAACTCCCGTGGAAGACTCCAAAGTCCTTGAAAACCATTCCTGTTTGGACACCAAACCACCCACCCCAGGCTCTTCCTTCTCCCAAGGGGTTCTCGGGGCAGACCCAGAAGCTGAACTGGGCTCGCTGCCGCACAAATTGGCAGCTAAATCTGAGGTGCTGCCCGAACCTAAAGACCTTTTCCCCCCGTCCGTTATCGTGGAGTCTGGAGTGGGCCAGAAAGCCGAAGCCCTGGCTGAGGTCCTGCCTACCGTTTCCGATACAGAGATGGAAGCCGAGCCCCCTGTGGTTGCGAAAGACAAAAAGTTGTATAAAAACAGACGTTCGAAAACCCCCGTTCAGTCAGTAGTGGCCAGCATGGCAGAGAAGCCGGCCACAAGGAAGAGCGAAAGGATTGATCGAGAGAAGCTGAAACGCTCCGGCTCCCCCCGGGGGGAAACTCTGAAGCTCCTGGAATTGAAGGTGGAAACAGAGAAGTGCTCAAGGAATGCAGCTAAGTCTCCAAGTGCTGCAGTGGTGGCAGAGCCAGAAAACCCAGAGCCCAGTTTGCCGGTAGGCCGAACCAGGCGCAGAAATGTGAGGTCTGTTTATGCAACCACAGGAGACCACGACCTGCCATCGTCTATTAAAGAGGCCGTGGAAGTCACCAGGCCAACCAGGAAGAGGATTGAACGAGAACCCCCAGACCCAGCAACTATTCCCACTCCTCCCAGAAGGGGCCGACCTCCCAAGGCACGCCGCAAACCCGAGGAAGAGGTCTCTCCCGTCAAGGTTGAACCAGCGTTGTCACAGGAGGCGGAAGAAGCCGAAGGGAAAGAGATGGTAGACATCCCGAAGCCGGTGGAGGGGTGGCGCTCTCCCAGATCACAGAAACTGCTCCACAGCCAGACGCTGGTGGCTAAAAAGGGGAAGAACGAGCCTAAGATAGAGGCGTCTCCGGAGCCCGAGGAGTCCCTCGATCCCCCCAGCCAAGGGCTGCACATCAGCGAGAACTGTGGCAAGCTTAAGGCAGAGAAGGAGATAATCCCACACGAGCCAAAGCGAGACCGGAAGGAAGTGGAGATGTCTAAAAATACCTCGGAAGGCTGCCCTGTTGAAATTGTGGAAAGGAAATTTATTCCAGATAAAGCTACCAAGGCCAAAAGGGGACGCTCCAGGAGCATGAAGGCTGTCGATAAAGCATCTCTGATTAAAAGTCTAAAAAACGTAGAGATCCGTCTTAATGTGGACGAAGTGAAAGGGGCGCTACGGCCCAGCGAGGAGGAAGGGGAGCTCTTGTCCCCCTTCCCAGCCAAAAGTAAAAGCCCCCTGAAAGAAGACAAGCTCTCTCCACAGCTCCCAAAGACCGAGGCTGAAGACGCTCTCCAGGACACCAAGAAAGAAGCCCCCTGCGAATCGGCTCAGCCTCCCGAGGCCGACCAGCTAGCTAAGCAGATTGAACTCGAGCAAGCAGTGGAGAACATTGCCAAGCTGACGGAAAGCCCGGCAATTGCAGCCTACAAGGAACAGCAGGCGGCTGAGGTGTCTGACGTTCGCCAGGATGAAGAGGGGGATAAGCCCGCCCACCAGGCCAGCGAAACGGAGCTGGCGGCTGCCATAGGGTCCATCATGAATGACATCGCTGTTGAGGGAGAAGGCTTTGCAGCTCCACCCACGTACCCTTCTGAGTCCGAGGCTGACCTGCCCGCCGAACCCTTGGTGTTGCCTTCTGCACGAGAGGACATGGAGCCCGAGACGGACCAGGCGGTCAACAATATCCTAGAAACAGAAGCTGCTTCAGGGGAGACGCCGGGCCCCAGCTCAACTGCAGAGACAGAAAGCAAAGAAGCCGAAGTCAGTCTAAGTGAATCCTCCAATTCTGCCCAGGAGGCAGAAACCTCCCAGGAGGCAGAAGGCTCTCGGAAGGAGCGCAGACGCCAGAAGTCTGCACGGCTCAGGCGCAAAAGGAGCACCAGCAAGAAAGGGGACATGGCGGAATTTAGGACGCTTGAACCTGAAAGAGCCCGGAGCAAATCCCCTGGTGTCCCAGAAGTAACAGGGATCCCTGAAGGGGCCATGTCAGATGACAGCCAGGGAAAAGCCTTCCCTCCGGCAGCCCCATCCCGCCTAGTAATTCCCCAGGCAAACATGGCTGGATCCCCAGAGGCAGCTTCGCAGGACTCCCTTACTGAGAGGCGGCCCAGTCCCTCAGATGGCGTGCTGCCCTCCGTTCCCGTGGACGAGGGAGGTCAGGGCGGATTCAGACTGAAGCCGGTGGCCGAAAAACTTCCCGTTCCCCCTCCAGATAGCCCCCCAAGTGCACCTCTGCAAACAGCTCCTACTGCGTCTGCACTGAAGCTTCCCCCTGCGGTCCAGCCTGGTGTGGTCCCTCTGCATCCCAGCACCACCAAGGTGACCGAATGGATTGTGAAGCATGAAGAGGCTCGGTCCCGCTCCACCCCACCACCAGCTCTTCCCCCTGACACGAAAGCATCAGATATAGACCCCAACTCCAGCACTTTGCGCAAGATCCTGATGGAGCCCAAGTATGTGCCCGCCACTGGTGTGGCCACCTCCACGCATGTCACCACAGCTATAGTTGAACCCGTAAGCACCCCTCGTGCAGAGGAAGCGCCCGCTCGCCCTCCAGTAGAGGTCTCCAGGCCATGCCTAGAAGAGAAGTCTCCCGTTCCTACTGCGAACAACTTGGAACTGCCAGTTGCAGAGGCCCCCATTTTGGCTGAGAAAGAGAAGGCAGTGGCTGTCCTGGCCCCCAAGGCAACTTCTGTGATCAGCAGGATGCCCCACAGCATTGACCTTGAGGAGACCCCCAGGATCACCCTGGTGAAACAAGTCTCCCAGCCCCAGACATGCCTGGTCACTGCCGTTTCCCCCAAATACAAGCAGAGGCCCAGTCCCAACGACAACAGCCGGTTCCACCCAGGCTCCATGGCCGTGATTGAGGACCGGCCAGTGGAAACAGGCTCCAGCCCAGGCCTTCGTGTCAACACTTCCGAAGGTGTGGTGCTCCTGAGCTACTCGGGACAGAAGACGGAAGGCTCCCAGCGGATCATTGCAAAAATTAGTCAGATTCCCCCAGCCAGTGCAGTGGACATTGAATTTCAGCAGTCTGTGTCCAAATCCCAGATTAAGCAGGAGTCCCTCGTTCCCTCTCAGTCGATGCCAAAGGGCTCCCCCGCACCTGTGGGTTACGGGAGCACCTCCTCCCCAGCCTTGGTCCTGGGAGGCCAGCAGTACAGCCCTTCCCCTGTGCTTCCCTCCGTCAAGCCAGAGCGCAGCAGCAGTAGCTCGGAAAAGTCTGATTCTGTCCAGGCAGCTACTGCCCAGTCATGCCCAATTAAAGTGCTTTCCTCCCAGTCCGCCAACACTCCCTCCATCCTGGTGCATAACCAGCTGGTCCTCTCTCAAACCATTGCCTCTTCCACTAAGAAGCTTCCGGATCCCACGTCTCTGAAAGGGGAGAACAAACCCCATCAGCCCTCCAACCTGAGCCCTGGGGTGGGTCCTCACCATTCTTCCTTGTCTGGCAAGTTGTACCCGGAGGCCAACCACGTGAGCAGCGGGCCAGGAGGTCCTGCCGACAGACCCATGCCTCACTTGGGGGTGGCCAAGCAGGAGCCGCTCTCCCCCCGCACCAGCGGCCACTCCCCATCTCCCTTCCCGAGAGCTTGTCACCCTGGGGGCCCTGCTTCCCCCGCCTTGTCGGGGAACAACTCCATGCTGGGGCTTCAAGGCTCCCCTTGTCCAGGGATTCCCATGCCCCAGTACATCTCCAGCATGCACCCGGAGCAATCGGTGATCATGCCCCCGCACAGCGTGACCCAGACGGTGTCCCTGGGCCACCTCTCCCAGGGGGAAGTACGCATGAACACCCCTCCACTGCCAGGGCTTCCCTACAACCTCCGCCCCGAGGCCCTGCACTCGCCCAGGGCCCCTCTGCAGCCACAGCGCTCCAGCACTCCCCAGCCAGCCCCCATCAGGGAGATGGTCATGCCGCCTCTGTCTTCCCAGCATGCCTCCGAAGAAGAGATGCACTACCACCACCCGGCGTGCCGGGGTTCGGCCCCTGTGCAGTCCGACGTGCTAGTCATGCAGCCAGACTACCGGGTGCATCCGGCAGGCATCCGGCTCGACCAGTACAATGTGCCTCGTGACGTGAGAGTCATGATGCACTCGCACATGGCCGGAGTGGGCAGCGAACATCACCCAGAGCCGCGGCAGTCCAGAACGCCGGAAGGGAGATCCGTGAAAACGCCGCCGTCCACCAAGGCAAGCAAAGAGACGCCCAAAGCCTCCGAGGTCAAGATGGCCCACTCGCCCCACAGCGAATCCCGGCTCCTCAGCGGCCAGCTCCCAGGACTGCCATTGACACAGCCAGTGGTTGTGCCTCATGGGGTGCAGATGATGCATCCCAGCGGGACCACCTTCCACGATTATCGGCCGGTGTATGGGGACATGCGAAGCTACCATCCAGCAGCTCAGCTTGGCCACCCTCCGTTTTCTGGGGGATCACCGATCGGGCTTCCTTCCCGGAGCATGACCCCCTCCCAGGTAAGGGTTTCTGCCTCAGTCCAAGGCCTTCGTGGGTAGGAAGGGTTGCCCTGCTTAACGCCCAAAGCAAGACCCTGCTGTCCCGGGATAGCCATTTGTGAGCCCATCTGCTTCCTTTCCGGTCATTGTCATGGAGGGGCTGCAGCTTGCGGTTGAAGCTTAGAACATGCAACTCCCCAAGAGCAGGTAGTGTGAACAGCCCAACAGCCAGAGAAGGCGAGCGGGTGGGCTTCCTGCTCAGTCCTCGTGCACAAGTTGCTCCACGAATGACCAGGAGTCCCCTAGGGCATTCCTGAGAGGCCGTCCCCAGCTTAGCCTGGGCTGGAGGGAGGAGCAAGCAGAGGACTGCCGTGGGGACTTGGTGGGTGAGACTCGAGCTTCTGGTCAAGGGGAGCAGGGCTAAGAGCCCGAAAGGGCCACCGTGTTCTTGGGTGGCTTCTGCCTAAAGTGCCTCCTTTTGTTCCCATCTCCCAGGGTCTGCCTGAAGGGGAACATTCGCACCCCAACCAGCCAGCTCACAGCAAAACCCCTCAGATCTCCCAAGAGCCAAAAGGAGCCCAGGCGACAGGGCCAGACCCTTCCCTTCACTCAGTGGTCAACAGACACGTCCAGCAGATGGATCCCCACTTGCACCCGAGCCAGACCTCTTCCTACCCTTCTCCCGTCGCCGCATCAGTGAAGCAGGATCTCCCATCTTCTCATCAGGCTCAAGTTCCAAAGCCGGCCCTCTTTATTCCAACTACTGCCGGTCCCGGGGCAGCTCCAGGACTGACCTTAGCCCGGTCCGAATCGCAGTCAGCCTTGAAGCAGGACTCTGCTGGTCATCCGGTTGCCCAAAGACCAGTGGACATGGTCCAGCTGCTGACGGTGAGCCTGCCATCCATTTCTGGAAGGGGAGAGGGATGGGACTCCGTTCCCAAGGCTTTTGTGGGGAGAATTTGGGGTGAATAGGTGGGTGTCAAGAGTTTGTTGCATAAATTCAAATCCAGAAAGCACACATAGATAACCGATTCAGCTGGATTCATTAACTTCTTTATATACATACGTAATAGATGAATAAATGTACAATACCAACAGGTGGTTTTTCCGAGTAAACACAAGACAGGAGAGTTGCAGGCAAGCACAAGCAGTTAGTTTCATTTTAGCAGACAAGACTGTTGGTTTACTTCTCAGAGCAGCAGAGTGCTTGCTTCTTAAGTTTCTGTTTCAATTCTCTGCACAGACTTAGATCTGTTTAAGCTCCCATTGGCTGACTTAATTGCTATGCCTTTTCATTGGCTGACCTTGTTCCCATGTCTCTCCCAGTCATTAATATTTTAACAGTGGGCGACGAGAGTGGCCCTTCTTTTTCAGCTCAACCACCTTGGAATTAACCTACCTGTGCTCTTGCTTGGGTTGGCAGAAGTACCCCATCGTGTGGCAGGGGCTGCTGGCTTTGAAGAATGACACTGCAGCTGTACAGCTGCATTTTGTTTCCGGGAACAACGTCCTGGCGCACCGCTCCTTGCCAGCCCCGGAGGGTGGCCCTCCCTTGAGGATTGCCCAGCGGATGAGGTTGGAAGCGCCACAGCTGGATGGGGTGGCCCGCCGGATGATGGTAAGAATCAGGCCTCAGGGCTGAGCCTGCCTTCGCTTTCTTGTTTCTCCTGTATGGCAAGGTGCCTCTGCCAGTCTTTAGGAACCTTTCTAGCCTTGTAAGGGACGCGGTGGCTCAGGGGCTAAGACGCCGAGCTTGTTGATCAGAAAGGTCGGCAGTTTGGCGGTTCGAATCCCTAGCGCCGCGGAACGGAGTGAGCTCCCGTGACTTGTCCCAGCTTCTGCCAACCTAGCAGTTAGAAAGCACGTAAAAAATGCAAGTAGAAAAATAGGAACCACCTTTGGTGGGAAGGTAACAGTGTCCCGTGTGCCTTCGGCGTATAGTCATGCCAGCCACATGACCACAGAGATGTCTTCGGACAGCTCTGGCTCTTCGGCTTTGAAAGGGAGATGAGCACCGCCCCCTAGAGTCGGGAACAGCTAGCACATATGTGCGGGGAGGGGAACCTTTACCTTTACCCAGGCCTTTGGTTAACGCTGTGTTGGGGGTGGAGGGGAAGGATATGCGCCCCGACCGTACTTTTAGAACTGCCCCCAGTAAGAGGTTCGCCGCTTTACCATGACCATGTCCGTCTGAGTGATGTCAGGAGAGCTCAGAGCCTCCACCTGGACGAGAGCTGGAAACCCTGGAGGTGGTCCAGCTTTCAGCCTCTTAGCCTTGGCCTCGGTTTCCCCTGCGTTTGCAAGGTCAGTGAGGATGAGGATGGCAGGATAGGTGGCTCAGAAGGGGAAAGTGATAGGAAAACGAAATGCCTCTATCCTGCCCATCCTGAGGCTGCTCGTTTTCCACTGGGTACAGAACGGTTCTTGGGTTATGGCCGTCTCGCGGGGGGGGGGGGGGTTTCTGGGCGTGCCCGAGGGATGTGATCCTCACAATGCCCCGGGGGGGTTGGGCTGCGTGGTGTCTTTTAGGTGGAGAGTGACTACTGCCTGCTGCTGGCTCTGCCTTGTGGCCGAGACCAAGAAGACGTGGTGAACCAGACCGAGTCGCTCAAGGCGGCCTTTATTAGCTACCTTCAGGCCAAGCAAGCTGCCGGCATCATCAATGTTCCCAACCCCGGCTCCAACCAGGTAGGGAGAGGAGGAATAGGGGGGGGGAGGGGAGGGCGGAGTGGACGGTTTCCTTTCCTTTGGCCCCTGCATCAAAGGGAAGGATGTGTCCCTGGCCAGCTTGGGCATCTTGGCAAAGGGATGGGCAAAGCTGAAGTAATGAAATTTGAAATATGGCCGAGCGGAGCCAGATGTGGTTTGTCCAGGATGGCAGGTCCTTTGGGAGCTCTTCTCTGAGCCAGCTACTGTTCCGAAGAAGGCGCCTTGTCAAAGATTGGGATTCCCAGAGCAGATGTCCAGAAGGCAATGGAGTCCCTCCTGCAGGAATGGCGGTCACTCCCAGCTCCCTTTTCAGAGTGGTTCCCAAAGTAGTCATGCTGTAGGATTCCTTGGCCAGGATAGCGCCCATGCCGGCCAAAAGCATTGCAGCTGCCTGGAGCTCCTGCCTTGGCTTAAGCCCCGGGACAGCCCTGCTTGCCCTACCTGTCTCCCTGGTTCCCCCCCACAGCCTTTGAGAGACGGAGCCCCGACTCTGCCCGGTAGAGAACCTGCGCAGAGCCACCTGTGGCCTTGATCCACGCAGCCCAGCTGGGAGAAAACCTGTCCAGGCACTCTGGTTCCTCTCTCGCCTGCTGCACTCCAAGGAGGGCATCCGCAGGGCCAAGGCAGTGGGAGGAGAGGCGGCTCAGGCACCTCCCGAGGGTGGCACTGCCCGACCTGGTTGCGAGGGAGTAGGGCAGAACAGTGACTCAAGTGACAGCTGTCTGTTTGGGCGAGGGGAGGAGGGAGCCAGGAGGTGCAGCTGCAGAAGGGGCAAGGTGTTCCTGGGGAGGGGCGGGAATTAAAGCCAGCTGAGGGATTTTGCACCAATCACTACTGGAGTTTTAACCCCACCTTCAAAATAAAAGCCATATGGGGGACCTGGGGCCAATCATTAAGGTACTGGGAGTTCTAGTCCTGCTAGGGCAGAGCCACAGTGCCTCTGGCACTTGCTTCCTCTTGGGTTGCTCATTCCGGATGCTCGTTCAGGGTTCACGGTTTCATCTCTGCTTCTCTCTCTCTCTCTTCCAGCCTGCGTACGTCCTCCAGATCTTCCCGCCTTGCGACTTCTCCGAAAGCCATCTCTCCCGCCTGGCCCCGGACCTCCTGGCCAGTATCTCCAACATCTCTCCCCACCTGATGATTGTTATTGCAGCTGTTTGAGCGAGAACTCAGCGGGAACCGGACAGACAGTTGCCCTCTCTTGGCCCTACGGCAGAAGGAGAGAGAAAGTGAACAAAGGAAGGGACCGGATCCTCCCATCCCGCCGGGCCTCCGTCAAAACCTCATCGCAGGGCGGGCAGGCGGCGGGCGGGGTGGTGGTTCCCACGGCCTTGAATGTGTTTACATACGGGCTTTGGTGACGATGGACCTTGGAGGCACCCCAGAGGCAGACGGAGCCCAGGTGGTGGTCTCCTCCTGGGCCTGCTTTTTTGGGGGGGGGAGGGGTGGGGGGAACGACAAGCTAACTCTAGAAAACGAGGAAAAGGACGAACCGGAACTGCCTTTGCACTAAATTTGCGACTTTGGACCTTTGCACAGTTGAAAAAGTTGTTGTGGTATGCTAGGTGGATGTCTCAATACACACACACAGCAGCAGCTGGCGGCGTGGACTCTGAACTGCAGGACTTTCCGCTCCAGTCTGTGGGTCAAGGAGCATTTCACGCTCTCCAGGAAAAGCCTCTCCCCGCCCCCCCCCCCCAGCCCCGACTTTCTGCTGCCCCCTCCCCCCTGCAGTTTTTCCTCCTTCATCCTGGATGTACAGTTTACACTGAAACAAAGCAGAGCATAAAAAAGGAGAGCTATTTTTCCTTCTTGGTGGTATTATGCAGGACTCCGTGGGTGTGTGTATATATAAATATATATAGAATATTTCATATATATATATATATATATATATATATATATTGAAATATATATATATATATATATTGAAATATAAAAAACTCTAAAAGAAATCTGATCCCCACAACATACTTTTTTTTTAATCTGTGCCAAAAAAAGATGTGTTTTCAAAGAAAATCTTATTTTCATACTCCGACTTTGTATTTGTCACTCATTTGTAAGTGCGCTTCATTTAGACCTGGGCCTCCCTACCCCCACCCCCGCCTCCGCTCCGCCCACGGAAGGTTTCGCCCACTGTACAGACTTTTTATCTTGGTCCTTCTACTCCTAAGACTTAATTTATGGAACTGTTTTTCTCAGCGCAGTTTTGTTTTGTGTGTCCATTGGAATACAGACTTTATTAAAAAAGACAAAACACCCTGGCGTTTAAAACCGTTCTCTGCAGGAAATTGGGGTGCCTAGAGGCTGCATGTCGGTAAGGCGTCCGTTTCCCCGCAACCCCCTCTTTCCCCCCTTGGAAGAAGCAGCCGTGACTTCTCCTTCAGAGGCGGCTGGAAACCGTTGGCTGGCTGTCGGGATCTGGTTGACGGAATGGAGGCCTCCTGCGTTGTGCCTGGGAGACCCAACGGAAGAAGAAAAGCTAGGAAACTTTTCTTAACTGACAAAACGCAACTCAGCCCAGCCAGTTTTCATTTCAAACATAGAAAATAACAGCCTTTTATTTCCTCTTCTCAGTATTAACACGGATGTAGTCTCTCTCCAATACAGAAATATTTTTTTTTTTACATCCGTTTTCATGTAGCTTTAAATAGCGGATTGGTGAGCAATGCTGGAATGTTCACAGCACGATGGGAGGCTACGGCCGGTTGGAGCGGAGTCTCTCTGGGCACGAGGGGGCGCTCTTCTCCCCGCCCTTGGCCCAAGCTGTTCCTTTGGGGCATCAAGTCTTGTGGCGGAGCAGCCTCCGCCATCACTCTCCAGCGGGCGGGGCCTCTGGCAGGGCTGGCAATGCTTCGCTGCTGTCCCGCGCCCGGAAGAGTAACTCTCCCGACGGAATGACCTGCTCGCCGTGCCAAGCAGTGGAGGCGTTGTACTGTTGGTAAAAGTCTGTGTCCGCCTGGAACATGACCAGGGCTTGGGCTGTGTGAATGCGTACGTGCTGAGCCAGGCTGTTGGCATCCAGGAACTTCTCTCCGCAGGAGTCGCAGGCGTAGAGGATTTGGGTGTTGGGGTCTAGAATGACAGGCGCGCGGCAAGGTTTAGTTTCGCAGCCCCCTGTCCATCCGCCCCCGTCCCCCAGTTCCCTTTCCTCCGTCAAGAAGGTCCACCCACAAAGCCAGCATCTGAGACTAAAAAGCCTTCTCTGTTTCAGAAGCAGCTCTCTGGACTTTTGCCTGGTAGGGGGGGCAGCTTTATTTGCTTGGGAGAGGCTGCCTGGTCCCCAAAAGGAAGGGCAGCCGGCTGACCCACCTGCCTCTTGGACCTGTTTCACGGCCTTCGTGATCTCGGCCTTGAGCGCTTCTGTCTCGTCTGCGGTGACAGGTGCTGCAACGGGAACAACTAAGGAGAGGATTGTCCCAGTCAGCATCGCCCCCAGGTAAGAAGGCACGGCTGGCCCCCTATGGCCGCTCAGCCCAAGGCCTGGGAAGCGGTGGGGTGAAGCAGGATACAATCACACCACCCCCTGCCTCCTCCTTATACAGTCCGAACAGGTGTGTGTTCTGATCTAGGCTTCCTGAGAAAGCATAAACGACAATATTAGTCCCAAAACCCCTCTTTTATTTATATGGCTGTAAATGATGGTCATTAACAGTCCGCAAGGCTTCACAAACAGTCTGTGAAGATTCCGACAGACGTCTGCTCGAGTTGCCACAGTCTTTCAGGGGAATGTTGATAAACACACACCTTATCTCCCTTGGAATGCTGCCAGAGACCTAATGGCCAAATGCTGTTCACTCCTCTTTTATGTCTTATGGGATTGGCCAATCATCTCCAAGCCTTACTCCCAAGTTGACCCTGTTTTCTTAATTGTTCTTGCCTTCTGGTAGCTCTGCGCATGTGCACACTGGGAACAGGCTCCCGCTGTTCTTCTGCCTCGCTGATGTCACACTCCGTAGGCAGCAAATAACTCCCAGATATATATGGTCCCCTCTCTGCCTCCGACACAGAGCTCTTGTCCAAGCCTTCCCCAGACTCCAGGACTGGCCCATGTTCCTTCCCAACCTCCTCACTGGCCCGAATCGCTGTTGGGCCACAACAGTGAATATTTCATTGGATGTGGCACAAAGACTCAGGCCAGCCAGATGAGTGCAAAAAAAAAGGGGGGGTGCCTTTACTCACCAGTGAGCTGGGTGACCGCTGTGGCGGCTAGGGCTTCCGTGGCCAGCGTCACCATCTCCTCTGAGGCCACGGTGACGATGTTGAGCTCATCACCTTCGCTGGCTTCCAGGAGCTTCATCCCCGCTTTGCCTTGGTGGACCGTCTTGACGTGGGAGCGGAGGTTATCCACCCGGTTGAAGCCGCGGCCGCACTTGTCGCACAGGAACGGCTTTTCCCCTGCGTGGGGGGATGGAGAGGGGCTGCGTCACGAGGGAGGGGGCCAGACTGGGCGCGCCTGCCGCTGCTCAAGTGACGGCTGGCTCCTCCTCTTCCCGCCCCGCCCCCTCACCTGTGTGGATGATGAAGTGCTTGGACAGATCGCCCACGTTGACGAAAGCTTTGCTGCAGACGCTGCACTTGTGAGGGCGGATATTGTCGTGGTGGCGGATGTGATTGGCCAGTTGGCTGGACTGGACAAATCTGCAAGGGAAGGGCCCCCAAGATCTTCAATCAAAGTAAGAGCCGACAAGGGCAGATCCAAGAGAGACCCAGGGTGTGTGGGGGTGCGTGAAGCAGCAAAGCTTGCGAGAGCCTACTCACCTTTTGCCGCAGCGTTCGCAAACGTAGGGTTTTTCCCCGGTGTGCTGACGTACGTGAGCTATTAGAGAGCTGGCCTGGGTGAAGGCTTTCCCACAAATTATGCACTGGCAGGGTTTCTCGCCTGCAAAGGAGGATAGGGGAGAGAGAGGAGAGCGTGGAACCCCTGTTCTTGGGCCACGAGCATACACTCTAACTCCCGCGTGTCGTGGACCAGTGTAGCAGAACGGGTGCTCGTGGGACAGTAACCGACGCTCACCATGTGGAAACCTACCCTTTGTCATACACATGGATATTTGCCAGTTTTGGAGGCCAAAAGTGATCAGATTTCTGCCTTTTCAGAAAAGTTCAAAACCGTAAGATAATTTGGGACACAGATGGAGGGGCTTTTGCTGAAAGGACTTTTGTTGAGTTTTTCAGGATTACAGCATCACAAAGCAACACAGATCAGAATCACTCACACACACACACACACTCAGTCGAATTCCAAAATCAAATCAATATCCCAGAGATGAGTTCTTTGTTGCTGTTTTCGGCAATGTTGTACTACAAAAATGCAAAGCGTTTGTTTAAAAACCGGTCTATGGATACACGCCCTTTGTGGATCCTGAAGAAAGTCCTCGACGTACAGTATATCACAGAAGTGAGTATTTCCCATTTTGCTGCCAGCAGTTTAGACACGAATGGCTGGGTGTGCTGCGTTATTTTAAGGGGACAGCACATTGACGCTGTTATACAAGCTGCATACTCACTACATTGTAGCCAAGTGTCATTTCTTCAGTGTTGTCACAGGGAAAGGTATACTTAAATATTTACCAAATGTGAGGGTTCTGTGATATACTGTAAGTACTAGTCTTGGCCGCATAGCGGCCATCCATGCACCAGGGCTCCTCCTTTTTTTGCCCCGCTTCCCTCCAGAGACAAGCAGGTCCCATTAGGGAGCTCTTCCTGCCGAGACTGAAGTCCTGAAGGAATAGCTCAAGGTGCAGTTTCCAGGCTGGGGCCCTGAAGCCCCAGCCTCTGCGGCAGAGGGCTCATCTGCAGCCTCAGCTGTCACTGCAACTGGAGCCCGCCCAGACTGCCAGGCCCCCAGACTCACCTGTGTGAATGCGAACGTGCCGCTGAAGAGCCCCTGGGTCAGCAAACTGGCGCTGGCAGTGCACGCAGATGTACGGTTTCTCTCCACTGTGGATGCGGAGATGCCGCTTCAAGTTACCTTCAGGGAAGGAAAGACAAAGCCACTCGAGGTTGCCTGTGGTGGAGAAGACGTCGACGTCCCACTCATGCTCAGGCCTCGTGAGCTGCCTGCCCTCGGTCGAGACTCCCCTCCGTCCCCCCGTACCTGAGGTCGTGAACTGCTTCCCACACTCGCGGCACTTCAGCGGACCGTCTGCAATGTGGATCTTCAAGTGCGCTTTGAGGTTCCCCACCTGCCGGCAGGTGTGAGAAGCTGGTGGTGAGAGGTAGGCAGTTGTAACCCACCCGCCTCCACCCTCCAGCGCTGCGCCAGGCCAGGGAAGGTGGCGGCCCTCGGCCCTCTCACCTGGTTGAACATCTTCTCGCAGTGAGGGCACTGGTGCTCTTTGTCAGTGTCGTGCGTCTCGAGATGCCGCATTTTGGAGGTTGGGTCGGAGAAGGAGCGCCCGCAGTAGTCGCACTGGTAGGGCTTCTCCCCACTGTGCACCAGCTGGTGGCGCTTCAGGTTGCCCGAGGTGGTGAAGAGCTTCCCGCAGTCCTCGCAGCGGTACCTGGCCTCCCCCGTGTGGCGCTTCTTGTGCAGGTTCAGCAGGCTGAGAAGGCGGTAGCTCTTGCCACATTCCTCGCAGCTGTAGGGCTTGAGCGGGCTGCGGGGTGGAAGAGGCGCTGCCATCAGTCATCTGCCCACCTCGGCGAGCCCGCGAGAACAGCCTCTGCACCTCTGCCAGGTTTTCTGGGCCCAGAGTTGGGAGTCTCCTGGGCAGAGAAGGGCAGTTGGGCTGCCCCCGGATGACCCGCCCTCCTCCTCCTCTGCCCTCCCACCTGTGGGTCTTCTCGTGCGCTTTGCAGGCTGCGGGGTCAGAAAAGGCCTTGCTGCATTCCCGGCAGGAGAAGGGCTTCTCTCCCGTGTGGATACGGATATGGCGCTTGAAGTTGCCCGTGTGGGTGAATTCCTTTCCGCAGTCCTTTGGAGGAAGCAAAGGCACCACTGGCCACCCTCGCCTCTAGCACCTGGTTGCCCAGCCTGCCTGCGAGCGCTCACTCAGTACCCCTGGCATGAGGCTTCCCTGCTGAAGCCCTTCGCTGCTGGCCCATCTGCCCCTCCTCTGCCAGCCCAGCCAAACTCAAGATCCCCATGTCTCTTTCCTTGTCAGAGCGCTTGTGGCCTCTAGGAAGGAAGGAAGGAAGAGCAGAAATGCCAGCTGGACTCTTTCCCCCAACTTGGAGCCAGGGAAAATGAGAATTCTGCGGGCTCCCTGAATCTCGGCCGGGGCAGCAGAGAAGACCAGCCAAGTGCCACCACTCGCATTGGAGGCAAAGGGCCTCCAGCCTGCTGGGCCCACTCCCCTCTTTTCACTGGGCCTGCTTTTGCTGTGACAACAAGTGTACCGCTGCTGTCTGCTCTCGCTGACTTTCGCCCTGTAGCTTCGACCCGAGGGGCTTTGCTCCCATCCACCCCTAGTGGGCTTTTTGCAACAGCAAGGTTCCTACATGCCCGATGCTTTGGGAACGACCCTTTCAACAGGGCTTCCTCTCTCCTGGGGCAGTTCACAGGCCCTGCAGCTCACCTCGCACTTGTGGGTCACGGAGCCGTACGCTTTGGACTCTGTCCTGTCACTGTACGTCCCCGAGCGCAGCAGCCTGGCCTCTCCCACGTTTTCCTGCCCGGAGTCGCTGCCACCGGAGTCGAAGTCCTCGGGGACGCTGCCATTGGTCAGGAGGGTCTGCTCGGGCTCCTCGGTGGTCTGGCCGTTGCCCTCCGCCTCAGAGGGTGGATCCTCTTCCTCCTCTTCGTGGCCTTCTAGCTCCACTTCCATCTCGGCAGGGACTTTCAGCGTCGGAGGGTCTGGAGGAGCAAGGAGGCAAAGATGAGGGGCTCGAAGAGAAAAAAGGCAGAAGGTTTCCGCAGCTGCCCTAACGCCCGCCACTCGGGAGCTGACACGAGGGTCTCAATGACCAAGCCCCAGAAAGGAAAAAAGAAGCACGCGCAGCCAGAATGGGATGGATTCACCACAACTCGCTCAGAGGGAGTCGCCATGCCGAGGTCGTCCATGGCTCTGCTTTCAGACGCTTGGCACAAGAGTTGCCCTGTGCTTAGGACATCCCCTTCCGTCGTCACCACATCTCCTGATCCCAACACATTCTGCACCACCTGCCTTGGGCAACTCAGTAACCTTATACATCCCTGCCTCGGTGCTCACCAGCTTCCCTGGCCTGAGAAGGAAGAGTGGAGATGATGGGGCTGCTTTCTTCGTGGGGGGAGAGGCCGAACTGCATTTCCTCCAGCGGTTCCTCGGCTTCCCCGGGGCCTGTTGCGCCTGCGTCTGGAAAGAAGGACAAAGTTGGCAGCACCTTCGAGACACCAGCAGGCCAGAGGAGCAGGAAGGAGCACTTCCAGGAGGGACCCGAAGCGGAGGTGGCACTTGGGGCAGAGCGGGAAACGACTATGCTAAATGTTCTGCAGTTTGGCATGATTCATAATGGTCTGGCTTTCATGTTGGAGAGATTTAGCTCGGAGGAAAACGGGAAATAAAGGTGTTTAAAGTTACGGCCGAAGCAGAGAGGCATCCCTTTCTTTAGGGCAGGGGTCGGCAATCTTAAACACTCAAAGAGCTACAAAGGTCCTAACTGGAAGCCCCCTCATTCAATTCTGGAGCCGAGCAGAAGTTCCCCCACCATAGAGTCTCCTCCTAGTGTAGCATCCTTTTTCCTGTCCTGACCAGAAGTCCGGTTCCCTTAGTGCAGTGGTCGGCAAGCCGCGGCTCGCGAGCCACAAGCGGCTCTTTACACATTTTAATGCGGCTCTTCTGTGTGCCGGATTATTATCCTCCCTAATCATTGTGGATCGAGAAGAAAAAAGGGAAAGGGGCGCTTGTTTTGAAGCGCCCGCTCCCCTCCCTCCTCTCGGGCATTTCAAAACAAGCGCCCCTTTCCCTTTTTTCTTTTCGACCCACAATGATTAGGGAGGATCCTGAAGTCGGGCGGGGACGAGAAGCGAGGAGGCAGAAAAAGAAACGGAGGCTAAGGAGCTTCCCCCCCGCCTCCTCCCAGCAAAGAGCCGGTTAGATTTTTGCTGGGAGGGGGCGGGGGAAAACTCTTTAGCCTCCGTTTCTTTTTCTGCCTCCTCGCTTCTCGTCCCTGCCCGACTTCAGGATCCTCCCTAATCATTGTGGGTTGAAAAGAAAAAAGGGAAAGGGACGCTTAAAGGTTAAAACAGTAGAGCAAACGCTTCAGAGGCAACAGTTTTCACGGGGAATTAGAACAGAGGGCCCTGGAGTTTCGCTGCCCACCCGGTCAGACCTCGCTTTCCTCGCATGATTGGCTAATTTGCTACTGCCCGGCTCCCCGGTTAGATTTTTGCTGGGGGAGGGGGAAGCTCCTTGGCCTCCGTCTCTTTTTCTCCCTCCTCGCTTCTTGGGGCTCCACCAATGGGGGAGCAAGGCCCAGCACCAGGCTTTGGGCTAACACAGGGGTCTGCAAAGTTGGCTGTTTTAAGACTGGTGGACTTCAATTCTCAGAATTCTGGGAGTTGAAGTCCACCAGTCTTAAGAGCCAATTTTGCAGATCCCTGGGCTAATATGATTGATGCCCTTGGTGGACTTCAATTCTCAGAATTCTGGGAGTTGAAGTCCACAAGTCTTCAAGCTGTCAGGTTTGAAGACCCCTGGTTTTTTTTTTTTCTAAAGGGTTAGAGGTGCAAGGATCTTGTAACTTGACAGCTTTAAGACTTGCGTGCTTCAAATGCCAGAGTTTATTGAAACTAAAAACAGTGTACCATCCTATGTATTTTCGGTTTTAAAAATGTGGCTCTCAAAATAAATTTCAATCGTGGTTTTGGCGAGATTTGGCTCAGTTGAAAAAAAAGGTTGCCCACCACTGCCCTAGTGTAGCATCCTTTTTCCTCTCCTAACCGGAAGTCCGGTTCCCCCACCATAGAGTCTCCTCCTAGTGTAGCATCCTTTTTCCTCTCCTGACCGGCAGTCCGGTTCCCCCACCATAGAGTCTCCTCCTAGTGTAGCATCCTTTTTCCTCTCCTGACCAACAGTCTGGTTCCCCCACCATAGAGTCTCCTCCTAGTGTAGCATCCTTTTTCCTCTCCTGACCGGCAGTCCGGTTCCCCCACCATAGAGTCTCATCCTAGTGTAGCATCCTTTTTCCTCTCCTGACCGACAGTCCAGTTCCCCCACCATAGAGTCTCCTCCTAGTGTAGCATCCTTTTTCCTCTCCTGACCGACAGTCCGGTTCCCCGACCATAGAGTCTCCTCCTAGTGTAGCATCCTTTTTCCTCTCCTGACCGACAGTCCGGTTCCCCGACCATAGAGTCTCCTCCTAGTGTAGCATCCTTTTTCCTCTCCTGACCGACAGTCCGGTTCCCCGACCATAGAGTCTCCTCCTAGTGTAGCATCCTTTTTCCTCTCCTGACCGGCAGTCCGGTTCCCCTAGTGTAGCATCCTTTTTCCTCTCCTAACCGGAAGTCCGGTTCCCCCACCATAGAGTCTCCTCCTAGTGTAGCATCCTTTTTCCTCTCCTGACCGACAGTCCAGTTCCCCCACCATAGAGTCTCCTCCTAGTGTAGCATCCTTTTTCCTCTCCTGACCGACAGTCCAGTTCCCCCACCATAGAGTCTCCTCCTAGTGTAGCATCCTTTTTCCTCTCCTGACCGACAGTCCGGTTCCCCGACCATAGAGTCTCCTCCTAGTGTAGCATCCTTTTTCCTCTCCTGACCGGCAGTCCGGTTCCCCTAGTGTAGCATCCTTTTTCCTCTCCTAACCGGAAGTCCGGTTCCCCCACCATAGAGTCTCCTCCTAGTGTAGCGTCCTTTTTCCTCTGCCTATCCTAATGAAAGCCCTACCAATTGTGGAGCTGACCGGAAAACCCGCCCCTTGCACATAGAGCCTCCTCCTGGCGCACCCTGCTTTCGCCCCCTAACCAGAAGCACCTCTCAAAATCGTGGTGCCGACTGGCAACGGAGCCGCAGCAGAGGGATGAAAGAGCCACAGATTGCCGGCCCCTGCTTTAGAGCAATAGAACTACCCACTCAAGCTGAGCCAATGGGAAACTCGGGAGGGGCAGAGTTACGACTGTGGAACTCGCACCGACGTCATTTTCAAGATAAAAGAGAAAAATGTTGCTTTTCTCCTGACCCCTACCTGTCCTTTGATCAGCCTCGCTCCCTTCCACCGCTATCGCCTCATCCTTCGGGTCCTCGGAAGGATGGGCCACTTCGGCCGGCTGGGGGCTGCCAGAGGATACTGGCTCCTCTTGCTCCTTGGGGGCTTCCAACTCTGCTTTGTGCCTGCTGTTGGTTGTTTTCTCCTGCCCTGGGATGTGGGGGGAGAGAGAGAAAGAGAGAGGGAGGAAGCAAAAGCGACTGACCATTCGAGCCTCTCCAGCCAGAAACCCAGCAAGCAGGGCAACCGGTGGCAACTTCCCCCACCTTGAGCAGCCCAAAGGCCTTGGCTAGCCTGCCATTAAAGTCAGCAGGGCCAAACCTTCCCATTTCCACTACACCTACAGAAACTGGGCATCAGCAGTTGGGCCCAGATTGTCAGTCCTGGATGGCCCTACCTGTTCATCCTAAAACTAATATTTCTGGCTCAAGACAGTCAGAAACAATAGCTACCTATTCTGACCGAGGCTTCCCAAGAGCGTGAAGCAAACTCCTTGTCCCAACAAAAAACCCTTTTATTAACTGACTGTCAATTCTGCTCATTCCCACCCAGCAAAGCCTTTCGAGGGAGGATTTACAGTCACAGACCTTCTCTGGCTTGGAGAGCTGCCAGGCCGAGATCTGCAAAACTTGGCAAGGAGTCTCGGAGAGTCACAAACCAATTAGGTGGACTAATGGTCTCCTGCAAACTCCACTCCCCTTTCGCTCCTCTTTTATTTCCTCTGGGAGGGGCATTCATCGTCCACCTGTGGCCTTCCTCCCAAGTCGACCCCTGTTCTTTAGCTCTTCCCTTCGTCTGGCAACTCTGCGCATGCACACACTGGGAACAGGCCCCAGCTGTTCGTCTGCCTCACTGATGTCTGACTCTGAAGGCAGCTCTGATAACACAGAGCCCTCATTAGAGCCTTCCCCAGACTCTGTCCGAATCTACCGCCAGATTCTACCGTACCCATCTAAAGATAGACCCCAAATTTCCAGTACATTTAAGGATCCCACACCAAAAAGAAAACCAGAGTGGCCAAGCACATAGCGGGTGCATCGCATCCCTTCCGTGCTTCCAACAGAACAAAGTCAATGGTGCTTTGAGACCAGGATAGCAAAATCAATCCTGCAAAGGCCGTATCGCTTCCATCAGCAAGAAAGGGAACCGAACCCAAGGACAGGAAAGTGCCCTACCAGCCACTTCGGGGATCTCCAGGCCAGCTGGTGCCGACAGGGCCCTTAGCGTGTTGCAGGCCTGGACGACTTCCTGCATCTGAAGGAAGCTGCCCACGGCCAAAACGTCCTCCACGTTCTCCGGGCTGAGGGTCAGCTTGGCCGTATACATGAATTCCAGCACATGCTCCAGACCTGCAGGAGACACCCACAGCCAGAAGGTGAACATTGGCAGCAGCCCCATATACCACTCATTCCCTCGCCAGCCTCAGGAAGCTCCCAAAACACAGACCCTACTTCTAAGGCTGCTGTAAGCTGACCTGCACCAGAGCCTGGAGGCTCTCTAGCTTTTGCAGCCAGCTAGTTAGTTTACTTTATTGCCATTGCACGTGGTACAACGACATTAAATGGCGTCTTCAGTGTACATTAATTACTATATACCCTGGGATAGAAGCTGTTTTTCAACCTATTGTTTTTAGTATCCTGTACCGGCTGCCAGATGGTAATAGTTAAAAAAAGGGGGGGGGGGTGTAACCAGGATGAGATGAATCTTTAAGAACATTTTGAACTTTCTTAAGGCAGCGGGAGCTATCAACTTCTTTCAAAGAGAGGAGAGGGCAGCCAATCATCCTCTGGGCAATGACATTGACCCTCCAGAGCGCTGTCCTGTCTGCCCCTGGGCAATTGGCAAACCAGACCCAGGGGTAGTAAGTTAAAATACTCTCTATGGTGCAGCGTTAGAAGGTGCCCAGCAGTTTTCTATTCAGTTGTTTCCCGAGAAGTCTCAGGTAGTATCATCTCTGCTGGGCCCTTTTGACCAGGGCTGCAATGTGAGCGTGTCCCAGGTCAGGTCCTCTTTTTATGACGACGCCAGTGGTGGGTTATGGCCGGTACGTCCCGGTACGGGCGTAACGGTGCCCGTTGGGAGCACCAGGTACAGTTCCGACCACCCACCTTCCTTATCTGTATTTGACCCAACTGGGCCATTTGTGCACCTGCAGGCAGCATACGGTGCCTGCGCGACGCTCTGCCAAGCAGCTGGAGCGTCGCAAGGTGGTGGTGTGCATGCGCGCGCAGCACCTGTGCAACTGATGGACAACCAGCCCCATAGCCACGTACCGGTTGCGAAGGGATCCAGAACCCACCACTGGACGACACCCATAGCTATTATACGAGAGAAGGGGAGAACTCAAAGCTGGCATCCGGTTATTCACCAAGGCCAACTCCTCCAGCTGGCCCCTCACTCTGATCTCCCCCCCCCCCCCCAGCATCAGGATGCTCCCAAATCTCATCTCTTGGGGGGGGAGATTTGGGGGATACTTTTCTTGCGCCCAGTGAAAGGCGCAGGAAATGAAAGAAAGCAGGGAGGCTTCAAAAAGGCTGCCAAGTTAAGGAGCCACCCCCACCCACCTGCCGCGTTGCTGATGTCCAGGTGCACCACGTCCTTCTGGTCCACGAAGAGCATCCTGAAGTACTCGCTGCAGGCCGCCAGCACCGCCTTATGGGCCTTGAAGTCGATGCCGTCCACCACGAAGGTGCAGTCGCACAGCAGGCCCAGCTGCCGCTGCTGGTTCAGCTGCTCCAGGACTTGCTGGCTGTGCTGCGGGAAGTCCATGGCTGCGGGGGGAGAGAGAGGCAATCGGATGCTGCTGCGGCGACGCCCTCCCCCCCCCCCTCTACTCCCCGATCGGGGCATCCGGAGACAAGCCTTTTAGCCTGGCCTACCCCGGAAGGCTGTTGTGTCGCGGGGAAGGAAGGAAAGGCTGCATCGCATCCCCGGCGAGGTTTCCGGCCCCGCCCGGACTGCCTGCCTGCCTGCCTGCCTTCCCGGCGATCGTCGGCAACGGGCGGCCCAACCCTTCCCGCATCCCGAGGAGCTGTCCGCGCCGCGGCTTCTTCGCCCCCGATCTCGCCTTTTGCGGGGACGGGACGGCGGCCCCCGCTCTCAGCCAGGCCCCGGCGCTGGGTGGGGTCGGGCCGGAGGGAGCCCCCCCCCCGGGGAGATGCGCCTCCCTTCCGCCCTCTCGGCCCCGCACCTGCCATCCCCACGAGCGTCACATCATCCCGGCGGCGGCGGCGATCATGGTGACACGGAACAGACAAAGGGCGCCGCCATTTTGCGGCCGGGCGGAAGCGGCGCCAAGAGCGGAGGGTGCCCTCTTTTTTTACGGCAACGACGCGCGCAGGCGCCGTGGGCTGAGATCCGTTGCTCCTCCTCCTCCCCCCCCCTCCTCCAGGCGCGTTAAGCTTCTGAAGCAGCCCGCCGCGCAGGTCCCGTCGCTATGGCGACTAAAGCGCCGAGGAGGCTACGGCTAGGCCTGAAGCCTGTGGAGTGGGGGAAGTGGGGGGAACCATCCGCTTTCTCGGCTCCAACCGGGGTCGTCGTCCGTGTGGGGGGGGCTGAGGTAACCTCGGAAGCCTCGCCCTCCATCCCATTCACCGCTGAAAGGGAAACTGCCCTGCAGCTCCCGGAGGGCGCGGCGGTTTCTGGGGCTTCTCCCGTGTTTTGCCAACAGAGCCGTGTGGATCCTGTCAACAGCCGAGGCCGGCCTGAGGAGAGGGAGGGGTGCAGCGGGTACATTGTCCCGGGGCTCATGAAGGACGGAATTTTTTTTTTTTTTACAAAACCAATTTTTTTAAAAATAAAAACAATATTGGATATATACGCTTCACACTCTATACTTTGTGCGTAGAGCAAAACCGCCTTGCAGCCTTGTAACCTTCCTGAATCTGAAACTCAGCGAAGTTATTGGTGTCACTCGTCAAATTTTAAATTTTCATTACTTATTTATTTCAGTTGGCAAGCTTAGTTTCATTTCGCTTATGAATATATATGTAATACATACATATTTATTATATTTATTATATTATATTACATTATATTTATTATGTTATATTTATTATATTTATTATAGTATTATATTTATTATAGTATTTATTATATTATAGTATTGTAGTATATTATTATATTATATTATATTTATATTATTATATTATATTATTATATTATATTGTATTAATTATAATATAATATATTATATTGTATTAATTATATTATATTTATTATATTATATTTATATCATATCATATCGTATATCATATTATATTATATTATATTTATTTATTATACAATACAATAGCAGAGTTGGAAGGGACCTTGGAGGTCTTCTAGTCCAACCCCCTGCCTAGGCAGGAAACCCTATACCGTTTCAGACAAATGGCTATCCAACATCTTCTTAAAGACTTCCAGTGTTGGGGCATTCACAACTTCTGGAGGCAACTTCTGTTCCACTGATTAATTGTTCTCACTGTCAGGAAGTTTCTCCTCAGTTCTAAGTTGCTTCTCTCCTTGATTAGTTTCCACCCATTGCTTCTTGTCCTGCCCTCAGGTGCCTTGGAGAATAGTTTGACTCCCTCTTCTTTGTGGCAGCCCCTGAGATGTTGGAAGACTGCTATCATATCTCCCCTAGTCCTTCTTTCTATTAAAACTACACATACCCAGTTCCTGCAACAGTTCTTCATATGTTTTAGCCTCCAATCCCCTAATCCTCTTTGTTGCTCTTCTCTGCACTCTTAATAGAGCAGTGGTTCTCAACCTTCCCAATGTCGCGACCCTTTAATACAGTTCCTCATGTTGTGGTGACCCCCAACCATAAAATTGGAGTCTCGGTTCCTAAGACCATCGAAAATATGTGTTTTCCGATGGTCTTAGGTGACCCCCTGTGAAAGGGTCGTTCGACCCCCCAAAGGGGTCCCGACCCACAGGTTGAGAACCGCTGTTCTAGAGTCTCCACATCTTTTCTACATCGTGGCGACCAAAACTGAAGGCAGTATTCCAAGTGTGGCCTTACCAAGGCATTATAAAGCGGTATGAACCCTTCACGTGATCTTGATTCTATCCCTCTGTTGATGCAGCCTAGAACTGTGTTGGCTTTTTTGGCAGCTGCTGCTATATTATATTATATTATTTCCTTTCAGTTGTATTGAATGGGGTTATGAAATGTCATCTCAAAACTCTGTAAATTGTTTCCTTATTGTTTATATACTAATGCGTGCTATTGTTTTTATTATCTGTTACAGAAATACCTGTGTTCCTTTTAATATATTTGCAAGTATGTTTGAATGTAATTAAGAAATGTACCATTATGACATTATTGATTTATGTGTTCCATGTGTAGGTGAGGAGGTCCATATTAGTCTTGTTCCAGCACTTAATAATCTTCTCAGCGGCCCTGGTGTGGTGTGGGGGCCCCGCCACACCCCGCCAGAGATGGGTCTCCTCCCCATCTCCTGTCCAGAGAGAGGCGGGCTGTGTTTCTCATCCTTTCAACGGGCTGTGTTTCTCATCCCTTGAGATGATGCCCCTTCCCACCTCCTGGCCTCCCCACAGCAGCAACAACAGCCCTGCGAGGTGGGCTGAGAGCGCCTCCTCCCCACCAGCAGCAGCCTGAGGGTGAGGCAAGCGTGGAGCCTGTGGGGCTTGTTTCCCCACAGGCGTTGGATTTGGGGGTTCGGGTGGGGGAGGAAGAGGATGGTTGGTCTCTATTCAGGCCTTTATACCACCTCCTCAGCGCCCTCCCTCACCCCGCCCGGGCGAGGAGCCCGCTTGGAGGGCCTTTGTCAGGCGGCTCTATTTCCAGACCATGACTCACTTCTTCCCCAGCCTCCCTCTTTGCCAGGCCCTTTGGCCTTCAGAATCTGTGTTTGTGTGTGTGTTTGTGTGTTGGATGCAACACAAGGACAAAAGCTCCCTCCTTCCTTGCTCCTGCTTCTCCCCCCAGCCCCCAAATCAGACACGTTCATGCAGCCAAAAGTCAGCGCACGATTTGCAAGAAAGTTATTTTTCCTATAATTAAAAGTTTACATTCGTTTTACATCGTTTCATTCCCCTCGACAGTTTGGTTTTTTTTCTTCTTCCCAACTTGTGGGGGTAGCTGGATTTGGAGGTGAGGTGCAAAGACGGGGTGGGAGGGGGAGGGGGGAAAAAGAAACCCTGAATCTAGCCTTATGAACGCGTTAACGGTTTAACTTGAACGCTTCAAGATGTACGCAGTAATCCTAAACAAGTTCACTAGAGGTAAACTTGGCCGCTGTGCGATGGGCTCCCTATCGTATAAATTTCTTATCGCATCCTCTTTTTTGTTTCTTTTTTAGCAGCCTGTCCCTTCGACACTTCAAAACATTAAATGGCTGGCTGCAGAAGTGGAAAATTCAACTCCAGCTGCCTTCCAGCTTTGCTGTTCCTTTGCTGGCAAAAAGAGAGGGTGTTATTTCCCCTTTCAAAGGGAGGGAGGGGGAAGGGCAGCTTTGGCCCGCTTTGCCGGCATCCCTTTAACCTTCAGTCATGGATGACAAACCAAAACATCTCTTATTGACGGGGAACACAAGGACAGATCTGCTTTCCACCCCCCACCCAGCCCAGCTTGGCTCCCTGCCCGCTCTCCTGAACTGCTCTGGGAGCTCAGATTTTAATTTCAGTCCTGAAGGTTTGCTGCACTTGCTCAGATGGCTTGGATGGACCTCTCCTTGCCTTGATGGTCAGGCAGCCGTCTGCCCCCAGGTTGGAAGTGACCGATGTGGGGTCCACATCTTCAGGGAGCTGACATTTGTGGGTGAATGTGTTGACGATGGTCCCATCAGCTGCTAGCTGCCCGTGGGAGGAAGGCAAAGAGACAGCAGTTTAGGGCCACGAGAGTCTGAATCCTGAAAGTTGATGTGAATTGCTCTTCCCAAGGTTCAGTTGCCTGCTTGCCAAAATAAGGGGCAGCCCATCCCGAATCTGTATGAAATGGGGAAATTCTGGCGACGTTGCCAAAACTGACGCTTGGGCAACTCGGTCCAAAAAGGCCTCTTCTTTTGCCAGACTGGCCCCCAGAGAGGCAGCTGGCATCAGGGGAAAGGCTTCCTGGGCAACGTTTCGGTCAACATGGACCAGCCAGTCGGGGAATGTTCCCATCACCATGTGCATCCCTAGCATAGTCTGAAGGGCACTCGGGTGGGGGCTGGGAGCCTCTTGGCTGCCATTCTTAAGACAGCGGGGCCACATCCAAAAGAAGGGAGGAGGGATCTTTTTTAATCTTTTTCCAAGCAAACCAAGACAAAAAAGTACAACTCCTCTAACTCCCTTTTCTTGTTTAATTTCCACAGTGGGATGATATTGGGATGCTCGCAGGAATAGTCAGAGAACCTGAAGATCAGAAAAAGCTACTCCCCACCTGCCGTGGATCCAAGGAGTAGCTGTGCCTCAGCTTTACTCAGCCAAGCATCTTGGGGCTACCCCACCCCCTCAGCTCCAGCCGGACTGTTCAGCTCTGCTTTAAAAATGGCTCCGGTGGTCTCCAAGACAGGGGGAAGCTCAGCAGCGGCCACTCACCTTCTCAGCCCTCACTTCAATCTGGTTTTTGGATGTGGTAATGATAATGTCTTCAGGGGAGAAGTCACTGACATCCACGGCAAACTGGTACGTATCCCCCAAGGTTTTGATGTTTCCCATCCCGCCAGCACGGCCTGTTGGAAGAAGAGAAGCTCTCTCGATTCTTGATTCCAGCACTGGGACATGTTTGCTGGCAAAAGGAAGCAAATCCCGGGGCGGGATCCTGGGGCAAGCAGAATGCACCATTTGGGCCTCTGCTTGCAGCAGCTGTTTGAGATGCTGCATGTCCAGGCAGAATTGCTGGGCTGCCGAGCTCAGCCCTTGAAAATCCCACCTGGTCCAGCAGGTACTCCCTCCCAAGAGACCACAGACCAGCCTGGCCCTGAAGAAGTACCCCAAGGACTCTGTGGCCAAACAGGCATCCTAAGTGGCAGGGGCTGCACACATCACATTTCAAGCCATCCCCTTTCTACCCTGTCAAATGCCCATTTCCCCCCTCCTCCCAGAGATCTCTGCTGTCCTGTCCAGGACGCGGCTCTGCAGCAGACAGAGCCAAGAACAGAGAAGGCCAAGCTATGCAACAGAATAACAGAATTGGAAGGGACCTCGGAGGTCTTCTAGTGCAACCCCTTACTCAAGCAGGAAACCCTAGACCATTTGAGAGAAACGGCATTGGTGTCCTTGCTTGCCTTTGTGGCTTGGGATGCACGGAGTCAGATGCTGGGGGGGGGGGCTTGTGCGAAACCTCCCCTCTTGGTGGTCCTCCTCTGCCTTTCTTTCCCCAGTGCAGCCAGGCCACATGCAGGGAGCAGAACGGTAGAGCCTGTGTGCCCATCATTCCAAGAATAATGGTTGGTGTAAACAAAAAAGGGGGTTTACCCTAAACAGCAGAAAACAGTGACAATCTCCTCTCCGCGGCCATGCAGCTTAAAGTGGGGAGCCTTTTGACTGTGGGACTGGCTAGACAAGAGCCAGGGGAGAGAACCCAGGCAGTCGGGGTCAGAGGCCGCCTATTCAGCCCTCTCTCCCCACTTGCCTGAGAAGCTTCGGGGATCCGGATGGGGCCTTAGGAAACCCCCCAACGTATTGTCGAATAGTCCGTGGGCCTTCTTCTCCATGGGGCAGCCGCCTGCCTGGTCGTGTCCTGCCAAGAAGATGGGTCGAGGGTGCCGAAGCAGCGCGAGCCCCGAGAGGGTGGCTGTTCCAAGTGGATCGATGCTCGGAGGAGCTGTCCCCTCCGGAAGTCTCGCCCGACAGAGCCACCGGGGGCAGCTGCAGAGCCTTTAAAAGCCTCAGAGCCTCTCGGCTGCCTTCCAGGGGTCTTGTCAAAGAGTCTAAATTTAGAGTCTTCTGCAGGACACGGCCAATGCCTCTGGAAAGCGTCCCATAGGCACGAGCCCTAGACAGAGAGAGGCGGGAGGGGGCGGCTGGCCAACGGCATTCCACCCACGACTGGATCTTTCCCCCTGATTGGCAGCTGGATTGGCCTTCCACAAGGAAGGGGGGAGCCTGGCATGGAAATCCCCAGTCAGCAAGCATCCCGAAAGAGGAGGGCAGAGCCCCGGAACCCTCTAAACCCCTCCACCCCAAACCTGGAAAGGGGTTCCCATTTCTCCAGGGCTGAGGCTTATTTCCATGGCAGCTCCGAGGGCCTGGCATGGGCCTCCGTGTAGAAGATGGAGATGGGAACAGGCCCTGCTGGCAAGCATTGTGCAGCCTGTCTGCGGAAACTGTCTGGGGGCAGCTTGTAGCTAAACGCAGCTGCTTAGTCACCCTCCTCTCAGGGCAGTCTGAGTCATTGGGCCTGGGGCCTCCCGGGCCCTCTTCTCCCCCCCCCCAGAACAAGCCCCAGAGGGCAGGCTGTCCTCCCCAACAGCTTCATCCACTGCCCATCGCATTGCAGCTCTTCTGGCCCTTGGCGCCACTTCTGGAGTGCTGGCAGGAGGAGAGGGGCCCCAGGGACTCCCCAGGCAGAGACCCACGGACCATAAATCATCCCGGAACCCACTCAGAGTTCAGAAATCATGCCCAATTTAGAAGAGTTTTCTTGACCTGCAGCAAGCAGCCCCCCTCCTGTTGTCTGTCCCTTCCCCAGAGACTGCGTGAGTCGCTGCCTGCCTATTTCAGTGGCTAGCCTGATGGGATGGCAAGGATCACGAGAAGCTGGCACTGTTCCTGGCCAGGCTGTTTTGGGAGGAAGGTGTTTGCAGCCCCCTTCCAGCATTTTGGCTCTCCTGGTCTTGGTTCTGCACCCCCTATGGCTGGCCTGAACCTTGGGAGGGGAGCATAAACTGGGACGATGAGCGAGTTCTTGCGACCGGAACAAATGACCCTCAGAGGTGTGGGTGGCAAGGTGTGGGGCAGCCAGCCAAATGGGGCTGGTTGCCAGCTGCCTGCCTGCCCACCCCACCCTTCTCGTGCTGCTTGGTGAGAAGGCTGGCTTGAGCTGGAATGGGCTTGCTGGAGGGCCTTTCCTGTGGGTCCCAGAGAGAGACTTCCGGATAGTTAGAGGTCAGGGAGGGAGGGAGGGAGGTGTGGGAGAGAACAGGGAGGGCCCAGGAGACAGGTGTTGTGTGTGTGCACCAGGTTTGGCCAGGGCAGAGGCAGAGGAAACTGGCTTCAGAGAAGTCGCCCTGACCCAGGAGCAGCAGGAGTCTTTGACAGACGCACACACAGGCACCCAGAGCCGGCTGAGGTGGAGTGAGCCTTCTTTGCACAGGTTCCAGTCGGGGGCCATGGAGGGGACCCTGGTTTGAGAGGCGGAGTTGGGGGGGGAAGACTGTGCGTTGTTGTCTGACTGTTGTCTGGATTTCCTTGAGTGTCTGAGGCTCCCGCAGGCGATAGAAATGCCACCTTCCTAGATCGGAGAGCCCCGGAACGAGGCAGGTGGATCCTGTTGGAGGTTTGCCCCTTTCGGTGGCTGCTGTCAGTGGAGCGTCTTCCCTTTGCAGGGTCTTGAGAGTGGGAACCCGGGTGCGCCTTCCTCTTCCTTTCACCTGTTCAGAACTTCTGCCTTTCAGGGGCTTCCTTGTTGGTTCACTCCTGCGGCCAAGATCCAGACAAGCGGTAGCAGGAGGCCTCTGGGGACTCCGTCCGCCTTGGTGCTTGCAAACAGACGGCTCAGATCCTCCTCCTCCTCCTCTTGGGCTGCATCCAGTGTTTCCATTGCCAGCCTCGGGGCATGGCTGCTGAGAGGCCAGAGAAAGCCGGCGGGGAGAAAGAGAGAGCCGAGAACAAGGAGGAAGAGGAGGAGGCCAATGTGTTCCTGCCCTGGGATGACAACTGGAGACCCTGGCCAAAAGCCCGGCGCAAGGTGCACGGTAGGAGACAGGGAGATGCCACTCAGCCACAAGAGTGTCTCCCACATGGGTGGCACCGAGGTTGGAGGCTTTCCAGATGTTGGCGTTTGCCGGAGGTGGTGGTGGCCCTTTGGCCTCTTCATCCCTCCTTGGAGGCGGCTGACATTACAATGGCAGGGCCTCTCTTGTGCCCGTTCATTCCCACCCTCTGCTGCCCTCTGCAGGTTGCCTGGGGTGCCTCAAGCGGCAGCTCTTCCGAGTCGGCGATGATTGGTATTACCTCTTTGCCCTAGGCGTCGTCATGGCGCTGGTCAGCTTCGCCATGGACTTCACCGTCTCCAGGGTTGCCAGCGGTGAGCTTTTGCCCCGCCAAATCCCGCCACTTTCCCCAAGCTGGGCTTGGACTGACAAACAGAAGAAAAGAGCGCCTTTCGTGCCACTTGTGGAGACCCCGTGCCACAAGGGGTGCCAGTTTCAAGAGGGGGGCAGGGGGGTTAGGCTCTCCATGCCTTCAGGGCAGCCACAAGCAGCAAACGACGCTGACAGTCCTGGGGCAGTTCAGTTCACAGCCGACTTCCCAACTTCCCTTTGGATTCTCCAGCGCACATGTGGCTTTATCAAGAGGTTGGAGACTACCCGGGGCTGAAGTTCCTCTCCTGGACCATGTACCCAGTCGCACTCTCGGCTTTTTCCACGGGCTTTTCCCAAAGCATTACCCAGCACGCTGGAGGTGAGGCGGGATGGAGGCTGGGGTCAGCAACCAGTGGTCGTTATGCCCTGTTCTGGGACTGGGAAACAGCTGTTGTGGCCCCCCAGCAGCCATCAGACCTGGCAGCAGATTCGGACAGTGAGGAGATTGGGGAGGAACATGGGCCGGTCCTGGAGTCTGGGGAAGACTCTGATGAGGGCTCTGTGCTAGAGGCAGAGAGGGGGCCAGAGCCGTATGCCAGTTATCAGCTGCCTTCAGAGTCAGACATCAGTTAGGGCAGACGAACGGCTGGAGCCTGTTCCCAGTGGGCGCATGCATAAGTGGCCAGACGAAGGGAACAACTAAGGAACAAGGGTCGACTTGGGAGGAAGGCCACAGGTGGACAATGAATGGCTCCTCCTAGAGGAAATAAAAGAGGAGCAAAAGGGGAGTGGAGTTTGCAGGAGAGAGTTCGCTTAATTGGTTCACAACTCTCCGAGACTCAGCCAATTAATAAAAGGGTCTTTTTGTCGGGACCAGAAGTTTGCTTTGTGCTCTTGGGAAGCCTCGGTCAGAACAGATGCTTTCTTCTCTTCTCCCAAGTCTGGCCGAGGGGTGCGGGGAGACGGATGGGCAGCCTGTGCCCATTGGGAAGCGTCAAGGTTTCCTTCTTCCATCTGCTGCCTTCTTCTTCTCTCTGAAAGGAAGATGGCAGAAGAGAGGGCAACCTGGGGCCTCATTCACACACTGTGTCTAGCCTGCCTCATTAATTAGGGTTTGAGAGGCCTCCAGGGAGGCACTAGGGACTCCTGCTAGGCGGGCAGAAGTGGGGGAGAGATAGTTCTGCCCTCTCTCTACCAGGCTCTGGCATCCCCGAACTCAAGACCATCCTGACTGGCGTCATCCTGGAGGAGTACTTGGCCATGGAGAACTTTGGGGCGAAAGTCGTGGGACTGACCTGCACGCTCGCCTGCGGGAGCACCCTCTTCCTCGGGAAAGTGGTACGTGTCCAGCGGGTGGATTAAGAGGGTGTGTGTGTGTCTCTCTCTCTTGCCTCCAAGCAGCACCTTTGTGGCCTGAGGGGTGGCGGGGTTTCAGCCTTTGGACACAGACAGGAAGCTGTATCAGTTTGAAAGGGAAAAGTTCTAGAGACAGGAGGAAGGAATTGGTGTCTGGAGGGGATGGCTTCGGATGTTGCTTCTGCCCCACACCTATTTGATCTTGCCCACCTAGGACGGCCTCCTTCTTAGAGCTTGTGCTGAAGGTGCTCCAGCTCAAGAGCAGGAGTCGGCAATCTTAAACATTCAAAAGAGCCATTTAGACCCGTCTCCCACAGAAAAGAAAACACCGGGAGTCACAAACCCTTCTAAAATGAAGAAAGCACTGTGTTCTCCACGCCTGTGAATAAACCAGAACACAGGCTTGGCTGTTTGCCACTGTTTAATTACTGAGATAACGAATCCTTTGGCTGAGGGCCCAGACAACTCAAGTTCAATACAGCAACCCAGATAATTCAAATGAAGCCACGCAGATAGTCCAAACGAGCAGACACGGCTAGAATACATAGATTTTCTTAAGTACTAATTCGAATGGTTGTTTCCTGCAAATGTCCCCTCCCAACGCCTCACCTATAATCTCTCTTGGGAGGGGCCAATCCACAACCACTTCTGTTTCTCAGCCCTTCTCAATGTAGCATCAGGGGCAAACTGCCTTTGATCCTCCCCACTGCTCCATGCCTCAGGCGCCTCCTGGTGGCCAACCAGCCTCTCTGGTCCCTGCTCTGAGTCTGAACCCTGCACAGGGTCCTCCACATCATCCAGGGCAGACTCATATGGTTCCTCGCTATCCGAGTCCATCAGCAGCTCAACCGGATCCTGCTGGGCCACAACAGCACTGCATATATTAATATTTTTTACCTTTATCCTATGTAATTTAATAAAAACCTATAACGTGTTACGAAAATCAACGAACTGCTACGGAGAAAACAAATTTTTATTTCTGCATGCAACCAAAACATTTTGAACTCTGGGGAAAAAAAGCTAGGTCGAAAACCTCATTAAATCGCGTGCCGGCGGGTATCACACATTGGCAGCTGTGATGCATATTTTGAGCAACAGGGAGCCGCAGCAGAGGGATGAAAGAGCCACATGTGGCTCCAGAGCTGTGGGTTGCAGACCCCTGCTCAAGAGGGAAAGAGGACCTGGGTTCCTTCAGGCCAGGAAGGAGCAGAGACAGGGAAGCTGATAGGTGGATGATCCCGCCAGCAACCGGGGTGAATGTTTTTTTTGGGGGGGGCGGACTCTCCTTCCTAGAGACATTCAAGGTCCGACTGAGGTCAGGAGATGAGCCTCTACTCTGGGGGGAGGGTCTACTGGGAGAGACCACTGTTGCACGAAGGTTTTTTTTTGTTGAGCTCTCCCTCCTCTGAGCCTTTCAGGTCATCCTCTTTGTCTTCCTTCCGTCCGGCCTCTGCAGGGACCCTTTGTTCACCTCTCCAGCATGATCGCCGCCTACCTGGGCAAGATCCGGACCAGCGTTTCTGGGGAGTACGAGGTACGGTCGAGGAGGCGAGGCTGCACCCCAGGGATAGTCCGGGGGCAGCTGAGGACTATGTGGCTGGCTGGAGGGCCCTGCAGTTGGCCCAGCTCTGGGGGTTCCTGGAACCGCTGCAGCAGCCTCTCAAAATGGCGCCCCTTTGCTTTGCCTAGAATAAAAGCAAGCAGAACGAGATGCTGGTGGCAGGAGCGGCCGTGGGCGTGGCAACCGTCTTTGGGGCACCCATCAGCGGTAAGACGTAGCTGGCACGGGGCTGCCATTTCTGGCAAAAGTCCCTTTGCAAAGGGAGGCCAGAGCGGGTGGGGGAAGGGGCGCACGGAGTGGCCAGACCGATGGATGTGGGGCTGACTATCCGGATTGCTCTCCCCCACCCCCACCCCCACCCCCGTTGCCACTCCTCCAGGGGTCCTCTTCAGCATCGAGGTCGTATCCTCCCACTTTGCCATCCGGGATTACTGGAGGGGCTTCTTCTCGGCCACTTGTGGCGCTTTCATGTTCCGCCTGTTGGCTGTTTTCAACAGTGAACAAGGTGGGCAGCAATCGGCCAGAGGAGGGATCCCTGGGCCACTCTGTCTGGGGGGGGGGGAGGGCGGGGAGAGTGCTCAACACATTTAGTGCATTGATTGCAGGGATGACGAACCTTTTTGGCACTGAGTGCCCAAACCGGAACACATGAGCAGGTACGCATCAGGAACCCAAAGACTAGCTGGCCGATGCGCATACACGTGCCAGCCAGCTGGTCTCCAGGTTTCTAGCACACGCATGCTCCGGCCAGCTGATCTTTGCATGTGCCGGAGCTCCAGAAACCCAAAGATCAGCTGGCTGGCACACGCATGCCTGGTTTTTTGGCAATTTTTCTGGGCTGGTTTTTTGGCCATTTTCAGGCCCCAAAAATGGCCAGAAAAAAGGGCCTGTTTTTTGGTGGTTTCTGGGCATTTGGGGGAGGGGGCGTTTTCAGGCGCTCCAGCGCCCACAAAAACCAACTGGTGATGGAGAGGGCTCTGCGTGCCACCTCTGGCACACATGCTATAGGTTCGCCACCACGGATCTATGGGGTTCAGCCGATTGATGCTATGGCTACAGGTGGGGTGACCGGCCCGGGGAGGCTGGGGCCACACTGAGCGGGGAGGGGGGGTCAAGCCCCACCACTTATTCGGCTTCTTTGGATTGTGCTTGGAATGTTTCTCCTTTCCTGTGGGCTGCTTGGCTAAGGGCCAGGCAGGGGGGTGGGGCAGGAGCTCGGAAGGGGCTCCAGGAGATCAAGAGTCCGAGCCCCTCGGCTTTTGCACCCCTGCTTTTCAGAAACCATCACAGCCCTCTTCAAGACCAGTTTCAAAATTGATTTCCCCTTTGATCTGCCGGAGACCGTTTTCTTCACATTCCTCGGGTGAGGCAGGGGACTCCCTGGGGTGGGAGGGGGGATGCAGCAGCGAGAGCACGGTTCAACTGGGAGGACTCCTTTCTCCCTTGCAGCGTGATCTGCGGCGTGCTGAGCTGTGCTTACCTCTTCTGCCAGCGCTGGTTCCTGGGCTATGTCCGGAGGAACCGCTTCACGGCCAGGCTGCTGGCTACTGAGTAAGTAGACGCCAGAGGGCAGCTCACCAGAGTCCCTGGGATGGCTCCTCTGGTTGCGGGATTGGAGCGGGGGAGTACAGGAAGTGGACTCACCGAAAAGGGGCTCCCTGGGGAGACCACTGATGTTTGCCAGCTGGTTAGATCGCCCCTCCCCCCAACATTTCACTGGAAGAAAATGGCAGTCTGGCTTCCAATAGCAATAAGCACTTAGACTTATATACCGCTTCACAGGGCTTCACAGCCCTCTCTAAGCAGCTTACAGAGTCAGCCTCTTGCCCCCAACAATCTGGGTCCTCATTTTACCCACCTTGGAAGGATGGAAGGCTGAGTCAACTTTGAGCCTGGTGGGATTTGAACTGCTGAACTGCATCTAGCAGTCAACTGAAGTTGCCTGCAGTACTGCATTCTAATCACTGGGAGCTTCATAGCCCTCTCTAAGAGTTTTACAGAGTCAGCCTCTTGCCCCCAACAATCTGGGTCCTCATTTTACCCACCTTGGAAGGATGGAAGGCTGAGTCAACTTTGAGCCTGGTGGGATTTGAACTGCTGAACTGCATCTAGCAGTCAACTGAAGTTGCCTGCAGTACTGCATTCTAATCACTGGGAGCTTCATAGCCCTCTCTAAGAGTTTTACAGAGTCAGCCTCTTGCCCCCAACAATCTGAGTCCTCATTTGACCCACCTCAGAAGGAGGGAAGGCTGAGTCAACCTTGAGCCGGTCAGGATCGAACTCCTGGCAGTGGGCAGAGTTAGCCTGCAATACTGCATTCCACTGTGCATGATGGATGGGTGGGTGGGTGGATGGATGGAAGAAAGAAAGGAAGGAAGGAAGATTGCAGTAGCCCTTAGACTTATATACCGCTTTACAGTGCTTTTATAGCCCTCTCTAAGCGGTTTACAGAATCAGCCTCTTGCCCCCTAACAATCTGGGTCCTCATTTGACCCACCTCGGAAGAACGGAAGGCTGAGTCAACCTTGAGCCTGGTGAGATTCAAACTGCCAAATTGCAGGCAGTCAGCAAAAGTAGCCTGCAGTTGTGCACTCTAACCACTGCGCCACCACAACTCTCTTCCAAGCTGTTGAGATTCTCAGGCTTATCTCTAAAGCTTCCTCTGCTTCTCCATCACAAGATTTACCCCCAGAAGCACAGCGGCCTATGGCAGCCCCCAGCCCAGCCCTCTTCATAACCTGTGGCTTTGTTGAGTTACATTGCTTTCCCAATCTCCTCTCCCCTCCCCTCTCCCTGACCTTTGGGCCTTCTTTTACAGGAAGCCCCTCTACTCGGTGCTGGTGGCCTTCGTGCTGTCCTCCATCACCTTTCCCCTTAGCTTGGGACAATTCATGGCTTCCAGGGTAACTATCGGCCGTTGGCTGCCAAGGGCGGAGCCTGCTGAGAACACACGGGGCTGCCGCTGGCTCTCTGCCATGGCAAGCCAGAGGAGCTGAGGCAAGGCAGGGGGGGAGAGGCTGGCAGCCCCTCTGTGCCATGGGGCAGAAGCAGCAGAGACCCGTGTTTCCCCTTTCTTTTGTGCAGCTGAGCATGAAGGATCTGCTCACCTCCTTGCTCGATAACCGCACCTGGAATGTCCTCTCCCAGAATGTGTCCCTTGACAGGCCTCCCCAGGTGGACCCCCTCAACCTATGGCAGGAGTGGTGGCACCCCGACATCTCCATCTTCGGCACGCTGTCTATCTTCCTGGTGATGAAGGTGATGAGTCTGGGAACTCCCTCTGCCTGGCACGCAGCAGGACTCCCTTTCAGGGGCCGCGTCTCTTCTGGCCTCTTCTGGGCCTTGCAGAGCTCCTTCCAGGCGCTCTCGCGTACGCATGCCATCAACCTTCTGAGTGGCCAGCCAGCCAGCGCTGGCCCTGCTCTCAAAAAGGTTGGGCTGCCTGTTGTGGCCCAGGAGGAGCCGTTGCCGCTGCCACCAGACTCCGAGAGTGAGGGTCCCTATGAGTCGGCTCAGGAGGATGTGGAGGACCCTGGACAGGGTTCCGACTCTGAGCAGGGATCGGAGAGTCTGGTCGGCTACCAGGAGGCGCCTGAGGCATGGAGCAGCGGTGAGAGCCAGAGGAGGGGGGCTCCTGATGTCATGCCTTGGAGCAGTGGGGAGGAGTCACAAGACCGTGAGTCAGAGATTAACAGGGAGTTCCTGGACGCTCGTTATCGCCGCGCCCATAGACGCAAGGAGCGTGGGCGTAATTATCGGCGGTAAGGGCTCTCAGCTGTTGATCAGGAGACTCCTCCAGTGACGTGCAGTCAGGGGAGGCAGGGGAGGCGGAGCCTCACCACTCTCGTCATGAAAATAAAAAAGAATTACTCCAGGAAGCTGTGAAAGTGGCTGGGAGAGGCGCGCGGCTTGGTTTAGCCTCCCTGGACATCTCAGCAGCAGCCCCAAGTGTGCCGATCTCGCCATTTTTTATATCGGGCGAGCCCAGGATCCTTGCAAGGGGAATGGGACGTGTGCAGGAGGCTCCTCAGCTCCAGCCTCAATCAGCGCAGCCGCGGTCCCCTTCATCTTGCCTCAGGAAGGAGGGGAATGGGACCACGTGTGCAGGGGAAGGGGATCGCGGCTCTGCTAATCTGAGGCTGTGTGCTGAGGAGCCTCCTGCACACGTGGTCCCATTTCCCTTGCAAGGATCACAGGCTCGCCCAATGCAAAAAATGCCTAGGTACCGTGTTTCCCCGAAAATACAACCTGTCCTGCGCTCACTGACCTAGCGTTATCCCGAAAGCACCAAGTTACAGGAGCCGGGGGTGGGGGGGAGCGCTCACGTTGCTTGCCGCCTTCAATATACCGCTAGGTTGGGGAGTGGCGTTCTGTCCGGCCAGAGGGGAGAGTTGCCGGGCGGCTGCTCTCTTGTGAACTGGCTCCCGAAGAGCCGGGCACAGCCTCAGGGGCGAAGTAGCCATGAGGTAACTATGCTCACGAGCAGCCGCCCGGAAAATCCCCTCTCTAGCCGGGAAAAGCGCCATTCACTGACCTGAGCAGCCGCCCGGCAAATCCCCTCTCCAGCCGGGAAAAGCGCCATTCACCAAGCCCTTGCGCAGCTCTCCCAGGCGACCGCCGCTGGCTGCTGCTGCCCGCCGCCGCCCGCCGCCCCGCCGCTCCGCTCCGTGCATAACTTCCAAACTCCAAAACTTCCAGCATCGCCTGCTCTAGGAGTGCTCTCTATGGTGGGCCGGCTGCTGGAAGACTGTCCGGAAATCTCTCTGTCCAGCAGCCGGCCCACCATAGAGAGCACTCCTAGAGCGGCCGATGCTGGAAGTTTTGAAGTTTGGAAGTTATGCACGGAGCGGAGCGGGGCGGCGGCGGGCAGCAGCAGCCAGCAGCGGTCGCCTGGGAGAGCTGCGCAAGGGCTTGGTGAATGGCGCTTTTCCCGGCTGGAGAGGGGATTTGCGGGGCGGCTGCTGAGGTCAGTGAATGGCGCTTTTCCCGGCTGGAGAGGGGATTTGCGGGGCGGCTGCTGAGGTCAGTGAATGGCGCTTTTCCCGGCTGGAGAGTTTCCCGGCAACTCTCCCCTCTGGCCGGACAGAACGCCACTCCCCAACCTAGCGGTATACCGAAGGCGGCAAGCAACGTGAGCGCTCCCCCCACCCCCGGCTCCTGTAACTTGGCGCTTTCGGGATAACGCTAGGTCAGTGAGCGCAGGACAGGTTGTATTTTCGGGGAAACACGGTACCCAGGCATTTTTTGCATTGGGCGAGCCCGGGATCCTTGCAAGGGGAATGGGACCACGTGTGCAGGCGGCTCCTCAGCGCACAGCCTCAGATTAGCAGAGCCGCAATCCCCTTCCCCTGCACACGTGGTCCCATTCCCCTCCTTCCTGAGGCAAGATGAAGGGGACCGCGGCTGCGCTGATTGAGGCTGGAGCTGAAGAAATTTCTCCGTTTGGGCTGCGCCCCTGCGATCGGAGAAACCACGTGGTTTGATGATGTCACCAGCCTCACCAGTCATAAACGTCACCGCACGTCACTGGACTCCTCTCCAGGCTATAAAAGGGTTGACTGTGGATACGCCCTTTGCAGCAGTCAACAAAGGACTCCTGCAAGAAGTCTTGGTCTTGAAACATAGCCAGCTGGATAGCTGCTTTCGTGTCTTGTCATTGTGAGCTTTGTCGTGGTGGTTTACTGCCACGGAATTTTCTGTCTGTCTGTAAAATAAACCCTGTTCATTTGTATTGTTCCGGAGCGTGTTCTGTGTGGGCGAAGGAGGAAGGGGGGGTCAGAACAGCTGCCAATGGTTGATCCTTTCTGTCCTTGCAGTTCTGGATGCTGGTCTTGGCCACCACCATGCCTATGCCCGCTGGGTACTTCATGCCCGTCTTCATTTACGGTCAGCGCTTCCACTTTCTCTCGTCGTCCGCTTTCAGCCTCCAGAGAGGCTGGTCTGTCAGGCTCAGGAGGGAAAGATGATCTTTCTCTGTCCCTTCGCAGGAGCTGCCATCGGGCGTTTGGTGGGTGAAGCCGCAGCCTTCCTCTTCCCCACGGGCATCACTGCGGAGGGCCCTCCTAGCCTCATTGTTCCTGGGGCGTATGCGCTGGCAGGTATGTCGGGAGGCTTCCTTGGCACTTAGGTGGTACCACCCGCCAGCAGCCAGCAGAGCTGGCAGCAGATTCGGACAGTGAGGAGGTTGGGGAGGAACCTGGGCCAGTCCTGGAGGCTGGGGAAGGCTCTGATGAGGATTCTGTGTCGGAGGCAGAGAGGGGGGCCAGGGTCATCTGACAGTTATCAGCTGCCTTTAGAATCAGACATCAGTGAGGCAGAAGAACACTGGAGCCTGTTCCCAGTGTGTGCATGCTAGACGAAGCAGAAAAAGAACAGGGGTCGGCTTGGGAGGAAGGCCACAGGTGGATAATGAATGGCCCCTCCCAGAGGAAATAAAAGAGGAGCGAAAGGGGAGTGGAGTTTGCAGGAGACCATTAGTTCGCTTCATTGGTTCCTGAATCTCCAAGACTCCTTGCCAAGTTCTGCAGACATCAGCCTGGCAGCTCTCCAAGCCTGATAAGGTCTGTGACCGTAAATCCTCCCTGGAAAGACTTTGCTGGATGTGAATGAGCAGAATTCACAGTCAATTAATAAAAGGGGTTTTTGTCAGGACAAGGAGTTTGCTTCAGGCTCTTGGGAAGCCTCGCTCAGAACATTAGGGAGGCACAGGCAGTGTAGAAACAGCGCCCCCGTACCTATGCAGTCCCTGAGATTGCCCACCCTCTGATCTTCCCCCTCCCCTTCCAGGGGCTGCTGCCTTCTCTGGCTCAGTCACCCACACCCTCTCCACCGCCTTGCTGGCCTTTGAGATGACCGGGCAGATTGCCCACATCCTGCCTGTGCTGCTGGCTGTCTTGGTGGCCAACGCCATTGCCCAGAAGTTCCAGCCTTCCTTCTATGACGGCACCATCATTGTCAAGAAGCTACCGTACCTTCCTCGCATCCGCAGCAGGCATATCGAGTGAGCTGCCCAGCCCTGCCCCCTTTGGCTTGCTGGGACCCAGGGATTGGGATGCCGGCCTTCCACTTTGCGTATGCCCAGAGCGCCTCTGGCCTGACCTTGCTTGGCAGGCGCCAGCAGCCCCTCTTCTCCCAGTGAAGCCATCGGTCTGGTGAGCGTTGCTTCCCTTTGCAGGTCCTACCTGGTCACCACTCAGGAGTTCATGAACACCGATTTCGTCCTCCTGTCCCAGGAAGCCTCCTTCCACGACGTCCTCCAGGTGGTCACCACGACGGATGCCCAGGAGTATCCGGTGGTCGACAATGTTGGTAAAGCGGTGCCTCTGTGTGCGTCTCGCGCTGGATCCGTCTGGCGGGAGGGTCCCACCGGATGGTTGGAGGAGCATTGAAGCATTTGTAACACAAATAGGCACGTCCACGCAACCACATTCCTAGAAACAACAGTCTTAGAATAACAGAGTCGGAAGGGGCCTTATAGGTCATCTAGTCCAACCCCTCCACCCAAGCAGGAGACCTTGCACCATTTCTGACAGATGGTAGTCCAGTCTCTTCTTGAAAGCTTCCAGGGATGAAGCTCCCACAATGTCCGAAGGCAACTTCTGTTCCATGGGTTGTTTTCTCCCTGTCAGGAAATTCCTCCTTATTTCCAGGTGGAATCTCTCCTTGGTCAGTTTCCATCCATTATTCCTTGTCTGGCCTTCGGGTGCTTTGGGAAATAGCTTGACTCCCCTTCTATCTATGGCAGCCCCTCAAATATTGGAAGGCTGCTCTCCTGTCTTCCCTGGTCCTTCTCTTCATTAGACTAGACATACCCAGTTCCTGCAACCGTTCATCCTATGTTTTAGTCTCCAGTCCCTTCATCATCTTGGTTGCTCTTCTCTGTGCTTTTTCTAGAGTCTCAACATCTTTTTTTATAGTGTGGTGACCAAACCTGGACCCTTCCCTCTGCTTCTTTCTCCCTCAGAGTCTCAGATGCTGCTGGGGGTGATCCAGCGGTCCAGTCTCATCCAGTTTCTCCAGAGCCATGAAGACTCCAGACTGCCACAGGAGGAGACGAGGAAAGAGGTGGGTCTGAGAGGGTGATTCCGACAGGAGTCGATTACGTGCTTTCGGTGGCGGGGAAGGGGGACGGGGAGGGACACAGGGCTCCTTTCCATCCTGCTGCATTCATGGCTGTGCTTCTCCTTTCCAGCTTATCTCGGGCCAGACTTTGAAAGAAGGCTGCCCTATCAATCCTGTCACCCTGCAGCTCTCCCCATGGACATCCCTGCACCAGGTACCTCAGGTGGTTGAGTGCTATACAGGTTGCCTCAGTCCAGAGCAGACTCGTGCCTCTGCTGAGGCGCTAGGAAGGCTCTGATGAGGACTCTGTGTCGTAGGCAGAGAAGGGGCCTGGGCCTTATGCCAGTTATCAGCTGCCTTCAGAGTCAGACATCAATGAGGCAGAAGAACAGCTGGAGCCTGTTCCCAGTGTGCGCATGCGCAGAGCTGCCAGACGAAGGGAACAGCTAGAGAACAGGGATCGACTTGGGAGTAAGGCCACAGGTGGACGATGCATTGCCCCTCCCAGAGGAAATAAAAGAGGAGCGAAAGGGGAGTGGAGTTTGCAAGAGACCATTAGTTCGCTTCATTGATTCGTGACTTTCTGAGACTCCTTGCCAAGTTCTGCAGATATCAACCTGGCAGCTCTCCAAGCCAGATAAGGTCTGTGACCGTAAATCCTCCCTCCAAAGACTTTCCTGGATGCGAATGAGCAGAACTGACAGTCAATTAATAAATTTGTCGGGACCAGGAGTTTGCTTCATGCTTTTGGGAAGCCTCGGTCAGAACAGGAAGCTGCGACCAGGGAGGGGAGGGATTGACTGGGGAACAGAGCCAGGCAGGGTTTTCAAGGGGGGTTCCATTGGGGAAGAGGTTTCTGAGAAGGGGCCTCCCAGAGGGCCCTCTTCCCTCAAGCATCTTTTCTTTTTTTCCTCCTCCTGCAGGCCCACAACCTCTTTGAGATGCTGAACCTGCAACGGGCTTTTGTCACGCAACTGGGGAAAGTGGTAGGGATCGTGACCAGGAGGGAGGTGAGTGAGTGGCTGGAGGGCGCAGCGACATGCCCCTTCCTCTTTCCCACCTGCCCTCCTTCTGGGGTGGGGGTGGGGATGAGGACAGGTGGCCGCTGGAGGCTTGGCTTCTGCTACTATGCCAATACATGGCATCATCGGCCTGAAAAAGGGGGACTGCAGACTCCCTCTTTTGACCTGGCAAGGGGAAAGGGGAGTTTTGCAACACCGACCCACGCCCTGTGCCCCGTGGTCAGCTTTGCTTCGTTTTTTCTCTTTTTCAGCTCAGGAAAGCCATCGAAGAACTGGCCAACCCCAAAGCCAGCCGATAGCAGAAGCCCGTGGGAGGGAGAGCGCTGGAGATGTGGAAGCCGTAGGTTTAGTTCCTGGCGGGTGGGGGGTTGTAACCTGATCTTTGTTTGCTAGCGAAATTCTCCGGCTTGCCTAAAAAAGGAGTCACTGCAAAGTTTAAAATAAAAAATGAGGAAAGAGGACCAAGTGGAAAAATGTGGGCACTTTTTAGATCTTTGGGCATTTTAGAAATAGTTGCTAAGACACAACAGAATGGTTGTAATGTATAGAAGTCTCAAAGTTTCCCTCAGTTTGGTAAACTCTTGAGAAGAGGCTCTAGTGCAGTGGTTAAATTTTTTCACTACCGGTTCTGTGGGCGTGGCTTGGGCATGGCAGGGGAAGGATACTGCAAAATCCCCATTCCCTCCCCATTCCAGGGGAAGGATACTGCAAAATCCCCATTCCCTCCCAACTCCAGGGGAAGGATACTGCAAAATCCCCATTCCCTCCCCATTCCAGGGGAAGGATATTGCAAAATCTCCATTCCCTCCCAACTCCAGGGGAAGGATACTGCAAAATCCCCATTCCCTCCCCATTCCAGGGGAAGGATATTGCAAAATCTCCATTCCCTCCCAACTCCAGGGGAAGGATACTGCAAAATCCCCATTCCCTCCCCATTCCAGGGGAAGGATACTGCAAAATCCCCATTCCCTCCCCACTCCAGGGGAAGGATACTGCAAAATCCCCATTCCCTCCCCACTCCAGGAGAAGGATACTGCAAAATCCCCATTCCCTCCCCACTCCAGGAGAAGGATACTGCAAAATCCCCATTCCCTCCCAACTCCAGGGGAAGGATACTGCAAAATCCCCATTCCCTCTCCATTCCAGGGGAAGGATATTGCAAAATCTCCATTCCCTCCCCACTCCAGGGGAAGGATACTGCAAAATCCCCATTCCCTCCCCATTCCAGGGGAAGGATACTGCAAAATCCCCATTCCCTCCCCATTCCAGGGGAAGGATACTGCAAAATCTCCATTCCCTCTCCACTCCAGGGGGAAGGATACTGCAAAATCCCCATTCCCTCCCCACTCCAGGGGGAAGGATACTGCAAAATCCCCATTCCCTCCCCACTCCAGGGGAAGGATACTGCAAAATCCCCATTCCCTCCCCATTCCAGGGGAAGGATACTGCAAAATCTCCATTCCCTCCCCACTCCAGGGGAAGGATACTGCAAAATCTCCATTCCCTCCCCACTCCAGGGGAAGGATACTGCAAAATCCCCATTCCCTCCCCATTCCAGGGGAAGGATACTGCAAAATCTCCATTCCCTCCCCACTCCAGGGGAAGGATACTGCAAAATCCCCATTCCTCTCCACTCCAGAGGAAGGATACTACAAAATCTCCATTCCCCTCCCCACTCCAGGGGAAGGATACTGCAAAATCCCCATTCCCTCCCCACTCCAGGGGAAGGATACTGCAAAATCCCCATTCCCTCCCCACTCCAGGGGAAGGATACTGCAAAATCTCCATTCCCTTCCCACTCCAGGGGAAGGATACTGCAAAATCCCCATTCCCTCCCCATTCCAGGGGAAGGATACTGCAAAATCCCCATTCCCTCCCCATTCCAGGGGAAGGATACTGCAAAATCCCCATTCCCTCCCCACTCCAGGGGAAGGATACTGCAAAATCCCCATTCCCTCCCCACTCCAGGAGAAGGATACTGCAAAATCCCCATTCCCTCCCCACTCCTGGGGAAAGGATACTGCAAAATCCCCATTCCCTCCCAACTCCAGGGGAAGGATACTGCAAAATCTCCATTCCCTCCCCACTCCAGGGGAAGGATACTGCAAAATCCCCATTCCCTCCCCATTCCAGGGGAAGGATACTGCAAAATCCCCATTCCCTCCCCATTCCAGGGGAAGGATACTGCAAAATCTCCATTCCCTCTCCACTCCAGGGGAAAGGATACTGCAAAATCTCCATTCCCTCCCCACTCCAGGGGAAGGATACTGCAAAATCCCCATTCCCTCCCCATTCCAGGGGAAGGATACTGCAAAATCCCCATTCCCTCCCCACTCCAGGGGAAGGATACTGCAAAATCTCCATTCCCTTCCCACTCCAGGGGAAGGATACTGCAAAATCCCCATTCCCTCCCCATTCCAGGGGAAGGATACTGCAAAATCCCCATTCCCTCCCCACTCCAGGGGAAGGATACTGCAAAATCCCCATTCCCTCCCCACTCCAGGAGAAGGATACTGCAAAATCCCCATTCCCTCCCCACTCCTGGGGAAAGGATACTGCAAAATCCCCATTCCCTCCCAACTCCAGGGGAAGGATACTGCAAAATCTCCATTCCCTCCCCACTCCAGGGGAAGGATACTGCAAAATCCCCATTCCCTCCCCATTCCAGGGGAAGGATACTGCAAAATCCCCATTCCCTCCCCATTCCAGGGGAAGGATACTGCAAAATCTCCATTCCCTCTCCACTCCAGGGGAAAGGATACTGCAAAATCCCCATTCCCTCCCCACTCCAGGGGAAGGATACTGCAAAATCCCCATTCCCTCCCCATTCCAGGGGAAGGATACTGCAAAATCTCCATTCCCTCCCCACTCCAGGGGAAGGATACTGCAAAATCCCCATTCCCTCCCCATTCCAGGGGAAGGATACTGCAAAATCTCCATTCCCTCCCCACTCCAGGGGAAGGATACTGCAAAATCCCCATTCCTCTCCACTCCAGAGGAAGGATACTACAAAATCTCCATTCCCCTCCCCACTCCAGGGGAAAGATACTGCAAAATCACCATTCCCTCCCCATTCCAGGGGAAGGATACTGCAAAATCCCCATTCCCTACCCAATCTGGAGGCAGCCAGAGGTGGTATTTGCTGGTTCTCCAAACTACTCAAAATTTCCCCTACTGGTTCTTCAGAACCTGCTGAATTTCCCTCCTGCCCTAGTGCCATGATGGTGAAGCTATGGGACGCATGCCAGAGCTGGCACACACAGAGCCCTCTCTTTGGGCACGCGCACCATTCCCAGCTGCTATTCTGGTGTCCGGTGTGCATGGTCTTTGCGCGCACCGGAAACCCGAAAACCAGCTGGCCGGTGGTCTTTGGGTTTCTGGCGCCTGTGCGAGCGAGCGTGTCCTGGTTTGAGCGGGGTTTTTGATTGGGGGGGGGTGTGTTTACCTGGTCATGTCCTTTCCCCAGCTAAAGAAGAGTCTCGGGAATCTGCTGGCTTCTCCTCCCTTGTCACCCCCCCCCCCGCCCCAGACATGTCAATCAGGCTCTGATCAGACCTCGCCTCCAATCAGGGCAAACCTGCCTTGCTGCTTCTGGGGAAGGTGCCCCACAGGTGCCTCCGAGGCCAGTCCCTTTCTCCCAGCTCAAACACAGAGGGGACATCTGGAGGGCACCCGGCAGTTTTCCTTTCGGGCAAAAAGGTGGACGCCGTTTTTCTGCGGCACCTGTTTTTATTTACACCTTCAGTAAGAACATTCATGGGCCAGGCGCCCTTTAGTCCGTAAGGAAGCATTGACATTGCTCTGTGAACACTTGAAGGGACAGGAGGCTGAATGGATCATGTAGGCAGGGAGCTTCCTCAGCCTGAATTTCCACCCGCATACTGACCCCTGCTCCGAATCCATCCTCCCCTACCGTCTTACCAGCTGTGCAGGGTCCATCTCAGTGCTGGAAGTGCTAATCGTGGATCAGGCTGACGGGCTGTGTCAAAAAAGCACATCACCCTGCAACCGCAACGACTCTGGGATCATAATGCACTGCCTGAGCCCAGCTCCTCAGGCTGCCAGGCGAAGGGTGGGCTCGGCCTGCAAAGAGTCTCTGGAGCAAGACCCCCCCTTCGGCCACGCAATCCCGCCCCTCCCGGAGCCACTAACGCCACCGCAGTTGCTGCCAGCCTCACCACGGAGCGACACAAAGCCTAGTCATAGAAGACCTCGTCCTCGGAGGGAGAGCTGCTGTCCACGTAACGCAGGGATGTGGCACTCTGCTGCCATCTATGGGCGTTAGGCGGTCCCACCGGCTTCCCTTCTGCCCTTCCCAAGCCGCCTTTGGCCCTGCTCCACTCGTTCGCTCTCAAGGCTCCGCTTGGGATGGGGGATTCCGGGTTGGAGAGCACGAAGGCCTGTAGGCTGCCTGCCGGAGCCGGTGGGCACAAGAGGAGACCGTCCTGCAGATAGATGCCTTCCAGATCTGGTCGGAGGAGGAGAAGGAGGAGGAGAGTTAGAAAGAGGACACAGCCAGGGGAACTGAGAGAGAAGCAAAAGGAAGGGGCAAAGGCCAGGGGTCATACTAGGGGTGAAATTCAGCAGGTTCTTTTTTTTTTAATTAAAGAATTTAATAGTTTTTACAAATATTCCCTCCTCCAACCCTCCCTCCCCCCAACCTCCCAGAGCAAAATACAGGGTATAAACATTTAACAACCATACACTAACATAAGTTAACTAACTACAGCATCCTACCTCCTCTCGTACTTTAACTCCCCTTTTATTAAACTAACTTTAGATAAATTGTAACACTCCTTGTTCATTCATGAGCTCATTGGAATTTCTTAGTCCGATATTTATTTGGAGTGTAGTCAATCCATCTTCTCCATTCCCGCTTGTATTTCTCAACTGAATAACCCTTCAGATATGCTGAGATTTTGCCCATCTCTGCTAAGTTTACTACTTTTAACGTCCGTTCTTGAGTTCTGCAGGTTCTGACGGGTTCTGGAGAACCCGTAGCGGAAATTTTGAGTAGTTCGGAGAACCAGTAAATTCCATCTCTGGCTGGTCCCAGAGTGGGGAGGTGAATGGGGATTTTGCAATATCCTTCCTCCCAGGAGTGGAGTGGGGATGATGATTTTGCAGTAACCTTCCCCTGCCACGCCCACCAAGCCACGCCCACTGGACCCGTAGTTTTTTTTTAAAAATGAATTTCACCACTGGGTCATACCTTGGAGCTGGATCACATCCTGCAAGCATCCCTTGTCACTCAGCTCCTCTTCGTTCAGGGAGGACCAACCACTCAGGGTGGCTTCCGTGATGGCAAACTGCTCAGCCACACCTGGAGAGGGGCGAGAGAGCTGGGAGGTGAGGCACAGGCGGCTTGGGGAAAGACTGAGACACCCCCACCCACGTCAAATGCAAGCATCGAAGAGTTGATAAACCAGCCATCCCTGTGCATTTCCTTCTGGGGGAGGGGAAGCAAGGGATGCCTGCTGGCCAGACACCCCCCCTCCCGTCCACCCCTGGTTTGCACCAGCCCCCCCCCATCCCTCCTTCCCTCCCCTCACCTGCCGCAAACCGAGCCTCCTTCACCTCGTCCGTCAGCTCCTCGTACAGCACCTCTTCGATGGGGGGCTGCCCCCAACCCACGGGGGGAGCGTTCCAGCCTTTCCACTCAATGAGGTGGGCCACGCGTCCTTGGGCCATGGCGGTGGGCTTGGTGATGTGGTCCTTCAGGCTCTGGACGAGGCCTGGAGGACAGAGGAGAAGCAGAACTGAGCCCAGGCGTGAGCAGATGGGGGAACGTGGGGGAGCCATGGGGACAAATGCCACTGTGCCGGCTTTGCTGCCTTCCCGGCTCGGGGGAAAGGAAAAAAACGGTGGAGGGTTTCCATGGAAACCAGCAGCACAAGACACATTCATCTCCCCGCTGTCCAAACCCTTAAGCTGCAGTGGAGCGCGAAGACCCCCTTTGCAGCCGGTGAAGATGGACTGGCCCGACTGCCCTCTCTGAAATGGTGGCCCCCTTCCCAGTCTCTGGCTGCTCTCCCAGCGGAGGCTCCTTTTGGGTGGGATGCTTATCGAGCGGACCACACCCACACCATTGTCAGAGTCACCCAGTGTAAGAGGAGGATCCTCACGTTGGCGGGGGAATCTTGAGACTCCAACGTAGTCCAACCTCCCCTCGGGAATCCAGATTAAAGCATCCCAGAGAACTTCTTCTCTGGGCTGTCTTATCCAGCTGCTCCGATGCCTTCGAAGGTGTTCCCTTTGGGTCATCTGTGTTTCGGGCACTGTGGCCACCCCACCAGTGGGGAAATTCAAAAAAAAAAATTACTACCAGTTCTGTAGGCAGGCTGCAGCAGCTCTGCTGTGAACGGAGGGAGAAACTTTCGGATCGTCTCTGCTGCATTTAACGTTGATTGTCTCTGTGGCAGAGACAATCTAAACGTTTTTCCCCTCCGTTCACAGCGGAGCTCCTGCTCCCTTTATGGTCTCCACCGGCCCCGTCTCTCCCTGGGTCTACCTTAAAGGGACAGGCTGCAGCAGCTCTGCTGTGAACGGAGGGAGAAACGTTCAAATCGTCTCTGCTGCATTTAACGTTGAATTCTGTGGCAGAGACAATCCAAATGTTTTCCCCCTCCGTTCACAGCGGAGCTCCTGCTCCCTTTATGGTCTCCACCGGCCCCCTCTCTCCCTGGGTCTACCTTAAAGGGACAGGCTGCAGCAGCTCTGCTGTGAACGGAGGGAGAAACGTTCGGATCGTCTCTACTGCATTTAACGTTGAATTCTGTGGCAGAGACAATCCAAATGTTTTCCCCCTCCGTTCGCAGCGGGGCTGCTGCTCCCTTTATGGTCCCCACTGGCCCCCTCTCTCCCTGGCTCTACCTTAAAGGGACAGGCTGCAGCAGCTCTGCTGTGAACGGAGGGAGAAACATTCGGATTGGGTGGGCGGGTCAAGCGGCCGGAAGAGGTGAGCAGCGACAGGGCGATCAGGCGGGCGTGGGCGGGGCCACCAGTGATTTTTGTCACCAGTTCGGAGAACTAATTGTCCCTGCCAGTTTGGCGGAACCGGGAGGATTTCACCCCTGCAGCCCACCCTATCCCTGCCACAGCAGGGACCCCGACGTCAGGCTCGCGACGTAGACATTCAGTGCAGCTCTCCTGGCCTTTGGCATGAGGCTACTCGGATGGAGAAGCGCCTCTTTTGTGCGTCTGTCGTCCGAGGAGTTGCTGGAGAGCCATTGATCCGGAGGGCATACCTACCCAGCAGGGAGGAGGTAGCAAGGGCTGTCACGTCGTAGGCCGCCAAGGCAGCCCCGCCGGAGCCCCGCGGGGACTTCTGCAGGGAAAAGAAGAGAGAGGTGACCTAGGATGGCCCGCTCCGTTCCAGCCTGGCTGGTGGTGGGTCTAAAGCAGGGGTCAGTAACCCTTTGGCTCTGGAGTCGCATGTAGCTCTTTCCTCCCGCTGCTGCATTTCCCCGTCACTCAAAATATGCGTCACAGCTGCCAAAATGTGCGACACCCGCCGGCACGCCATTTATTGAGCTTTTCGAACCCCAGTAGGCCAAGCATAGATAAATCCAAGGAAAGAAAAGTTTCACAAGAAAACAGAACGCTTAATTCAACTACATATGCTACTTTACTTTTGTGGCTCCGGGTGTTTTCTGTGGGAAACGGATCCAAATAGGTTGCCAATTCCTGGTCTAAAAGAAGCCCCAGCCTCTGAGGGGGAGCTGCATGCCGCCTGTGGAGACTCCCTGCCAATCAGAGCCTGGGGAGGGGGGGATTTAATCATTTCTGAAGACCCCTCCTGTGATAGGGTGCAGGAAGGGGCTTCTAGGCAGTGGCTGCCCCTAATTTGAAATGTCCTTTTCTTCTCCCTAGGACAGGGGTGTCCAAACTTGGGAACTTTAAGACTTGTGGACTTCAACTCCCAGAATTCCCCAGCCAGCTATGAAGTCCACAAGTCTTAAAGTTCCCAAGTTTGGACACCCCTGCCCTAGGAGGTGCAACCCGAGATCATCCTAGCTGTGGTTTCAGCAACGGGCTTTTAAATTACGTTTCACCCTGTAAGATTTGTCACTTGCTCCTCGCCATGATGGCTTTCTTTTCTTCATGCTAAGCTCCCCACCCGATTTGTACGTTGCTTTCACGGTGCGCAGTCTCTCAATGTATCATTGGTCCTGATGATTGCAACGGTGTGGTTTTCATTGTCCCCCCAAAAAACCAAAAATGTTGGCGCTTGCTTTCGGGGGAAGAGAAATGGGATAGGAAGGTTTTCCCTAGGCAGCCATCTTAAGGGGGGAGGGGTGCCCAGCTTTTACCTGAGAGGTGTTTTCTTTTGGGGGAGCAACAGGTGGATTGCCGCCTTCCTGGTCCGGCAGAGGGACGGTGCCTCCTTCCTTGTGGGCCCTCGTGAGGAATTCTGCGGAAAGAAAGCAAGAGGTGGGTACAGCAGCAGCACAGAAAGGCCAGGTGCTGGGATGGGGGAAGAGAGCCGTGTAGCTAAGACATCCTTCAAGCCACCACCCCCAACAAAAATAGAATAAGAATTCCTTATTGGCCAAGTGTGATTGGACACCCAAGGAATTTGTCTCTGGTGCATAAGCTCTCAGTGTACATAAAAAATACATTCCTCAAGAACCATAAGGGACAACACTTAGTGACTATCAATAAGTGTTGTCCCTTATGGTTCTCGAGGAATGTAAATAAGAGAAAGAATGGAATTTGTTTTAATAAAGAGGGTTACATTGATATTAAGACAGCAAATGAATCAGAGACGTGAGATAGAATAGAATAGAATTCAGATTAGAATAGAATAGAATATAGAATAGAATTCAGATTAGAATAGAATAGAATATAGAATAGAATTCAGATTAGAATAGAATAGAATTCAGATTAGATTAGATTAAAATAGAATATAGAATAGAATTCAAATTAGAATAGAATTCAGAATAGAATATAGAATAGAATTCAGATTAGATTAGAATATAGAATAGAATAGAATTCAGATTAGAATAGAATAGAATTCAGATTAGATTAGATTAAAATAGAATATAGAATAGAATTCAAATTAGAATAGAATTCAGAATATAGAATAGAATTCAGATTAGAATAGAATAGAATTCAGAATAGAATATAGACTAGAATAGAATAGAATATACAGTAGAATAGAATTCAGAATAGAATTCTTTATTGGCCAAGTGTGATTGGACACACAAAGAAGTTGTCTTTGTTGCATAGGCTCTCAGTGTACATAAAGAAAAATAAAACAGAATACATTCATCAAGAATCATAAGATGCAACACTCAGTGATAGTCATAGGTTACTAACAAGCAATCAAATCATACTAGGAAACTAAATAGAACAATATAAATTGTAAAGATATAAACAACAAGGCTGAAGTCATAGGTAGAAGGAGATAGGCAATAGGAAGGATGAGGAGAATAATAGTAATACAGTCTTAGCAAATAGTTTGACAGTGTTGTGGGAATTAGTTGTTTAGCAGAGTGATAGTGAAAGTCAGGAAATGGGGGAGGGGGTTTGTCCCTTGCTCCCCTAGGAGTTTGGCCCTCGTAGTGGCCACCCTTTCAGTCAATTTGCACTGGGGAATCCATCCAGGGAGGAGCTGGTTCTCTCCATTGACCTCTAAATCGGCCTTGGGCCTTTGGCTGCTCCGTGTGGCTCTGTGCACCCAAACGTTCCAGGCTCAAGCAGCTCTCAGAAACCGGGAGGGTCTCCCTGTAGCCAGCAAGCCGGGATTGTCCCTTGAGATGGTTTTCCCAGTTGCAATGGATGGCTGTGAAGGTTGGATCATAGGAAAGGCTGAGCACCAAAGAATGGAGACCTTTGAACTCTGGTGCTGGAGAAGAAGACTCCTGCAAGTCCCTTCGGCTGCAAGGCGATCCACGCGGTCAGTCCTAGAGGAGATCAACCCTGACTGCTCTTTAGAAGCCCAGATCCTTCAGAGGAAACTCAAATCCTTTGGCCACCTGATGAGAAGGAAAGACTCCCTGGAGAAGAGCCTCATGCTGGGAACGATGGAGGGCAAAAGAAGAATGGGACGACAGAAGGAGAAGGAGGTGGCTAGATGGAGTCACCGAAGCAGTTGGGGTGAGCTTCAATGGACTCCAGAGGATGGTAGAGGACAGGAAGGCCTGGAGGAACGTTATCCATGGGGTCGCGATGGATTGGACACAACTTTGCAACTAACAACAACAAGGAAACTAAAGACAATATAAATAATAAAGATACAAGCAACAAGGTTATAGTCACAAGTAGGTTGAGATAGGTAATAGGAAGGATGAGAAATAGAATAGCAATACTGTCTTAGCAAATAGTTTGACAGTGTTGTGGGAATTTGTTGTTTAGCAGAGTGAAAGTCAGGAAATGGGAGAGGGGGGTTGTCCCTTGCTCCCCTAGGAGTTTGGCCCTCGTAGTGGCCACCCTTTCAGCCAATTTGCACTGGGGAATCCATCCAGGGAGGAGCTGGTCCTCTCCAATGACCTCTAGATCGGCCTCGGGCCTTTGGCTGCTCCGTGTGGCTCTGTACAAGCAAAGGTTGCAGGCTCAAGCAGCTCTCAGAAACCGGGAGGGTCTCCCTGTAGCCAGCAAGCCAGGATTACTTGTCCCTTCGCATGGAGAAGGGAAGAGAAGGGGGCGAGATGCCCTTGCTGGCCGGTCACACTTCCTGCGGAAGGCATCCAGGAGAATGGAGAGGGGGGGCTTCTTTTAGATCCCACAATTCCTGGGAGTCCCAAAGGTGCTTTTTTCCCAAAGACAACTGGACCTTCGTCACAACCGTCACCTTGGATGACCGAGAATCTCCATCGACAATATCTGGGGGTCTTTGAAAAAGGGGTCGTGGGTTTCTTCCAGCTGAGATGGAAACTCCGCATCCCATAATCCTTCTCACCTCACGGCACAGGGAAGTAGCACTTTCCCAGGAATGGGAAAGATGGAATTCCTTCACATGCTGCCCCACAATCAATTTTCAGGACTGACTGGGAGTTGAAGTCCACAAGTCTTAAAGTTGCCAAGTTTGGACACCCCTGCGCTAGGCCTTTTCTATTGCAGGAAAATGGGAGAAAACTCTTTTTGGATGCTATTTGGCACCTACAATCTCATGTTTCATCTCCCCCCAAGTCCTATATTCATTCGGTCACTTAGTGCAGCCCCCCCCCCAACCTTTTGGGCATCAGGGAACGGTCCTGTGGGGGGAGGATTTTCCACAGATCGGAGGAAGGGGCGTGGTTTCATACGCTACCTGCATTTTCCATCACCTCTGTCATGCTGCAGACCTTCACCTGTCACCTTCCCCTGGGGCAGGGATCGGCAAACCTTAAACACTCAAAAGAGCCACAAAAGTCCTAACCGGAAGCCCCCCCCCCCATTCTATTCTGGAGCCGACCGGAAGTCCGGTTCCCCCACCATAAGAGTCTCCTCCTACCACGGCATCCTTTTTCCTCCACCTGTCCTAACCGAAAGCCCTATCCATTGTGGAGCCGACCGGAAGTCCAGTTTCCCCACCATAGAGTCTCCTCCTAGTGTGGCCTCCTTTTTCCTCTACCTGTCCTAACCGAAAGCCCTATCAATTGTGGAGCCGACCAGAAGTCCAGTTTCCCCACCATAGAGTCTCCTCCTAGCATGGCATCCTTTTTCCTCCACCTGTCCTAACCGAAAGCCCTATCAATTGTGGAGCCGACCAGAAGTCCAGTTTCCCCACCATAGAGTCTCCTCCTAGCATGGCGTCCTTTTTCCTCTACCTGTCCTAACCGAAAGCCCTATCAATTGTGGAGCCGACCAGAAGTCCAGTTTCCCCACCATAGAGTCTCCTCCTAGCATGGCATCCTTTTTCCTCTACCTGTCCTAACCGAAAGCCCTATCAATTGTGGAGCTGACAGGAAGTTCTCCCACCATAGAATCTCTTAGCATGGCGTCCTTTTTCCTCCACCTGTCCTAACCGAAAGCCCAATCAATTGTGGAGCCGAGCAGGGAGCCGCAGCAGGGGGATGAAAGAGCCACATGCAGCTCCAGAGCCACAAGTTGCTGACTCCTGCCCTGGGGGAATCTACCACTAGATGCCACTAGAGAGGCTTTCTTGTGCGTGTGGGGGGGGGGGGTTTCTGGCCCCATCTTTCTCCCTACCCTACAGGTGGGGTTTGCAAACAACCTCTCCCCCCCTTGATGGGAGCGATGGAACACTAAAGCGCTGCTTTCTCATTTTGGAGGCAGGAGGCGCTTGTGTGACTGAACAAGCTCTCTCGAATCCTCCAATAGGAAAGGTGGGCTATTGTTTGAGCATGTACAGAATGCAGAAAAGACCTCTTTTGCAGCGTTTCATCCTTTGCATGGCTGAATAATTTGTGCACACACACACCCCGCAAGTGGACTGAGCGGCAGGTGGGAACCACTTGCACAAATGCACCAAAGACAAATTCCTTGTGTGTTCAATCACACTTGGCCAATAAAGAATTCTATCCTATTCTAGCCTACATTCTATTCTATCCCATCCCATCCCATCTTCTATTCTATTCTATTCTATCCTATCCCATCCCATACTATATTCTATTCCATCCCATCCCACATTCTATTCTATTCTATTCTATTCTATTCTAAGACCCCGTCTCCTCTCTGCTTTCTGTCATCCTTTTAAGCTGCAAGGACACAGAGGTACACCGGGGCGGTACGTGGAGGCTCACATTTTTTCTCCAGAATGAGTCAAGGTGCCGGGTCTCTGGCCTGGAGCCCCCTCCCCTCTCTCCCGCTGCCCACGCTTTTCCAAGGAGCCAAGCCCGGCCTCGGTCTCGCCCTGCGCCCCACCCGGACTGCGGGGAACGTGATCGCAAGCGGACAGCTCACCTTTGGTGGCGCAGGAGCCCATGGCGGGGCGGAGGGGCGTGCCGGAGCCGCCGGGCGCATCGAGGAGGGGGATCGGAGCTGCCGTCGTTCGCCCGGGGCCCGGGCCTTAAAACTGCGTCTGGGCTGGCGAAAGGCGGAGCGCTCCGGCGCCGGAGGAGCCACCTACGCCGCTTCTCCTTCCCAAAACCGACCCCCCCCCAAAAGGAGGAGCAAGCAGAACGGACTCAGGGAGGGGAGCGGTAGGTCTCGCCCCCTAAAACCGCTCAAGGGTCGGGAGACCCCCCCCCAAGCCCCCGATGCCCGAGAGGCTGCGAGTCCGCTGGAAGGCGCCCCCGCGCCGAAGCAGTCCCGCCTCCACGGTGATCGCTCGTTCCAGCGCACCAGTTCCGCGGCTTTCGACGGGCTCCAAGGAAGGGGACGCCGGGCTTGGAAGGGGGGCTCCATCGGTCGCGTTAGTAGCCCTCTTACCCTCCCAGGACCGGCCCCTGTGGCGTTACAGCCGCGGCAGGCGAGGCTTGGCGCAGGCTCTGCGGTCCTTTTCCTCGATCGAGCTTCGGCGATCGCGCCGATCCCAGTCCCTTCCAGTTGGGGTGGAGGGCCGGGTCTCCAAGCCTCCGCTCCAGCCCCGGGAAGCCCGAGTCCGCCGGGCATCGCAGCGTAGCCTCCCACGGAGCTTTTGGCAACAGTTGGAACCCGGGGGAGGTGGGATCAGCTTCAAGAAAAACGGGGGAGGCACATAACCGATTAACAGAGTTGGAAGGGACCTTTGCAGGTCATCTAGTCCAACCTCCCTGCCCACAAGCAGGAGACCCTACATCTGCCTCTACCTCGGATCGAACTCACAACCTCCCGATTGTGACAGATTAACAGAGTTGGAAGGGACCTTGCAGGTCATCTAGTCCAACCCCCCCCCCCCCCGCCCAAGCAGGAGACCCTACACCTGCCTCTACCTAGGATCGAACTCACAACCTCCCGATTGTGACAGATTAACAGGGTTGGAAGGGACCTTGCAGGTCATCTAGTCCAACCCCCTGCCCAAGCAGGAGACCTTACACCTGCCTCTACCTAGGATCGAACTCGCAAACTCCGCGGAAGCTCCACGCGAGCCCCTGAAAATCCGGGGGGGGGGGGCAAGGAACGAAGCAGCGCCGGCGGCCGATCCTGTGCCAAGAGGACATCCCAGCCAAACCTTTGGAGCGGTTGCTCGGAACCTTCCACGGACTCTTAAGGTTGACCGATGCAGGGGGCACGATGCAGGGGAAACGAAATCGCGCGTGGGGAAGGGGATCTGGAGCGGCGGCCAATCAGAACGCCCAGATGTCCCGATGGATGGATCCCCCCCCCCCCCGCTTCGATCCGCCCTCGAGCACCAAAGCGCTCCTGTTATCTTAGGATGCTACAGCTGTGCTTCCTTGGCCGCCCTAGCTCCGCCCATCCTCGCTGCGTCACGATTCAATCCCCACCAATCGGGGAAAGGAACGAAAGGGCGGGGCCCTGAGCAAGGCGAGGCCGAAAATGGGAGGGAAGGTTCAAATAGCCGTCGGGAGGCCGCGTGCGAGTTGCGTAGCCTAGAGTGTCTCCATGGCGGAAAAGTGAGTGAGTCAATCCCCGGCGACACCAGCTGGAGGGTCACCTGACTTCCCGAGAGCCAATGGGGTTGCCCTGTTCGGGCGGGAAAAAGGGCCTCTGGCATGGCGGGCCCTGAGGCACGCGTTGCTGAGGCCTAGCGAAGCCTGCGGGGCGTCGAAGAAGCTCGACTTTCCTTCGCCCGCCTTCTGGGGGCCAGACGGGGAGGGGCTGCTGCTGCTCCTCCTCCTCCAGAAGCGAGTTTTGCGGTTCTTTTCCCAGGTGCAGCGATGGCATCCACGCCGTCGAGGTCCTGGAGAAGAACTTCGTGAGTGGCTGTGCCCGGGGGTTGTTTGTTGAGGGGGCGGCTGTGACGGCCGGCCGAAGGTTCCCCTCAGCGCAGGCCGCACTCGCTGCCCGGCCACGGGCCTGCTTCAAGCGCCCTTGGCAACTCTGGGAGGGCACGAGGAGGGCCAGGCCAGATATTCCTCTTTCTTTCTTTCTCTCTTTCTCTTTTTCTCTCTCTTTCTCTCTCTCTCTCTCCCTCTCTTTCTTTCTCTCTTTCTTTCTTTCTTTCTTTCTCTCTCTCTCTTTCTCTCTCTCTCTCTATCTCTCTATCTCTCTCTCTTTCTCTCTCTTTCTCTCTCTGTGTGATTTGTGTATTGTTTGTGTGTGTTGTAGTTGGTATGTTGTGGTTGTGTGTGGTTTGTGGTTGTGTGGTTTGTGTGTGGTGGTGTGTGGTTTGTGTGTGGTTTGTGTGTAGTAGTGTGTTTTGTGGCTGTGCGTGGTGTTTTGTGTTGGTGGTGGGTGTCTCTGGCAGGTGGGGGGGCCAATAAAGAAGTATAAGGAGAAGCTCCAGCGCTCAGCCTCTTGCCTGCCTTTGCAGGCAATAAAATCACCTTGAATACCCTGGTTGCTGTAGAGGAGCTGGGTTTGGGGCAGGAGACACCCCCCCCCAAGGTTTCCCCCCTTGAAAGGCACTTCCCCCCCAGAAAGGCATATCTTCTTTCACCCCACCCCCCCAAAAAACAGGCCCTTTGCTTCAGGAGAGCCCTGCAGCTCCATTCTGTTTCTTCCTCAGATGGCTTTGCAAAAGAAAATGGAAGAGGATTTCTCCCAAGTGGAGACCATTCAGATGAAGGTGGGTGCAGAGCCAGCGATTCTGTCCGGCTCCGTCCTCTTGGAGGCAGGAGGGAGGGAGTTTCTTGGGAGGACGAATCTTGTTTCCTTGCCAGAGGAGATAAGCTGCTAACGGTGTTGAAAGTTTGGACAAAGTTTAACATTTTCTACACCCTCCACATACTTTTGGGGGAGTCTCCCCTCTCTCAGGTTGGAAAAAAAATGTTGCCTGTTAAACTTATCAAAAATTAGACTTTTCGTTGGCTGTTAGCCCAGCAGTTGACTCTCTTCTAAGCGCACAGAAAATATGCAGCTGTAACTTGGTTTCTTTGCACTCTGGTCAGTTTCACTCCTCTGCCGGCATTCACTTTTCATGTTGTCTTTCTAACCATTTTTTAAAGATTTTTTTTTTGAATAAACACAGACTAACCATTTCTTTTGCTTTCTGCCTGTCAGCTTCTGAGAGCTCAGCCGTAATGTCTTAAAAGGGCTGGTGTTTTGCAACTCCTCCTCAGTTAAGAGGAGGGCTGTGAAATTGCCACAGCTGTTCGCTGTTCTGGCCAAGTACAAGATGGGAGGCAGAACAAGGGGAGTGTGTAAAGTGGCCGCAGGTAGAATTGTGTCGTCAGTTCTACTTGAACCCGAGCCAGGTTTTGAAGAGCGTGCACCCCATCTTTTTGGCCCAGGTAAAAGCTTTGAGTGCCGACTGGGAGGAACGACACGAGCAGCTGAGGGTAGAGCAGGAAAAGGTGGCAGAGCTGGAATCCCAGATAAAGCTGCTGAATGCCAAGCAGGAAGAAGTCATGGCTTCCCTTCAAGCTGATATGATCCGTGCTGCCAGCCAGATCCAGGAGAAGGAAGACCTGGCAGAACGGCTCAAGTCAGAAATTGCCTTCCTGGAGAAGAGGGTGAGGGTGGCCTGTCAGGAGGCTGCTGGGAGTGCTGCTGAACTGGAAAAAGGAGCTCACGAGGCCCGGGTGGCTTTGGAGGCCACGCTGTCCTCTCTCTGTCCACAGATGGACAGAGAGGAAGTAGTGAATGAAAACTCGCAGTCCGAGCAGGAGGTGCCGCAGCATGGTGAGCAGTTCCTGTGTGGCCAGGACACCGAGCAGCCAGGAAAGGCCAAAGGAGCGGAAGCCGTGGCAAAAGAGGCTCTGCAGGGGCAGCCCCAGGAGGCAGTGGGTGGCCTGCAGGAAGAGGTGAGCTCTGTGTGGAAGGGTTAAACTCCGCTTAACGGTCCTTGTGCTGGAGGGACGGTTCAGTGGCTGGAGGTGGGGACCTCTGCTTGAGGACTTGCTCTCCAGATGTGAGATGGAGAGGGACTCCTTTGGCCACAACTGCTCTAGCTTCCCGGCTGCAACATTAGATAAAGCTAAACTGGCAAGGGGGTATCTTGATGATCTCTGGCTTCCCCTCCAGCCAATGCTGGGGGGAGGGGGGGAACAAGGCTCCTTTTTCTCAGCTGTCTGAGGCCAGGTCTTTTGCTTCTACAGGTCTCTTAAGTTCCCTTGATCCCGACATCTTCCCCAGCAGGCCTGTATGTAGCCTGTTCCACTTTCTCACTCGCTGAGGTGGCCTCTTTTCTCGTAGCACGCGGGTGTGGGAGAGGCGGCTTTCCCGGGTGGGCTGGCTGAGAGAACCCGAGGGACATTTTGGCACGGCTGATTTCTGGGAAGAGAGTTGGAATCTGGGTGTTGTGAAGAATCAACCCTTTTTGGAACATGGTGCGGGAAGTGCGCAAAAAGCTTAGCAGAATCCCCTGGGTGTCATCACCACCTTCGAAGGAATTGCCCCATGGGCACCATCAAGCGAAATGACCAGGAGGATTTTGCAACGCTTGTTCTTTTTCTCCCCACAGGCCAAGCCCAGAGCCAGTGTGGCTGTTACTTCATCCACCGATCATCTCCCTTGGCTCTTGAAAGGCATGCACTGGGTCCCTGGAGCCCCCGATCAGGGGAACAAGCTGTGTCCAGAAGCCCACTTGGCTTTCAGAAATGCAGGGAGGTCTTTGAGAGTCCTTCCTGGGGGAAGGCTCCTGCAAGTTGGAGAGGGTTGAAAATTGTACTTCTGTCTGTTACCCAGGGGTCTTTCTGAGATGCAGCTTGCTGAAGCTGATCGTCACCGAATGTTGAATAAAAATGTGCACACCTGCAAAACAGAAGCGCCCTCTTCTTTCAGTGAGCGCAAAAAGGCAGGGCGCTGCGTGGCTCCTGACGAGAAGTATCGGATCTTGCACCCAGGCGCCGTTTCATTGTCCCCTTTGAGGCTGGCTGCGATATCTGGGATTGCCACCAGAGGGTGCTCTTGTATCAACCAATTCCTCCTGTACCACCAGCCTAGTTGGGAAGGCAGCTGCAGAATTTTAATAGATTCACAGTTGGAAGGGGTCTTGTAGGTCATCTAGTTCAACCCCCACCCAAGCAGGAGACCCTACACCATTTCTGACAAGATAGCAGCCCAGTCTCTTCTAGAAAGCTTGCAGGGATGAAGCTCTCACAACGTCTATTCCATGGGTTGATTGCTCTTATCAGAAAATTCCTCCTTATTTCCAAGTTGAATCTCTCCTTGTTCAGTTTCCATATAATTATTCCTTGCCTGGCCTTCAGCTGCCTTGGAAAATAGTTTGACCCCCATCCTCTGTAGCAGAGCAGACCCTCAGATATCGGAAAACTGCTATCCTGTCTCCCCTGGTCCTTCTCTTCACTAGACTAGCCAGGCCCAGTTCCTGCAACCGTTCATCGTATGTTTTAGCCTCCAGTTTCTTAATCATCCTGGTTGCTCCTCTCTGCACTCTTTCTACAGTCTCATTATCCTTTACAGATTAACAGTTGGAAGGGAGCTTGTAGGTCATCTAGTCCAGCCCATTATCGTCATCTTTTGAATAGCCAGTGAAGTCCCGCTGGCCTTCTTTTGGCACGGGCTGGATGTCCTTAGGTGAGTCATGGAGGGCCTTGCAAGATGACCCTGGAAAGGTCAGAGAAAGCAAGCCCGCATGTAAACGGGAGCCGCTTCCTCCTAAATGGGCAGCTTTCTGAAGGGAGCAACAGCTCATGGGTGTGTCAGGCCTGCTGCCCCTCATTCTAAATGCTTTTTTGACCCTCAAAACGTGGGCAGGGAATTCAGAAGGTGGCTGCTGAGGCAGTGCCTGCAGAGGGGTTTCCTTCTCCCTGTTCCTCCCCTGGGTCTTGGCTCGGGTTCAGCCCTGGGTGCGGTCTTGCCTGGCAGAGAAGCCGTCCCCTCTTCCTTCATTCCTCCTGAACCAGCAGATTGGACAATTAAGGCCTCTCTTAATTCCACTTATCGCTGGTCTTCCTCACAGTTGCTGATTATGGCTTTTAGCTTTTATTGGTTGATTTTACTGCACGGCATCATTTTTCTGTTTTGGAGCGTTTTATGGTAACCTAAATGAAAAACTTGGTACAAAATCCCTCAAGACATGGAACATTTCTCCTCCCATAAATTTTATCTCCCTCCTTGACACACTGATGCAATTAAAGCCAGAGCCAACCACCACATCTTCTGGGGCAGCACATTCCACCCAGATCTTCTCCAGCCCATCGGTTCCAAAGGGTGACCGCAGAACCCTGCCACTGAGAGACGCCGGGAAAAAAATGTATCTGTAGCCGCTTCCTCCTCACAGCCGTTCCTAATTTACAAAACCCCTACCGTGGCTCCTTTTAGCAGACTTCCATTCCCCTCGGCTGGAAAAATAAAACCCAGCGCATGCTTGCCAAGGATTGTGGAGCTAACCCACACTTGGAATTCCATGCTGCACTACACACACACACACAGTGCCGTTGCCTCTCTTCCCAATGTGACCCAAACTTGTTTTCTGTGTGACTGTCCGCAGGGGCTGCGCGCTACGCCAACCTCTGGATGGTCCACTTGAGGGAAATCGGACAGGTTTAGGTACCACGGCATCCTGTCGGGAAATGCCGCTATGTTTCAATCCATGCTCGGTCAGGAGTCACTATCTCTTTCCCACCAAAGAAAGGAATGTGCTAGACTGTCCTAGTTGCTGACCCAACCCTACAATTACGTGGGGAGAACGAGCAACGGATTCTTCCGTTCCAGTGCTTGAGTCAGAAACTGGACCTTGCAATCTGTGCAAGCCTTGGTAAGAAGGGGTCACTCTCCTCCTCACTAGGCCCCCTAAGTTTGTTTTTGCCAAGTCTTAAGCAGAGTCCTGCACAGATATCTAACAGGATCCCTTTTTAAAGGATAGGGACACAGTGGCTAAGACGCCGAGCTTATCGATCAGAAAGCATAGCAGTTTGGCAGTTTGAAATCCCTCATGCCGCGTAACGGAGGGAGCTCCCGTGACTTGTCCCAGCTTCTGCCAACCTAGCAGTTCGAAAGCACGTAAAAACCGCAAGTAGAAAAATAGGAACCGCCTTTAGTGGGAAGGGAACAGCGTTCCATGCGCCTTCGGTGTTTAGTCATGTCGGCCACGTGACCATGGAGACGTCTTCGGACAGCGCTGGCTCTTCGGCTTTGAAATGGAGATAAGCACCGCCCCCTAGAGTCAGGAACGACTAGCGCATATGTGTGAGGGGGAACGTCTACTTAAAAAAAAAATGCACGACTTGCATAGCAGCCCTCGGCGGCAAAATAAATTGTCTAAAAATGGAAAGAATGCGGGGAAAAGATTTACGGTCCAGTATATGTCAAATGCTTCAGGATGCCTATTTTATGAGAGGGGCTGGAGGGAGGAATGGAAATGTGGCTTCTGCTTTCTCCTCAGTTTCTTGTGGGTTGCAACCCTGGGTCCTGCTGAAGTTTTCTACAACTAGAAGTAACAAAATATGGGCCAGAAGATCTAATAGCTTGGTGCTTTGGGGGGTCTGTCAGTCATGGTTTTTGAACCTCAAGCAACTGTCCAAAATGTTTATTTTAAAAAATGCTTTGTAATTGCTATTGGTCTGGGTGGATTTAAACAGGCAGAGACGGGCAGTTGGCTCCCTGGTGTTTATAGGGTGGGGGAAAAAGGACAATTTATCCTCATGAATCCCCCACCATCACCCCCTATCCTTGTTATCTGAACCCATTGTACTTGTGGCTCCATAAAGTGCTGCTCTTTCTTTTTGGCCGAGCTGGTGGCTGCTGAATGGGGGAGAAGTGATTTTGCCCCTCCTTCTGAGCAGCAACTTCTCGGTCCGAGTTCCAGGCATGTGTGAACACCGAGCTTTGCCTTCATCTGTCCTGGTTTTCGGTGGCCAGGAGGGGAGAGCTGCTGGCAATAATAATAATAATAATAACCACATACTCAGCTGCTGTAAAAAAATCGCGCAGACTGATTATAAATTGCGGCACAATTCAGTAGCACAAATGATCCACTGGAATTTGTGCCAAAATTATAATATTAAAACAGTAACAAACTGGTGGGAACATAAGCCTGAAAAAGTCACCGAAAATCAGATGGTCAAGATCGTATGGGATTTTCGTATACAAACGGACAAAATACTAGCGCATAATACGCTAGACATCACACTGGTTGAGAAAAATAAGGTTACAATCATAGACATTGCAATACCAGGTGATAGCAGGGTCGACGAGAAGGAACATGAAAAAATCATGAAATACCAGGTCTTAAAAATCGAAATCCAACGATTATGGCACAAACCAGCAGTGGTAATTCCAATGGTAATCGACACACTGGGTGCTATTCCAAAAGCACTGGAATTACATTTAAAACAGTTAAAACTTGACAAAATCACCATCAGTCGAATGCAAAAAGCTGCACTGCTTGGATCTGCACATATATTATGAAAATACGTTACGACGTCCTAGGCCCCTGGGTGGGGCCCGACTAGTAATCAATGCCAAATCCGGCGAAACAACTGGCAGCTGTGATACAATCGTATAATAATAATAATAATAATGGTCCATTCCATCCAGTGTGTGGGTTTATGGCTGAATTAATAATAACAACATGATAACAATACCAATATATTGTGATTTGCAAATGGAAGTTGAGCGATTGTGGAGGGAGAAACCAGTGGTTGTACCAATAGTAATAGGTACAACCATCCCCAAAGGGCTGCCTGGATACTGGAAAATTTGAATTTATTCGACCTGAATATTCTGATTTTGCAAAAAAAACCCAACAAAAAACCCTCACCTTACTCGCCTATATACTCAGGTGTTACCTTAACAGGTCCTTGGTTGGGACATGGACTGTTAAGTTTTTACCATTTATTGAAGATTAAATCTTTACTAAATGATGATGATGATGTATTAAAAAATGGGGCTCAGGAACAAAGAAGGAGCAAGGCGACACGGATCCCCTCTTCCTGCCTGCTGCTCAAGGGTGTTGGTGGGGAGGAATCCCCAAGTGGGAAGAGCAGCTCCCTGCCTTGTTTCCTTCTCCACTCCCTCTCCCCCCTTAGGTTCCCCAGTCCTTAAAGAAGGCAGCAACCTCAGTGTTGGGGGCCAAAGGCAAGACACACACACACCATTTTCCGGGCTTCCCAGATTGGTGGTCCAGACAGAGTACAGGCTCAGCTTCGGCTGCAGAATTTGCCAGACCAATTCTCGAATACAGCTCATCTGTCTGGAACCCCTATGGCACATTGGACATTAATACAATCGAGCAAGTCCAGAGGTATCTCACGAGAAGGGTCCTTTGCTCGCAACAGAATACCTTAGGCCACCAGGGTTGAAATTTTGGGCTTGGAGAAGCTAGAACTATGCCGCCTTCAGTCTGACTTAAGTGTAGTACATAAAATTGTCTGCTACAACATCCTACCTGGCTACTTCAGCTTCAACTGCAACAACACAAGCACACACAATAGATACAAACTCAAGGCAAACCGCTCCAAACTCGATTGCAGAAAATACGACTTCAGCAACAGAGTGGTCAACGCCTGGAAAGCTCTACCCGACTCTGGGGTTACATCCCCAAACCCCCAAAACTTTGACTGTCTATTGTGGACCTCACCCCATTCCTAAGAGGTCCGTAAAAGGGACGTGCATAATCGCACCAGCTTGCCTACCGTCACTGTCCTACTGTCCCCGTTTATTCGTAACCCATTTACTGTTCGTATTTATGTTTATACTTATATCTGCTATCTGATACATGCTTGACTAAACAAATAAAAATAATTGCCTCTTTTGCTCTGCAATTCTTTGCACCTTTTCCCTTTTTAAGCCCCCCCCCCAACTTTTTTAAGGTGCAGCGCTCAAGTTCATAAGGAGGGTCTCCTTTGAGGCTTTCCCCACCTTTTGCTTTTAACCTCTACAAATGTTTGAAATACAGAGATAGTTCTTTCAGTGTGTCCAGCGAGGATTGGAATACTTGCATCAAAAATAGACATTCTTCCTTGTGGCTTAAATGCTATTCTAGGGAGAGAGAGAGAAAAAGGGAAAGACCTAACTACTGTCAAGACAGGAACATAAATCAGAGATAATTGCATGTTATTGTTTAGAGAGAAAGCAACTGAGAAAAAAAGAAATGGGAGGCCGAGGTCTGCAGCTGATTACAGGGCGGCCTGAAAATCTTGTTATATATGTCCCGTGTCACCTCTTCTAGGAACATGATGTCTCACTAAAGGATTATTCTTAAAAATCTCCCCAAGGAGCTTGAGAGATAAGCATTGTCTGATTGTAACAGATTTGCAGCAAGTATTTTTACAGCACTTAAACCGCAGGGCTCCCATTATAGATTAAGGCGCTCTGTTAGCTTGCAAGGAATGTTGTAGCCGAAGTGAAAGATACGGTCGGGTATTTGGAGAGGTGCTTTGCAACAGCTGGGCTTCGGACACGTTTTTAAGGGAAAGGTGAAAGAATGGAGGCAGAGGAAAAAGAAAGAGATTGCACTAGTTTTCCTTTAAGATTCCATAAGACATGATACTGTTGGAAGAAACGTCCTTCTGAGTTCAGCTGCAAGTGGGGGAAAAGACACTGGAAACATGGAGGCTGCTTGGAAACATGGTTTAATGGTGGACAGGACCACAGGGCTTGAGTTCCTGAACAGAAAAAGGTGTGTGTGTGTGTCACATTCTTCCAGATGTTGGGTGAAGAAGAAAAGAGGCAGAGATGCTGAAAGATGCTGGTTTTGTATTCTCTGTTTGGCCCCACCTCTCTGTTTCCCCGTTCCTGTGTAAGAAATGTATTCTGATTGGTTGTCAGACTCCTATGGGGCCATGCAGGGGCAACACTCTAGGCCAGGGGTGTCCAAACTTGGGAACTTTAAGACTTGTGGACTTCAACTCCCAGAATTCCCCAGCCAGCGGGGGAAGTCCACAAGTCTTAAAGTTCCCAAGTTCCACAAGTTGAAGTCCACAAGTCTTAAAGTTCCCAAGTTTGGACACCCCTGCTCTAGGCTGTGTTTTGAGTCCGTTTGGTTGAGTTCCCAGATGCCATGTGGTGAGTTTCTGCAGAAGGCTAAGCCTACCTTTGTTGTGTAAAGTAAACTAGCTCAGGGCCCCTAATGGCCCATTGACAAAGGTGGGGGCTATGAAGAGCGAGTCTGTTTCCTGCCTAAAAACATTGTTTCTCCTTTTCTGATCCAGGGAAATATCATATTCTGCTCTTTCAATATTTCCCAGGATATTTCATTTTTCTAGGAGAGGGATGAGTGCGAACTTCCTACAATACATTTTCTGCTAAATAAAGTGAAGGCATACCTAAACTTAGGTAAGTAAAACCAAAAGTACACATATAAACTGGGTGAAACCAGGCTTCATAGCAGTGACTTTGAAAGGGATCTTGGAGTCTTAGTGGACAACCAGCTAAATAGGAGCCAGCAGTGTGCAGCGGCAGCCAAAAAAGCCAATATAATCCTAAATTGCATTAACAGACGGATACAATCAAGATCAAGGGAGGTCCTAATACCACTCTATAAAGCCGTAGTAAGACCACACCTACAGTACTACATCCAGTTTTGGTCACCACACTATAAAAAAGATCTTGAGACTCTAGAAAAAGTGCAGAGAAGAGCAACCAGGATAATTAGGGGACTGGAGACTGAAACAGAAGAACTGTTGCAAGAACTGGCCATGGCTAGTCTAGTGAAGAGAAGGACCAGGGGAGACAGGATTGCAGAGTTCCAATATCTTGAGGGGCTGCCACAGAGAGGAAGGGAGTCAAGCTATTTTCCAAAGCACCTGAAGGTCAGACAAGGAATATTGGATGGAAACTGAACAAGGAGTGATTCAGCCTGGAAATAAGGAGGAAGTTTCTGACAGTGAGAACAATCAACCCATGGAACAGAAGTTGCCTTCGGAAGTTGTGGGAGCTTCATCACTTGAGACTTTCAAGAAGAGATTGGACTGCCATTTGTTAGAAATGGTGTAGGGTCTCCTGCTTGAATGGGGAGAGGTTGGACTAGATGATCTACAAGGTCCCTTCCAACTGTCTGTTAAATCCCTCTGTTTGTTTTGCCTCTCTGAATTAAAACGTCACTCTCCTTTACGTCATATATTTAATTTTAGAGGCAGAGTGCCTTCACACTGTTAATTGCAGATAATTTGCCAAGAGCTCAGTATCTCAAACCTATTTCTTGCAGTAACCTGGATAAAGCACTGTTGTCAGATTTTTAGCTTCAAATCTTTTGACCCCTATAGAAATAAATTGAAAAAGTGGACAAATCCAATAATATAGATAGCTGCTCTGTTTCTTCAAGACATCTTTCTTGAATTCTGGTGTTACAAACAGTTAATTGGGTAGGTTTCATCTTTAAGTATAATCTTTATTGTCATTGTACTTAAATACAACAAAATTGATCAAGCCTAAAATTGTCAGTTTTATAAAACAGCCATTTTATGCTTTAAGTTCCTCTCCTACATCTAGCATAGATCGTTTTCTACTTTTTAAAAATGTGAATAGAAAATGCCACTAAGATACCTACCAGAAAAAAAAACTGAAAAATATGTCGAGGCTAACTAGCCATAGTAAAATGAACATCCATTTAAATGGGTCTTTGTCTAATGTAATCTCTTTGGACATCTATTTTTCTACACGGCAGTGAATACACACACATACACACAATTTTTATGGCCACTCATTGCAGTCGACTATATACATACAGGCACATGTGTTTTGAATGTACATGTATAGATATAGGGACTAGTGTGTTGTACTAGTAACTTCAATTATGCTTAAGCTATGTTTAAATTAGTAACAACCAATCTTAGATTCAGCTGGGTTTTATTAACTACAGTATATAAAGTAGGAGTTTTAATACTTCAGAAATTGCTGTGTATCTCTATTTTAACTCCCTCCTATCATTATTATGTTTAAATACCTGATAATAACATTTCTTTTCTGTTTCCCATCTTCTATCTGTTTTGTTATTCATGCTTCCATTATTTAGCTCTCTCTCTCTCTCTCTTGGAGACAGAAATAAAGAGGGGAAATAAGGTATATGTATATTAATATATTAAGATATATGAAGGAGCAAGCGGAAGGTTTAGAACTGAAGGGTGGTAGTAAAAGACATGAGTAAATAATATGAAACAATGAAAATGAAATGCAATAGCTATGTGTAATAATACTATGTCCATTTGCATTGAAATGTATTACACTCGGGTGTCACAGCATTCGCGCGTTGATATGTCTAAACAATATAAAATTAAATTAAAACTTGATTTTTAAAAAAGAAAGAAATTACTGTGCGAATAGTAAAGCCAGCAATGCAGGTGCTGGAAACTGAAAGTTGGGCATTCTAATCCTGGCTTGCTGTGACGATATCCCTGTGTAAATTAACTGCTTTCTTAATAGTTTTCCAGAAGCACCTGTGACTGCAGCAGACTTCTCAGTGGGAGGACCCAGAAATGATCACAGCAGGATGACAAGGTGGTTGCAGGTAAGACAGACCTCTATTTATTTATTTATTTGTTTATTTATATCCCACCTTTTATTATGTTTAAAAATAAAGTGGTGAGAGCACACAAGCAAAATTTCCTTCGCCTATTTTCCTCCACCCAGTGTGAAGTGAGTTGGACGGAGGAGGGAGGGAGGGAGGGAGGGAGAGAGAGAGAGAAAGAGAGAGAAAGAGAGAAAGAAAGAGAGAGAAAGAAAGAGAAAGAGAGGGAAAGAGAGAGAGAGAGAGAGAAAGAGAGAAAGAGAGAGAGAGAGAAAGAGAAAGAAAGAGAGAAAGAAAGAGAAAGAGAGGGAAAGAAAGAGAGAGAGAGAGAAAGAGAGAGAGAGAAAGAGAAAGAAAGAAAGAAAGAAAGAAAGAAAGAAAGAAAGAAAGAAAGAAAGAAAGAAAGAAACTGCCCCCAAAGTCACCTAATCCACTTTCATGCCTAAGGCAAGGTTAGAACTCCGGTCAGCTGGCTTCTAGCCTCCTCTGCTTTAATTATTAAACCAAATTGGCTCTTCCGTTTTAGGCTTATTATCAGAAAACAGGGGGGGAGAGGGAAACCCCATGCAAATGCCCTACTTGACATCACAATGCAGGAATCTGCATTGAAGAATTCAAATACAAATCCAGCCTTTTTGTGACAAGGTTAAATGATGCCTTGCTTTAATGTTGAAGCATTAGCACCGCTTGGCTACATCTGATCTCTGTTTGTTTCCCTAACTTATGTATGTATTCCGGTGACTTCCGGTGAGTCATAATGATTTTACTTGGCATTTAGGAAGAAGGAAGTAAAAATGCAAATGTAACACCGTAATGTATCTTCTTTAAATAGTCTACTGTATATACACAAACATAAGGAAAGTCATGTTTTGGTTTCTTACGATATTGAAAGCGCATACTGTATGCAGGGAGTGCATTAATATATGCTAATTCTCTACCAAGATTGGTCAGTCTTCTGCCTTCTGTCTGTCAGAAATAACTCTGATTTATAGAATAGAATAGAATATAGAATAGAATAGAATTAGAATAGAATAGAATAGAACAAATAACTGTGATTTATAGAATAGAATATAGAATAGAATAGAATTAGAATAGAATAGAATAGAACAAATAACTGTGATTTATAGAATAGAATATAGAATAGAATTAGAATAGAATAGAATAGAATAGAATAGAATAGAATAGAATAGAAGAAATGTCCTGGGTTCAGCTCCAAGTGGGGAAAAAGACACTGGAGACATGGAGGCTGCTTGGAAAGATGGTTTTAATGGTGGACAGACCACATGGCTTGAGTCCTGAACAGAAAAGGGGGACCACATGCTTCAAAGATGTTGGGTGAAGAAAAAGGTCGAAGGGCAGAAAGTTCCTGGCTTTATACTCTCTGTTTGGCCCCACCTCTCTGGTTCCTGTTCCTGTGTAAGGAATGTATTCTGATTGGTTGTCAGACTCCCACGGGGCCAAGTTTGAGTTTCCAGATGCCATGTGGTGAGCTTCTCTGGAAGGCTAATCCTACCTTTACTATGTAAAGTAGACCAGGCTTTAATGGCTCGTTGACAAAGGGGAGGGGCAGGAAGCTGCAGGGAGCTACTTTGTCTTTAAAAACATGTTTCTCCCTTTTCACACCCAGGGAAATATAATATTCTGCCTTTTCAATATTTCCTAGGATATTTCACTTTTCTAGGAGAAGGGGGGAGTGCTAACTTCCTACAATAGAACAGAATGAGAAATAGAATTCTTTATTGGCCAAGTGTGATTGGGCACACAAGGAATTTGTCTTCGGTGGATATGCTCTTAATGCAGAGGTGGGTTCTGCCGGTTTGGCCCTGATCAGGCGAATCAGTAGTAGCGGCGCCGGGAGGTTTCCGCCCACCCGCCTGGACGCTTCTGCTGCACGCGAGCGCATGCAGGAGGAGCCCGAACCAGTAGTAAACAATTTGGCAACTCACCACTGTCTCAGTGTACATAAAGAAAAATAAAACAGAATACATTCATCAAGAATCATAAGATCCAACGCTTAATGATAGTCGTAGGTTACTAATAAGCAATCAAATCATACTAGGAAACTAAATAAAACCATATAAATTGTAAAGATACAAGCAACATGGCTCTAGCCATAAGTGTGATAGGAACGATGAGAAGACTAATAGTAAAAGTAATGCAGACTTAAGTGAATAGTTTGACGGTGTTGTTGGGAATGAGTTGTTTAGCAGAGTGATGGCATTCGAGGGGGAAAAACTTCCTTGTGTCTAGTTGTTCTGTTGTGCAGTGCCCTACAGCGTCGTTTGGAGGGTAGGAGTTGAAACAATTTATGTCCAAGATCTGAGGGGTCTGTAGTTATTTTCACAGCCCGTTTTTCTTAGCATTGTGGAATACAAGGATCAGGGTTTTTCCTTTTTTTGTGTGTGTCTGTGCAAGAAACCGATTTCTTATTCTTGTTTGTGGGACCTCTGTCCGCTACTTCATTTACACCAGGAAGATCCCACTCCTTAAGCATGAGGAATGTACGTTCAGAGCCAGGCGACACATTTCTGCTCCAAAGTCTGCCAGTATTTTGAACCCTCCAACCTCTACTTGGATGTTAAATGCCAATGCTTGAGTAAGGGGATTTCTAGAAGGAGTGTTCTGTGAGTAGGTGCCCATCCCATCACCATATATCGCTGGAGAAGGCGTTCTGGGAATTGGGGTATCGAAATGCAGTTTCTGCTCCTAACTTCCAGGCATGCAGGGACAGAGAGCCTGGGATCAGAAGTCAAAACTGACCTTCTGGCCTCTGAAAAAGCAGCATAGCTGCATATATCTCCTTTTTTGTTTTAATAAAGAGGGTGACATTGATATTAAGACAGCAAATGAATCAGAGAAGTGAGATAGAATAGAATAGAATTCAGATTAGAATAGAATAGAATATAGAATAGAATTCAGAATAGAATAGAATAGAATAGAATTCAGAATACAATATAGAACAGAATTCAGATTAGAATAGAATAGAATTCAGAATAGAATATAGAATAGAATTCAGATTAGAATAGAATAGAATTCAGTTAAGATTAGATTAGATTAGAATAGAATATAGAATAGAATTCAGATTAGAATAGAATTCAGAATAGAATATAGAATAGAATTCAGATTAGAATAGAATAGAATATAGAATAAAATTCAGATTAGAATAGAATAGAACTCAGAATAGAATATAGAATAGAATATAGAATATAGAATAGAATAGAATTCAGTTTAGATTAGATTAGAATAGAATATAGAATAGAATTCAGATTAGAATAGAATAGAATTCAGAATAGAATATAGAATAGAATTCACATTAGAATAGAATAGAATATAGAATAAAATTCAGATTAGAATAGAATAGAACTCAGAATAGAATATAGAATAGAATTCAGATTAGAATAGAATAGAATTCAGATTAGAATAGAATAGAATTCAGATTAGAATAGAATAGAATTCAGTTTAGATTTGATTAGAATAGAATTTAGAATAGAATTCAGATTAGAATAGAATAGAATTCTTTATTGGCCAAGTGTGATTGGACACACAAGGAATTTCTCTTTGTTGCATAGGCTCTCAGTGTACATAAAGCAAAATAAAATAGAATACATTCATCAAGAATCATAAGATGCAACACTTAGTGATAGTCATAGGTTTCTAATAAGCCATCAAATTATACTAGGAAACAAATAAAACAATATAAAATTTAAAGATACAAGCAACATGGATATAGCCGTAAGTGGGAAGAGATGGGTACTGGGAAGGAAGAGAAGAATAATCGTAATGCAGACTTAGTAAATAGTTTGACAATGTTGTGGGAATTAGTTGTTTAGCAGAGTGATGGCGTGCAGTGCCCTACAGCGTCGTTTTGAAGGTAGAAATTGAAACAATTTATGCCCAGGATGTGAAGGGTCTTGCTGACTCGTGCAGCATACAGGTCCTCAATGGAAGGCAGGTTGGTAACAATTGTTTTCTCTGCAGTTCTGATTATCCTCTGAAGTCTGCGTCTTTCTGGTTGGGTTGCAGAGCCAAAGAATAGATTTTTACTCAGCCGTCTCAATGGAGTTCTGTTATTAAAAGCTGTATGCTTGCTTAAAGTTGTTAGCTTAAAACTGATCTCTGTGTGTCAGTCTAATATACTTGTCACTGAAACGTTGGTACCCCAGCGAATGAAAATGTTTGCTTCAGCATTTCTCAGAGAAGACAGATGTGTCTATGGAGTCTTAATAGCTGAAATCAGAGCAGAGTTGGGGGGCACTGTCAAAGGGGAAGCAGGGCGTGGTCAGAGCCAGAAAAGGAGAAACCATCTTGTCATCTCACTGGAGGCATATTTAGATCTACAAATATTCACCTGGGTGGGCTTTGGTTGGACAATGATATATCCCTTTGTCTGAGTGACAGAGCTTTGAAGGCATCGAGCTATTTTTTTCCAGTGGTTTTTTTTCCAACTGGTTTCCCCAGTTGCAATGGATGGCAGTGAAGGTTGGACCATAAGAAAGGGTGAGCGCCGAAAAATGGAGGCCTTTGAACTCCGGTGCTGGAGAAGACTCCCGCGAGCCCCTTGGACTGCAAGGCGATCCAACCGGTCAGTCCTAGAGGAGATCAACCCTGGCTGCTCTTTAGAAGGCCAGATCCTGAAGAGGAAACTCAAGTAGTTTGTCCACCTAATGAGAAGGAAGAAGGACTCCCTGGAGAAGAGCCTCATGCTGGGAAAGATGGAGGGCAGAAGAAGAAGGGGACGGCAGAGAAGGAGGTGGCTGGATGGAGTCACCAAAGCAGCAGGCGTGAACTTAAATGGACTCCAGAGGATGGCAGAGGACAGGAAGGCTTGGAGGAACGTTCTCCATGGGGTTGCGATGGGTCGGACAGGACTTCGCAACTAACAACAAGCTATTTTGTTCTTTGGGCTATAAGAGCTGGTTTTTTTTTTGCTTTGTTTTGTTTTACGGCAAACTTTCCTTATCCCTTCTGGCTCAATAATGGCTAAAAGAAAACTCAAGAGTGCAGTTTTGGAAATGAAGTTTTTGGCTACAGATCCGTCTGCAATAGGAATCTTAGTTGTGTGGAGGCTGCTGAGTAGAAAGAGACATGGTTACGGTGAAATCAGCTAAATGAGCTTCTGTAGCCTACTTCTAATTGTATGTGTTAGTTTTGCATGGCAGGAATGATGCTTTGTAATAAAGCAACATGGGAAGCTGCTCCATCTCTTAGTCAGTGTAATGAACAAAACACTTTGTTGCCTTGGAAAAAAAAACCACAATTACTCATTTCCTCTACCTTTCTCCTTCCCCACACCTTAGTAGACTTTTTGTGTGGGGAAGAACTGTATTACACATTTCTTAGTAAACAAAATGCTTAATTTGTACTTTAGGTTAACTAGAGAACTCTTTTGTTGTTGTTTTTGATCCTACACACCACCTGCAGGAGAAAGACGGTGTGCCAAGGGCTCATCTTTCAAAAGAGTTTGATGTAGACTGTCTCAGTTTCCATTCTTCTCTTCCCTTCCCTTCTCCCTTCTCCCTTCCCTTCCCTTCTCTTCTCTCCTCCTCATTTTCCCTTCTCTTCTCTTCTCTCCTCCTCCTCCTTTCCCTTCCCTTCCCTTCTCTTCTCTTCTCCTCCCTTCCCTTCCCTTCTCTTCTCCCCCTTTCCCTTCCCTTCTCTTCTCCCCCTTTCCCTTCCCTTCTCTTCTCATGCATTGTTGACTTTGGTTTTCCCAAAACTGCCTGCCTCTTTGAATCTCCTGCAGAGAGATTCAGAATATCATGGGCAAAGGGATGAGATAATTGGTCTCTGGATTTAGTTAGTTAGTTAGTTAGATAGTTAGTTAGTTAGTTAGTTAGTTAGTTAGTTAGTTAGTTAATCAAACATGTATGAGATAACAGGCATAAGTAGAAACATGGACATGAACACAGGAAATGGGTTTGAATAAATGGGGACAGTAGGACAGGGACGGAAGGCAGGCTGGTGCACTTATGCATGCCCCCTTTACGGACCTTTTAGGAATGGGACGAGGTCCACGCTAGAAAGTTTAAGGTTGAAGCTTTGGGGGTTTGAGGATGTAACAACAGAATGAGATAGAGAATTCCAGGCATTGACCACTCTGTTGCTAAAGTCATATTTTCTGCAATCAAGTTTGGAGCGGTTTACCTTGAGCTTGTATCTATTGTTTGCCCGTGTATTATTGAGGTTGAAGCTGAAGTTGTCGTTGACAGGTAGGACGTTGTAGCAGACAATTTTGTGTACTACGCTTACGTCAGACCTTAGTCAGCGCAGTTCTACGTTCTCCAAGCACAAAAATTCGACCCAGTTGTCATAAGGGGATTCTATTGTGAGCAGAGGAGCAGAGGACTCTACTCGTGAAATACCTCTGGACTCTCTCAATTGTATTATTGTCCGATAAACAGTGTGGATTCCAGGCGGACGAGCTGTATTCGAGAATTGGTCTGGCAAAGGTTTTGTCTGCCCTAGTTTGCAGTACAATGTTACCGGAGAAGAAGCTTCGGAAGGTTAGGTTATGAGCAAAGGGATGAGAGAAGTGGTCTCTGCATTCAGTTTGAAATCGCGGCATGAAATTGCATGAGTACAATCCTGCACCCAAGGAAATCTTGCTCTAAATCCATGATTTTTTCTATGTAATCCCAGTTTCGGGAGATGTTTGGAGATTCCTTGATGCCTTTTCTTTTGAAGGAAAACCTACTTTTCCTTCAGATGCCGTCGTTTTTTGTGCAACTGTGAGATTGGGGAGGTGCCTTCTTCATCCTTCTGAAATTTCTCTCTTGTTGCGTTACTGGTTGAGAATCCTGCCCCTGCCTGTGTTGGTGCCTGATGGACAAACTTTGTCTCACTCCCCTAAAGTGAAGGGCTAATACAATAAATAAAAGGTAATTAAAAAGTATATCACCAAGGCGCCTGTCTGCCAAGGAGCACAAGCCAAGGAGGTGAATCACAGACAGGTGGATCAGGGCCAAGTTGAGGGGGAGGTGAACAAGGAAAAGGAGAGCACGCAGCGAGCAAATTCCAAGATCCCGAAAGGCTGAAACTTCCATTCTTCAGGTGCTGAACCCTGGCTTAGTAGCTTTCCAAGAAACGATGATTTCTTCCCTTTTATTTCCTTGGGACAACGGATTTCTCTTAGCAATTAGATTTCAAGTTGGCTATCTCTCTCTCTCTCTCTTTTTTTTTTTTTCTCTTTGCGGTAGAAAATGTCACAGATCAAGCCATTTCCTTTTGCCCAGATCCCTGCTCATTTCGGATTGGCTCTTTCCCAGGGGAACGGCTGCTGGACTTCCTTTCTCAGCCTCCTTGTGGAAAAAGGACATTTTGTTTTCATGCTTCGGCCTTACAGAGGCCTCCGAGAATTGGCCTTCTTTTTTTTTTAAGCCGGGCTTTTAAAAATGCTCTGAGCCTGACCGCGAAAAGCTGCTTTCCTTTGAAATAACAGAGCCAAGGGTTTGAGAAGAAGGATTCCACGGATTGATCTGGTCCCCAATAATATGCCACAGATTTGTCCAATTAATGTGTCCTTTGAACAAGCTCTCAGCATTCCAAATAATGCACAAATAGAAAGCAGAACTCCAAGGCAGATAGATTCCTCAAAGGACAATTTTATTGGATGCATCGTATTGGCACAGGCTGGTGAAAACTGACTCTGAAACTTCCTGTAGTTTTCACCTAATTGAAAGCGAAAGTTTTCCCCCTTTCCCCATGTCATCAGTCACATGGTCCAATCAATATGCTGGCCAGTTGCTTGGTTACTTCACTCCTCCTCTACCAGCCCCCTGTTGGAATGACCTTGGTTCCCACAGGGAAATGTATTATTTTGACTACAACCCCCCCCCCCCAGCTAACTATTTCCCTCCCGTCTACACACATTGGATATTATAATGGAGAAGGTGAGTGAGAAATCGGAACCGATCCAGAGGAGAGGAACCAAGATGACAAGGGGCCCGAGAGGAAAATCTTAGGGGAGAATCCTTAGAAGCCTCAGAGATGCTTATCCTAAAAACGGAAGGCTAATTGGAGACGGGATAGCTGCTTTCAAGTATCTAAAGGGCTTGCATGTAGAGGAGGAGAGCTGCATAATGTTGTTCCAGGTTTAAGTTCCGGGGGATCCGGGTTTAATGGGACATTTCCTAAGGGCTCCATCTTTTCAACAGTGGAACAGAATGTCTTGGGGAGTTCTGGGTTTTCCTTTGCTGGAGCTGTGGTCCGGCAGCAATATGCCCAACCGTCAGGAATGTCACAGCAGTGAATTTCTATACCGGGCAGGGTTGGATTAGATCAGCGGTCACCAACTGGTTGTCCGCGGACCACTGGGGATCCCCAAGAGAATGTTGGTGGTCCGTAGAAAAATTATTTGCATTTTTTATATTGCGCTAAATCGGGGGTCCTCAAACTACGACCCCTGGGACGGATACGTGCAATGAAGGCTTGTGTTGCTGCAGAGAGTCTCCCCCTTCAGGGTCTTTTTGTGCTGGTCGGAGGGGGGCAGAAATCCTGACTTGGGGTCTGCTTCGGCCTCCTGGTGGGGGGCTTTGGGCGAAGGCTGGAGGGAAGAGCCGCTGATGGCAAAGAGCCAGAGGGCCTCGTTCCAGTGGGGCTGCAGCATGGCCTGGAACTGGCTGACCATCTCAGCCCGCTGAGCCTCCAGGCGCCGGCACCTGGCCTTGCACTCCTGCAGGTCTAACCCTCTGCTTGGAAAGCCTATGCTTCCAGTCCTCAGTGAGGTGCTTCTGCTGAGCCTCCTTCTCGGTCAGATCCAATTTGAACTGAGCTGTTTTGCCAACTCTTTCTCCTGGGGGCTGCTTAGCTCCAGCAACTGCTTCCTGTTGGGGCCCTAAGGAGCCCAGGTGGGCAGGCGAGGAGAGGCTGAGAGGGGAGGGGCGAGTAGAGGCCGGTGAGGTGCCCCTCGACGTGAGTGACATTGAGTGGGCCATGCCCAATCAGTCACATGACCACCTAGCCACGCCCACCCAGCCGGCCATTGGACAGATCCTATTAGTAGTCCGCGGGATTTAAAACGAATTTCAGTGGTCCCTGAGGTCCGAAAGGTTGGGCTAGATGATCTTCGAAGTCTCTTCCAACCCTTACGCTTTATGATTCTTTGAATGATGAGCCATCTTTTTTTCCACGGGTTATCTCACGCCTCCCTCTTGGGCTGCCCTGTTTATATTTTGGATTAAGATTACCTACCGTAATTATAACGATGTTAATGCATATGCTTGCTTTAAAGTTTTTATGTCTGGTTGCTGGCAGCCCTTTGCAAACAAGTAATGAGAGATCACAAAGGGGCCAGTGTGATGGGATTAAACATTCTTTACCTGGGAGTAGGTATGACTCAGCCAAAAGCTTTGTTAGCAATGAGGTCACCGTGCTAAAATGAGCGAAAGGAAGAATGGAATGGAATCCAGGAAGTTGTCTAGGGTAGAAGCGGATTCATAGAACTTGCTGTTCTTTTAAGAGGAGTCACATTACAGATCTACCTTTTAGCTGCAGGCCATTTGTGTGTTTGGGGGAGGGGAAGCTGTAGTAAAGTTGAAATAAGTAGCTACACCCGAATCTATAAAGATGTCAGCCGTTCCTAGGAAGCCAATCGTCACGAAGAAGGACACTTTCATTGTACGGCTATAATGGCAGAATCTCGCATGCCTGAACGAACTTCCCTCCTCCCTCTCTCTATCTTCATAAGAACCAGAGAGGTCTTGTCTGAGATGTTTGTTGTGGTTGTTAGTTGCGAAGTTGTGTCTGACCCATCGCAACCCCGTGGAGAACGTTCCTCCAGGCCTTCCTGTCCTCTGCCATCCTCTGGAGTCCATTGATGTTCACACCAACTGCTTCAGTGACTCCATCCAACCACCTCATTCTCTGCCGTCCCCTTCTTCTTCTTCTGCCCTCCATCGTTCCCAGCATGAGGCTCTTCTCCAGGGAGTCCTTCTTCCTTCTCATCAGGTGGCCAAAGTCTTTGAGTTTCCTCTTCAGGATCTGGCCTTCTAAAGAGCATTCAGGGTTGATCTCCTCTAGGACTGACCGGTTGGATGGCCTTGCAGCCCAAGGGACTCGCAGGAGACTTCTTCTCCAGCATCAGAGTTCAAAGGCCTCCGTTCTTTGGCGCTCAGCCTTCCTTATGGTCCAACTTTTACAGCCATCCATTGCAACTGGGAAAACCATCGCCTTGACTAAAAGCACTTTTGTTGGCAGGGCGATGTCTCTGCTTTTTAGGATGCTGTCTAGATTTTCCGTAGCTTTCCTCCCCAGGAGAAAGCCTCTTTTAATTTCTTGGCTGCAGTCCCCACCTGAGGTGATCTTGGAGCCCAGGAAAATAAAATCTGTCACTCCCTCCATTTCTTCCCCATCTATTTGCCAGGAATCGAGAGGGCCGGATGCCATGATCTTAGTTCTCTTAATGTTGAGTTTCAAGCCAACTTTTGTACTCTCCTCCTTCACCCGCATCAAGAAGCTCTTTAGTTCCTCTTCACTTTCTGTCATTAGAGTGGAATCATCTGCATACCTGAGGTTGTTGATATTTCTCCCGGCAATTTTAATTCCAACTTTTGATGCGTCTAGTCCCGCCTTCCTCATGGTTACTCTGCATATAAGTTAAATAGGCAGGGCAACCGCATACAGCCTTGCTGGACTCCTTTCCCAATTTACCCAGGTTATATTCCTGCCCCGGAGTCAGTTCCCCTTTACTCAACTGTTGTGTTCTCGAGAGCGTCTTTTTCTCCAGTCCCTCAAGGCCATTGCCTTCACCCGGGGCAAGGGGGCGGTTTATAAATCGAATAAATGAAATGAAATGACCCTCCGACTCAGGCAGCAGGGCTGAAGGCAGGCAGGCAGGCAGGTGTTTGATGGCCCTTAGAAAGGACCAGGCTGTTTGGAATGTGAGTGCTGACTAACCGGAAGGAACTTTAGAGGTCATCTAGTCCAACCCCCCCCCCCACTCAAGCGGGAGACCCTACACCATTTCTGACGAATGGCCGTCCAGTCTCTTCTTGAAAGCCTCCAGGGATGAAGCTCTCAACTTCCGAAGGCAACTTCTATTCCATGGGTTGATTGTTCTCACTGTCAGAAAATGTCTCCTTATTTCTAGGTTGAATCTCTCCTTGGTCAGTTTCCATCCATTATTATTCCTTGTCTGACCTTCGGGTGCTTTGGAAAATATCTTGACCCCCTTCCTCTCTGTGGCAGGCTAGCAGAGTCCCCCGATGTTAGGGAGTTCTTAAGTTAAAATTTAACCACAGAGGTTGATTAACCTCTTTAACCTTATCTTACAATGGACCTTATGCTCTTTATTTATTGACTCCAGAATCTTCCAAGTCTAGACGTCGTACTGACTGGCCCTGTTTTCGGTCAGCCTTAATTGAAGGCCCTGTTCCATTCTTGTTTTCTCTCTTCAGAAGCAAGAATTTGATTGACAGAGATAACTGGGCTCCTCATTAGCATTGCCTTTCAGGAGAAACGTAACCTAGTAGTAACCTAGCTAGTAGAGAAGCACAATTCTGAAGACCAGTCACTGGCAAGGGGCTCACTTCGCCTCCTGAGACATACTGTATTTTTCGGAGTATAAGACGCACCTTTTTCCCTCATAGAAGAGGCTAAAAATCTGGGTGCGTCTTATATACTGAATACAGCATTTTTTTGTCTCCTAAAGGCCATGCAGAGCCTTTAGGAGCCTTGCAGAGTGCTCCTGGGGGCTGGGGAGGGCAGAAATGAGCGAAAACTGTGCCTTTTTTTGCTCCCCCCCCCAAGGAGGACTCTACAAGCCTCCTAAAGGCTATTTGTGCCCTTTTTTTGACAAAAAACCCCCCCGGGAAAAATAGATCATTTTGGGGAGGTTTGCAGAGTGCAAAAGCTTTTTTGTAAAAATGTGCCTCTTTCAAAACCTTGGTGCATCTTATACTCTGAAAAATACAGTAACCATCCCAGTTAGTCTTTTCTCCCTACACACCAGTGGCTGGACTGAGCTATTTTAGGGCCAGTTAACTGGATCAGAGTGAAATGTACCCAAACTCACCAAGTAAATAAATCCCTGCTGTTCTCCCTGGAGGGCTCCCTTCTTCGTTCTGCCAATTCTCTTGGTTGTTAGCAGCCCCACCAAAGCTGGCGCGTCTTATTTTTAGACGGAGTTTGAGCCCCAAGCAAGGCTTCTGCAGTCCTGCACATTTTCATCCAAATATTTGCCTTGGTTTTTGACAATGGAGGAGGGAGATAACGCAGATAGGAATGTGAGACGATTAAGAAAGAGCATGGACCTTCAGTTGGGGGAAAGGCCCCGAGGGAAACAATTCCAACTAGTTGTAGAGATTTCCTACATCGATCTACACGTAGTGCACAAAATTGTCTGCTACAAACGTCCTACCTGTCAACGACCTACTTCAGCCTCAACCGCAATAACACCCGGGCAAACAATAGATGCAAACTCAAGCTTAACCGCTCCAAACTCAATTGCAGAAAATACGACTTCAGCAACAAGAGTGGCCAACGCCTGGAATGCTCCACCCGACCTCCGTTGTTACATACTCAAAGCTCCACAGCTTCAATCTTAAACTGTCCACCGTGGATCTCACCCCATACCGTCTCTGTCCTACTGTCCATTGTGCAGCAGCTGCCAAAAAAGCCAACCCAGTTCTAGGCTGCATCAACAGAGGGATAGAACCAAGATCACGTGAAGTCTTAATACCACTTTATAAGGCCTTGGTAAGGTCACACTTGGAATACGGCATCCAGTTTTGGTCACCACGATGTAGAAAAGATATGGAGACTCTAGAAAGAGTGCAGAGAAGAGCAACATAGAGGATTAGGAGACTGGAGGCTACGTAAAACAGATGAAGAAAGGTTGCAGGAACTGGGTATGTCTAGTTTAATAGAAAGAAGGACTAGGGGAGACATGATAGCATTGTTCCAATATCTCAGGGCTTGCCACAAAGAAGAGGGAGTCAAACTATTCTCCAAGGCACCTGAGGGTAGAACAAGAAGCAATGGGTGGAAACTAATCAAGGAGAGAAGCAACCTAGAACTAAGGAGAAATTTCCTGACAGTTAGAACAATTAATCAGTGGAACAGAAGTTGCCTCCAGAAGTTGTGAATGCCCCAACACTGGAAGTCTTTAAGAAGATGTTGGATAGCCATTTGTCTGAAACGGTATAGGGTTACCTGCCTTGGCAGGGGGTTGGACTAGAAGACCTCCAAGGCCCCTTCCAACTCTGCTATTATATTGTATTGTACTGCATTTATCTGTATTTACTTCCTTTGTTCAAGTTTATGTTCATACCTATACTTGTTATCTTGTACATGTCTGACGAACAAACAAACAAACAAATATTTTATTCCATTGAAAAAGAATGATAATCTTTGGGTCCTCCTTCAGAAAGGAAAACAGCATTACAGTAGCCACAAAAACAGCATACATTCATTTCCAATAGTTCACATTTAATTAACTGATTTCATTTCATTAACAAGAGCCAAGCGAGTACATGTTAGTATTTTGTTCTTCGGGAAAATTCGTTACACCTGCAACCTGTAGAAATCTCTACAACTTGGGAGCAGGTAACCAGTTTTCACCAGCTCATCGGGACATCAAGAGTTCAGCTCGGGGTATTTCTTAAAATTTGCCAATCTCTTCTTCTCATTCCTGCACACGATCTGCTTCCTTCGACTTTACATTTTCTCTTTTTATTGACCGTGCTTCCTTTCACGCTTACCAGACGAGATGGCATCGGACACCAGCAGTACCTTTTTTTTGTCGATTTGTTCTTGATTTGTAAGGGATCGGTCTTATTGCAATATTCCAATATTGCCACTCATCGTATCAGAAACAAGGGAGGTCAAGACGCCCATCTGGATCGGCCCTTTGAGCCACCATATCTTCTAGACAGATTAACAGAGTTGGAAGGGACCTTAGAGGGCATCTAGTCCAACCCCCCACTCAAGCAGGAGACCCTAGGCCATTTCTAACAAATGGCAGCCCAATCTCTTCTTGAAAGCCTCCAGGGATGAAGCTCCCACAACTTCCGAAGGCAACTTCTTTTTTTAAAATATATTTTTATTATTTTTACATTTAAAACAATGCAATACCGCGGAGTCGGAGTGACCATACATTCATATTATGTACAGCTAGTTTCAACCATTAACAGTTAGTCTACTTAATACATTGTCTGACCTTCTGTCCAATCACAATATATACATTTGTTCCAGTCTTGTCATCTTGTCTTATACCAATCATAAAATCTATTCCATACTTCAAAATATTCTGATTCCTCTTTATTTTTAAGTTCCAGAGTGAGCCTATCTGCTTCTGCACAGGCCAACACTTTTCTGATTGTATCAAGCTCTGATGGTGTATTTTCTTTTTTCCAATACTGTGCATAGGTTATGCGCGCTGCAGTTAGTATATGTATAATTAAATAAAGTGTATCTTTCTTATACCCCTCCGGTATTATGCCTAGGAGAAAAGTTTCTGGTTTAAACATAATTTGTTCTCCCACCATTTGTTCTAACCATGATTGAATCATTTTCCAATATTTTTTTGCCTCATTGCACGTCCACCACATATGATAGAAAGTGCCTGGTGTTTTTTTACACTTCCAACAGTTTGTGGCTAAATTTTTGAACATTTTGGAAAGCCGTGCTGGGGGGAGATGCCATCTGTAGAACATCTTATAAAGATTTTCTTTATACGCCGTAGCCGGATAGGAAGGGACCTTGTAGGTCATCTAGCCCAACCCCGGCTCAAGTAGGAGACCCTACACCATTTCTGACAAGTGGTCTCTTCTTGAAAGCCTCCATTGATAAAGCTCCCCCAACTTCCGAAGGCAACTTCTGCTCCATGGGTTGATTGTTCTCACTGTCAGAAAGTTCCTCCTTATTTCCAGGTTGAATCTCTCCTTGGTCAGTTTCCATCCATTATTCCTTCTCTGGCCTTTGGGTGCTTTGGAAAACAGGTTGATCCCCTCTTCTCTGTGGCCATCCCTCAAATATTGGAAGGCTGCTATCAAGTCTCCCCTGGTCCTTCTCTTCACTAAACTAGCCATGCCCAGTTCCTGCAACTGTTCATCCTATGTTTTAGCCTCCAGTCCCCTCATCATCTTGGTTGCTCTTCTCTGCCCTCTTTTTCTAGAGTCTCAACATCTTTTTTATAGTGTGGTGACCAAAACTGGATGCAGTACTCTAGGTGTGGTCTTACTAGGGCTTTACAGAGTGGTATTAGGACCTCCCTTGATCTTTATTGTATCCGTCTGTTAATGCAACTTGGGATTATATTGGCTTTTTTGGCTGCCGCCACAAACCGCTGGCTCATATTTAACTAGTTGTCCACTATGACTCCAAGATCCCTCTCACAGTCACTGCTATTAAGCCTGATTTCACCCAGTTGATGTGTGTAGTTTTGGTTTTCCTTACCTAAGTGTAGGACTTTACTTTTCCCTACATTGAATTTCATCTTGTTAGATAGGGCCCAGGGTTCAGTCTTCACAGTGAGCTTAGCTTGGCTTGATCAAAGCAAGAAACAAAATGGTTCTATGCACCTTTTCATTAAGGCCCTTGTGTATTTATTCTAAAAAAACAAAACAAAAGCCGTCAGAGTATATCCTTGTAAGCAAAGTCGGGTTAAGGCAAGAATGCCGCTATTAGTCAGAAACCAGCGGGGAGGGGGCGTGGGCTGTGGGAGCATGATATTGCTGACTTCCCATTGTTTTTCATATGGAAATGACTTGCCACTTCTCTGCTCCTCTTGCAAAAATTATCTGAATAGCCAGTAGGTACCCTAAAGTGCTGTGATATGCAGAGAAATAGAGGGTGAGCTCTGAGGGAGTTCCATTCCCCCCCCCATGTATTTCTTGGGCGTATTGCAGGGGGAACGTTTTCCCCATGGATGCTGCATTCCTGCAGACTTGCGGCAAACAACAATTTCTGACTGCCTTCAATGGAGGGGGGTTTCCTCCCCCTGGAATACCTTTTGTGTCAGGGTTCCAAATAAGACCCCCAACGAAAGAAGACTCTGAGGTGATAAAAAGAGGGAAAGAGAGAGAGAGAGAGAAGACAGGAGAGAGGGAAGCAGAAGGTAGGAAAAGAGAAGGAGAGAGGGAAGGTGTGGAAAGAGGAGAGGGAGAGAGTAAGAGGGAGTAAGGGGAAGTAGAGAAGAGAGAGGGGGCAGAGGGAAGAAAGGAGGTAGGGAGGAGGAGAGAGGGAGAGGCGAAGGGTTGAAGATGAAACAGACCAAGGCTCAGCAAACTGAAGCTCTGGGGCCACATGTGGCTCTTTCCTCCCTCTGCTGTGGCTCCGTCACCGGTCGGCACCACAATTTTGAGAGGAGCTTCCGGAGGGGGGGTGGGGAGAGAAGCACAGTGCGCCAGGAGAAGACTCTATGGCAAGGGGAGGGTTTTCCAGTTGTCTCCACAATTGATAGGGCTTTCGGTTATGACAGGTAGAGGAAAAGGTACGCCGCGCTAGGAGGAGACTCTATGGTGGGGGAACTGAACTTCCGGTCAGCTCCATAATTGAACAGGGGGCTTCCGGTTAGAATCTTTGTGGGCTCCCGGTGTTTTCTTTACTGTGGGAAACGGGTCCAAATGGCTCTTTGAGTGTTTGCCAACTCCTGAAATAGACTAATAATATGGTGTATGGAAAGCAGAAGAGCAAATAAGAATTGATGGGGCTTGATGGCAAGAGGAATTGATATATCACTGAATATTCAAAAAAAAAAGTTTGTTAAGATGTAATGGTATACTTTGGATTATATGTATGTCAAAAAATTAAAATTAAAAAACTTTTTGGGAAAAAAAGAAAGACAGAAGACTCCAAAGCTTGAAGTTCCTCAAAGTTCCATTTTGTTAGAGATGCCCGATTGGCACATCTGGGAAAACCCGAATCTGAAAGCTTCCAGGTTTCCCCCCCCCAAAAAGAAAGTCCAAGTCCCTCCCCAGCACCCACAGGTCCATCCCACAGTCCAATCAGGCACCGTCCCCAACTGGAGATGCCTCCCAGTCACACCGTCACAGCTGCAGGGCAAAGTGTCCTTGACTCTCTGAGAACGGAATGTTATTTTGACTCTATATCACCCACACTCCATATAATCCCTCCCCCCTCCCTTTTTCCCACAGTAGAAATTGCAGCAGGCATGAAGTCTCAATGAAAAAGATGGTGTCCAGGTCTGACATTTTGGGGAATACAGAAGAAGGAGCCAGTCTCTCCCTGTTCTAGATCGTATTGAGCCCGACATTACAATGCAGCTTCCTGCTTATTTGCAGAAAGTGACAGGATGCCGACCTCCGTGCTGATAATTAAACGGACGGCTCCACAACTTGAATTAGGATTAAAAAGTGGAATGGGGGTAAAACGGAATCAAAATTAACTTGGGGGAGAGTGCTGAACCTTAAATATCAAGCTGAATAAAACGAGAGAGCTTGTAGCCATCCGTAATAGTTTAAAGCAGTGGTCAACAACTGATGGTCTGTGGACCACTGGTGGTCGGTGAGAAAATTTTGGGGGGTCCGCAGAAAAATTATTTGCATTTTTTATATTGCACCTAATCAGGGGTCCTTAAACTACGGCCCCTGGGATGGATCCGTGCAATGAAGGCTTGTGTTGCTGCAGAGAGTCTCCCCCTTTGGGGTCTTTTTGTGCGGGGCAGAAGGGGGCAGAAATTCCCACTTGGGGTCTGCTTCAGCCTCCTGGTGGGGGGCTTTGGGCGAAGGCTGGAGGGAAGCGCCGCTGGTGGCAAAGAGCCGGAGGGCCTCGTTCCAGTGGGACTGCATCATGGCCTGGAACTGGCTGACCATCTCAGCCCGCTGAGCCTCCAGGCGCCGGCACCTGGCCTTGCACTCCTGCAGGTCTAACCCTCTGCTTGGAAAGCCTATGCTCCCAGTCCTCAGTGAGGTGCTTCTGCTGAGCCTCCTTCTCGGGCAGATCCAATTTGAACTGAGCTGTTTTGCCAACTCTTTCTCCTGGGGGCTGCTTAGCTCCAGATACTTCTTCCTGTTGGGCCCCTAATGAGCCTGGGTGGGCAGGCGAGGAGTGGCTGGGAGGGGAGGGGCGGGTATATGTTGGTGAGGTGCCCCTCGATGTAAATGACATCAAGTTGGCCACACCCACCCAGTCACATGGCCACCTAGCCACGCCCACCCAGCTGGTCATTAGGCAGATCATATTAGTGGTCAGTGGGACTTAAAATTGGTCCCTGAGGACCAAAAGATTGGGGACCCCTGGTTTAAAGTATATTTTTCAAGATGGCAATAGGATGATTTTCATTGAGAAACTTATTTTAGTTTCCTTCCCCTGCATCGATGCTCTTCCCTGCACCCAAAGAGAAGGATAGAGATTTTTCCATTAAGACATTCATCCCCCGTATAAACTCCCCAAGAAATTGCTTGGGGAGTAATTATGGTTTTAATCAATGCTTTCTCCCCTGGAGTCTTTGTATTGTGAGACGGGTGGCTAAATCATTTGCATAACTTTGCGAGATGCAAACTCGCCTTGACTACTTTGGGAATCGGTAAAACGACAGGCCCGGGCCCCAAGATCACCGCGGATGGGGACTGCAGCCAAGAAATTAAAAGAGGCTTGCTCCTGGGGAGGAAAGTGATGGCAAATCTAGACAGCATCCTAAAAAGCAGAGACATCACCCTGCCAACACAAGCGCGTACAGTCAAGGCGATGGTTTTCCCAGTTTGCAATGGATGGCTGTGAAGGTTGGACCATAAGGAAGGCTGAGCGCCAAAGAACGGAGGCCTTTGAACTCTGGTGCTGGAGAAGACTCCTGCATTGAGTCCCTTGGACTGCAAGGCCACCCAACCGGTCAGTCCTAGAGGAGATCAACCCTGGCTGCTCTTTAGAAGGCCAGATCCTGAAGAGGAAACTCAAATCCTTTGGCCACCTGATGAGAAGGAAGAAGGACTCCCTGGAGAAGAGCCTCATGCTGGGAACGATGGAGGGCAAAAGAAGAAGGGGACGACAGAGAAGGAGGTGTCTGGATGGAGTCTCCGAAGCAGTGAGCTTCAATGGACTCCAGAGGATGGTAGAGGACAGGAAGGCCTGGAGGAACGTTGTCAATGGGTCGGTCATGACTTCGCAACTAACAACAAAACGGCAAGGCAATGAATATTCACAGCTTGACTTCCCTGTAGAAAACGTGTGTGAATCTGCAGCTCACTCCCCTCAATTTTCTATCCAGCTTGCTAAAGCTGTTGGGTTTCGTCTGTCTCCTGCCCGCTGTGTTTTCCTCCCTTTAGTTAACGTGGGCGGACGGCTTGCCCACGTTCCCTCCTCTGATCCTCCTGCAGCTTGCGGGCGGTGTGGGCGCTGCCAACGTTTTCTTTAGCATCCACTCCTTTCAAATTTGTCGAGGCAAACACGCCCAACAGCTCCGGTTCTTGTTTCTCAACTCCAGGGTTACACAATCCCCATAAAGACGTGATAGCCTTATCAGCTCGATTGGGGTGGGTGGGAATCACCTGTGGAAATCCCAGGGAGCGATCTGAGAATTGGCCGAGTAGCCGTGTCTCAGGCAAAGAACCAGGCAGGGGCTTGTTCCTCTTGGCATTAGGACAGCGTGGGTAGGGCATCGCTTTCTAACTCTAAATCAGCGTATGCAGACTAATTGGTAGCCTGGATTTCCCAGATATAGCGGCTTATCAGAGTTGCCATCTTTTCCCTCTAGGTTGGCACCTATCGTGGGATTCAAACCTGAAAGTCATTCTGTGCCGCTGTTTGCAAACAGGTACCGTCATGCATTGAACAAATGTTTACACTGTCAGGTGCTGCATGTGTTGTGTTCTGGCAGCAGAGTCTGACATTGAGGAGGGTTGGGGAGGAGCATGGGCCGGTCCTGGAATCTGGGGAAGGCTCTGATGAGGGCTCTGTGTCGGAGGCAGAGAGGGGGCCAGAGCCATATGCCAGTTATCAGCTGCCTTCAGAGGCAGACATCAGTGAGGCAGAAGAACAGCTGGAGCCTGTTCCCAGTGTGTGCGTGTGAAGGGATGAATGAAGGGAAAAGCTAAAGAACAGGGGTCAACTTGGGAGTATGGCCACAAGTGGACAATGAATGTCTCCTCCCAGAGGAAATAAAAGAGGAGCGAAAGGGGAGTGGAGTTTGCAGGAGACCATTCGTTCACTTAATTGGTTCCTGACTCTCCGAGACTCCTGGCCAAGTTTTGCAGATATTGACCTGTCAGCTCTCCAAGCCAGAGAAGGTCTGTGACTGTAAATCCTCCTTTGCTGGATGTGAATGAGCAGAATTCACAGTAAATTAATAGAAGGGCTTTTTGTTGGGACAAGAAGTTTGCTTCATGCTCTTGGGAAGTCTCAGTCAGAACAGTGTGACACAAATCCATCCGGCAGGGCCCGGAGCAACACTGTAGACAGGCAGGTCCAAGAAATAGAGAGTCTGTAGCATTAAACCTACCTGGATAGTTCTGATGATGGAGCTGTGCCTCCATGGGACCATGATCATTTCAGGCCGAGTTAGACATGGAGCTTGCTCATTGCGTACGAATACATAGGGATATTCAGAGAGATTCATCCCCCCCCCCATTTTTGTAGTGCTCCATAGGAGAATCTTCTTGATCCCTTCACACCCATCAAGGAAAGTGCAATTTCTCTGTCGCACATAAGACAACAAAAAATCTAAACTTGAATATTCAGATATGGGAACCAAAACGAGCAAATGTTGCCAAGAAATTGATGAAGAAATAGGGCTGCCTGGTGAGCTCCTTTTATTTCCAAACTAGGTTTTGTGGTTGAGACCTGACAGTTTCCATGGTTGTGTGTGTGTGTGTGTGTGTGTATGTGTATATGTATATATGTATATATGTGTGTGTATATATATGTGTGTGTGTGTGTGTATGTGTGTTTATGTGTATATATATGTGTGTATATATATATGTATGTATGTGTATGTATATGTGTGTGTGTGTGTGTGTGTATGCTGGTTTTGTTGTATTCGGGTCTTTTCCCGTGTAAGATATGTGTAAGAGTAAGATATGTGTAAGAGTAAGATATGTGTAAGAGTAAGGTTCTACATTTAGGCAACAAAAACGGAATGCACAGGTACAGTATAGGTGTTACCTTGCTCAACAGTAGTAACTGTGAAAGGGATCTTGGAGTCCTAGTTGACAACCATTTAAATATGAGCCAGCAGTGTGCAGCAGCTGCCAAAAAAGCCAACCCAGTTCTAGGCTGCATCAACAGAGGGATAGAATCAAGATCATGTGAAGGGTTAATACCACTTTATAAGGCCTTGGTAAGGCCACACTTGGAATACGGCATCCAGTTTTGGTCGCCACGATGTAAAAAAGATGTGGAGACTCTAGAAAGAGTGCAGAGAAGAGCAAGAAAGATGATGAGGGGACTGGAGGCTAAAACATATGAAGAACGGTTGCAGGAACTGGGTATGTCTAGCTTAAGAGAAAGAAGGACTAAGGGAGACATGATAGCATTGTTCCAATATCTCAGGGGTTGCCACAAAGAAGAGGGAGTCAAACTATTCTCCAAGGCACCTGAGGTAGAACAAGAAGCAATGGGTGGAAACTAATCAAGGAGAGAAGCAACTTAGAACTGAGGAGAAATTTCCTGACAGTTAGAACAATTAATCAGTGGAACAGAAGTTGCCTCCAGAAGTTACGAATGCCCCAACACTGGAAGTCTTTAAGAAGATGTTGGATAGCCATTTGTCTGAAACGGTATAGGGTTTCCTGCCTAGGCAGGGGGTTGGACTAGAAGACCTCCAAGGTCCCTTCCAACTCTACTATTGTATTGTATTGTATAAGTATATATATGTGTGTGTATGTATTTATATACGTATGTGTGTGTGTGTGTGTGTGTGTGTGTGTATAAAGTAATATGTATGTATATACATATACATATACATACATACATACATATATATAAACAGTACTCTTAGATCATACTTTGGAGATCAAATTTCTAATTCCTTTGGAAATCGGATGAGGAGGAAGCCATGGCCACATTAGCAAAGGCTGCTGCTCCTTTATTATGTGGTAAGGTTCCCCTCGCACATAAGTGCTAGATGTTCCCGACTCTAGGGGGCAGTGCTCATCTCTGTTTCAAAGCCAAAGAGCCAGCACTGTCCGAAGACGTCTCCGTGGTCATGTGGCCGGCATGACTAAACGCCAAGGGCACACGGAATGCTGTGACTTTCCCACCAAAGGTGGTTCCTATTTTTCTACTTGCATATTTTATGTGCTTTCGAACTGCTAGGTTGGCAGAAGCTGGGACAAGTCACAGGAGCTCACTCCATTACGCGGCGCTAGGGATTCGATTACGTGGTACATGGTATTGCATCATACCTTGCTCCACTTAGCTATCTGAAGTCTACTACTGGTATTTTCCCATTCTATGCCCCTCATTTCCTCCAACTCAGATTAACACACCGGAAAAGAATAAAAACATTTTATTCAAGCGAGAGAATTATTTATGCCCAAACAAAAGTAAAATTCTTCTTTTTTAAAAAATACGCATTATGTTTAATATTGAAACAGTTCTCTTTTTTAAAAAAAGTAATAAATATAAAAATAAATTAATATTAATCATGAAATATTGATATGAAGGAAGAATTAACTGTCTGAGAAGTCAAGAGTGCATTCACGAAACGCAGTTTGGAAGGAAGGGGGAATAAATAAATACTAAGTTAACTTTGCAAAGAACGGTCTCTGGATGACTCATGGCAAACCACGGTTAAGGTTAAGGCTTGTGCAGAGTCCGTGGGCGGCCTCTTGGAAGTGCCAGATTAGGTTTCATTAAAGAATAAAAGAGTCAAAAAATATAGAAGGGAAATTCTTCGATGCCCGAAGAGCAGCAAAAATCAAGAACGGGAGATCCTGTTCTTAACTATACTGCTTGGCCTTCTCAATGTGCCTGATGCTCATCGGATTAAAGCTAAAGCTTACCTTCTTTTATATCAGCTATAAATATGGACTCCTCCACTTTTAATATCAAAGGGAAAAAAACCTATAGCACTGATGGAGAACCTTTTTGGCACCAAGTGCCCAAACAAGAATGGGAATGCATGCGCACGTGCCGGAGTGCCAGAAACCTGAAGAACAGCTGGTCGGTGCACATGGGCGCACCGGACAGCTGATCTTTGGGTTTTTGGCACGCGCATGTACGCCAGCCAGCTGGTCTTCACACACGGTTGAGCACCCAAAATCCAAAGACCAGCTGGCGCGCGCATGCCTGTTTTTTGGCTGGTTTGGGGCCATTTTCAGGCTGTTTTTCTGGCTGTTTTCAGGCTGTTTTTCAGCTACTTTTTGGGCTGTTTTCAGGCTGTTTTTTAGCCACTTTTGGGCTGTTTTCAGGCTGTTTTTTTAGCCACTTTTTGGGCTGTTTTCAAGCTGTTTTTAGCCACTTTTGGGGGCTGTTTTCAGGCCATTTTGTAGCCACTTTTTGGGCTGTTTTCAGACCGTTTTGTAGCCACTTTTGGGGCTGTTTTCAGGTTGTTTTCAGGCTGTTTTGGGGGCATTTTAAGCCACTTTTTAGTCATTTTTCGAGTCCGAAAAATGTCCTGAAAAACATCCCCAAAATGGCCCCAAAACAGCCCCCAAATGGCCCAATTAATACCCCCAAATGGCCCCAAAACATCCCAAAAAACACCCCCCAAATCTCCCAAAAACAGCCCCCAAATGGCCCAAATAATAGCCCCAAAACAGCCCCCCAACACCCCTTAAAACAGTCCCCAAATGGCCCCCAAATGACCTGTTTTTCGGGCCATTTTCCAGTGCTTTGGCGCCTGTGAAGAGCAGCTGGGCCAGAAACCAGAAGAACAGCTGGCAATGGTGCATGTGCCGACAGAGAGGGTTTTCCGTGCCATCTCTGGCATGCGTGCTACAGGTTCGCCATCAGGGCCCTAAGATATTTGAATGTGAAAAGGAGGAGCGGGCGTTTGTTTCAGAGGAGTGTGGCACGCCAGCGGTGGACTGATGATCTCAAGTTGCAGTCGTCAAGGGTTTTGGGGGGAAGAAAAGGGACGAAAGAAGGGGTGTGTGGGAGGAGGTTTTTTTTTTACAAACATTCAGTAGCCTGAGGGTCTTTCCAGGCAAGACTTGTCAGGCTGGCAGGATGCCACGTGGCCGCTCTGTTTCAAGGAATAAGGCACTGGCCTGGACCATCAAATGCCACCTTGGCGTCTCCAACGAATTCCTCAGAAGACAGGCAATAAATACAAGGCTGTGAAGCGAGGGTGGGGGAGAGAGGCACTAAACTGCCAGCGTCTTTGGTGAGGAGGGGTCCCGTTGATGCTCCACTTCAAGTATACACCAGGAAGTCTGTTTTGTGAATGGTCCTAGGCTGAGAGCAAGCAAAGAACGGAAGCCACGCAGAGGGCCACGGGGCTACCAACAACCGGATTACAATTTCTCCGGCTCAAATCGGAATACCAATGGTGGTGACTTGTTCTTTCAGTCCTAGGAGGCTGTAGGCAATTCGCTTCTGGTGTCCTGGTAGACGCACGCCGATTTTCTTGATGTCCCTGGCGACATGAAGAAGAAAGAGACGGAAAGAATTAGTGGGGTGGGGGGGGAATCTTGCTTTTTTTCAGACCCATTGGGTCGCTTCTTTTGTCAAACTAAAGGTAAAGGATCCCCTCGCACCTATGTGCTAGTCGTTCCCAGCTCTAGGGGGCGGTGCTCATCTCCGTTTCAAAGCCGAAGAGCAGCGCTGTCCAAAGACGTCTCCGTGGTCATGTGGCCGGCATGACTCAACGCCGAAGACGCACAGAACGCTGTTACCTTCCTACCAAAGGTGGTCCCTATTTGTCTACTTGCATTTTTAACGTGCTTTCGAACTGTTAGGTTGGCAGAAGCCGGGACAAGTCACGGGAGATCCCTCCGTTAGGTGGCGTTAGGGATTTGAACCGCCAAACCGTCGACCTTTCTGATCGACAAGCTCAGCGTCTTAGCCACTGAGCCACCTTTTCCTTTAAAATAGCCGACCGCAATATGTAATAATTTGGGGTATTTTGTATATTATAGCCTCTGTGGAATGGGATTGTCAACTCCCCTTAAAGAGATCCCAAAAGGCCAGATATCCCGCTGCACTTAATAAGCCTCTCTTGCTTTTCTGGCGGCATAAAACGGCTTAATTATAGGGTAGGTCTTTGGAACCTTCGCTCCTAAGAAGACAGCGGGCAGAGCAAATGGAATTTGCTGTACTGCATTTTTTTTAGGGGGGGAGGGGGGGAGGGGGAAAGTCATAGTTTCATCCTCCTTTAATGTGAACACACGACATTCTCGTACACAGCCACCCCTAAGTGCATTTTGTAAAGGAAAATGAAATAGAAACTCATCAGTGAAGGGAGCACAAATGGAAAAAGGAAGCATGCAAGTACCAAAATTTCCAAGCTACATTCATGTCAATGTCTATGGAGATTCTCAAGTCATCTAGGGCAGGGGTCAGAAATCTGTGGCTCTGGAGCCGCATGTGGCTCTTTCATCCGCCTGCTGTGGCTCCCTTTTGCCAGTCAGCTCCACAATGGATAGGGCTTTTGATTAGGACAGGCAGAGGACGCCGCGCTAGGAGAAGACTCTATGGTGGGAGAACTGGACTTCTAGTCAGCAGAGGAAAAAAAACACCATGCCTAGGAGGAGACTCTACAGCAAGGGGCAGCAATCTGCGGCTCTGGAGCCGCATGTGGCTCTTTCATCCGTCTGCTGTGGCTCCCTTTTGCCAGTCGGCTCCCCAATTGATAGGGCTTTCAATTAGGACAGGTAGAGGACACCGCGCTAGGAGAAGACTCTATGGTGGGAGAACCAGACTTCCGGTCGGCTCCAGAATTGAAGGGGGGGGCTTCCGATTAGGACCTTTGTGGCTCTTTGAGTGTTTAAGTTGGCTGACCCCTGATCTAGGGCATAGATCAGTGGTGGCTAACATTTTTGCCCTTGCGTGCAGAAATCAAGTGTGCGATAGCACACCCACACCCGTAATACAATCCACCCCGCCCCCCCTTGTGCATGCATGCATGTTCCCCCCACGCTCCTCCTCCTTCCTCCTGTGCATGTGCACAATCCCCCCCACGCTCCCCCGAGCATACGTGCAACCCCCGTGGCCCATTTTGGGCCTAGCAGGCCTCCCTGAAACCTCTTGGGACCCAAAACAGGATGCAGGGGAGGGGCACCGTATCCCCCTGCGGTCCCCCTCCCCCATGCATGCGTGCCCATCTCCCGCATGCACGGCAGAGACCTGAAAGTCAGCTGGCCGGCGGGAGGCGTGCAAGCATGCACGGTGGAGCTGAGCTGGGCGATGGCTCATGTGTCTGCAGGGAGGGGTCCGCGTGCCACCTATGGCATGCATGCTATAGGTTCGCCATCATGGGCATTGATTGTCCTATGGTCAACGTTTGGGACATTCATGCGAACAGAAAGGAAAATGGCATGAAGTGTCCCCAGAATGGCTTGGTTAAGAAAGGTGCCTACGCAGAACTTTTGCGCAATGTGCATTTCCTCCTTCCTGCTAAAGGTTATCGTTCATTGGCGAGAGAAGATCTAGTTTTCTGTTTGAAAAGTAGGACAAAGGGGTGTCCTTAGGAGAATCCAGTGGGGGCTAAGACAACACTTTTAGGGGTCACTTCCATATCAAGCGGTGTGATTTCACGAAAGTGCTGTGCTTGAGCATCACAGATTTCGGTGAAATTGGGCGTGAACCTGGGCGCATGTCCCCAATGAATATTGGTAAAGTGTCACATTTGCCGATGCAATCCTTGCGGGGATATAAGTCATTTGTGTGACCCCATACCGTAGCCTTCGACAGTAGGACTCTGAGGTTTCAGCCACTTTGAGACCGAATATCTCCGGCAAGGTTTTGTTGAGAGAAATAAAACTTGGCCATCTTATACAACTTCTTGTGCTCTATTAAACAAAATAATAAAAGCATTCCCTTGAGCGATCGCCATCGAAATAATCTGGAGCAAACTTGGCGAGAAATGACGACTATATTTTTCAGATTATAAAACGCACCTTTTTCTCTCAAAAAAGAGGCTGAAAACCTGGGTGCGTCTTATACACCGAATACGGCATTTTTTGCCTCCCGAAACCATGCCCCCTTCACCAAAATGGCAGTGCATAGCCTTTAGGAGCCTTGCGGAGTGCTCCTGGGGGCTGGGGAGGGCAGAAATGAGCGAAAAACAGGCTGTTTTTGCTCCATTTTGCCCCCTTTCAGCCCCCAGAAGCACTCTATAAGCCTCCTAAAGGCTGTTCATGCCCTTTTTTTGTCAAAAAACGCGCCTGTTTTTTGCTCGATTTTGGCCCCTCCCCCCAGGAGCACTCTACAAGCCTCCTAAAGGCTATTCATGCCCTTTTTTGACCCAAAAATGGGCCCGTTTTCGGGAGGTCTGCAGAGGTGCGAAAACTTTTTTTTTTAAATTTGCCTCTTCGAAATCTTGGTGCGTCTTGTACTCCGGTGCGTCTTATACTTTTCAGCCACTTTTTGGGCTGTTTTCAGGCTATTTTTGTAGCCACTTTTTGGCTGTTTTCTAGCTGTTTTTTTAACCAATTTTGGGCTGTTTTCAGGCCGTTTTGTAGCCACTTTTTGGGCTGTTTTCAGGCTATTTTTGTAGCCACTTTTTGGCTGTTTTCAGGCTGTTTTTCAGCCACTTTTTGGCTGTTTTCAAGCTGTTTTTTTAACCAATTTTTGGGCTGTTTTCAGGCCGTTTTGTAGCCACTTTTCGGCTGTTTTCAGGCTGTTTTTGTAGCCACTTTTCGGCTGTTTTCAGGCTGTTTTTAGACACTTTTTGGGCTGTTTTCAAGCTGTTTTTTTAACCAATTTTGGGGCTGTTTTCAGGCTGTTTTTGTAGCCACTTTTCAGCTGTTTACAGGCTGTTTTTGTAGCCACTTTTCGGCTGTTTTCAGGCTGTTTTTTAGACACTTTTTGGGCTGTTTTCAGGCCGTTTTGTAGCCACTTTTTGGGCTGTTTTCAGGCCATTTTGGGAGCATTTTTAGCCATTTTGGGGTTGTTTGCGGTATACGGTATAACTCTGCAAGTATTGCATCGGCAAGCATGTTCACACCAAGTTTCATCAAAATCCGTGATGAGCAGGGAGCCCCAAACCACTTGACATGAAGTGACCCTTAGAAGAATGATGTAAATTCTTCCTACGGAACAGAACAAAGACTTCCAAATGCAGTGGAATGAAATGGGGGGCGGGTGGGGGGAGCGGGGGAGTCCAAAGCTCGATGACCAAAGGCTCGTTTCCCAGGGCATGCACCAGCAAAGCCACACTCACTCGTTGGTCATCTGCGCCACCTTCTCAATGACGTTATAACCAGCCTCCAGGAAGTGCTCTGTGTACTGGTGCATTTTGATGGACTCCAGCCACTCTGCCACAGTTCGGAATGGAACTCCCTCTGAGCCGCTGGTGCTGGGTAAGCGGATGGAAATCCTTCAGAGACAAAAAAAGAGAGAAAGGCCCGCAGCTCTTTAGAATCAAATAATTTCTAAAACAGGCAGCAGAGTCGGACAATGAGGAGGTTGGGGAGGAACATGGGCCAGTCCTGGGGGCGGAGGAAAGCTCAGACGAGGGTCTCTGCGTCAGAGGCAGAGAGGGAGCTAGACAGCAGCGAAGCAGAGGAACAGCTGGAGCCTGTTCCCAGTGTGCGCATGCGCAGAGTTGCCGGAAGACAAGAACAACTAAGAAAGCAGGGTCAACTTGGGAGTAAAGCCACATCTTGGAGGTGATTGGCCCTACGGGAGGTAGGAAACAAAAGAGGAGCGAAAGAGGAGGGGGCTTTCGCAGGAAACAATTCATTCATTCGGTCGTTTCAAGAGTGGAAAGTTCTGTTTGTGACTATAAGAGGCTCTGTGCCAAGTTTTGCCTTGCCCTGCATTTGGAAACTAGTTATCTGGCAGCTCTCCGAGCGAGATAAGGTTCGTGTGGATAAACATTCCTCTGAAAGACTGTTTGCCAAGCCTTGCTGACTGTGAATGGAAGGAATTCACAGTCGTGTAAATAAAGGGGGTTTTGCAGGGACCAAGACTCTGCTTCTTGCTTTCTAAGGAAGCCTGGGTCAAAACAATAGGGCTAGGGATTTGGGGAAATGAACATGACATTCTTATTTCTGGGCCTATTCTCACATACATACTTCTAGGTCAAGGTGCAGAAGCATAGACAAAACCTCCGAAACCGTCAGAAAGGTACAAGGAGTTGAGAGCAAGACTTACCGAGGGTCAAACTCTGCCAAAGTCTTGAGTGACTCCGGAGCGCGGATGAGCTTGTCCAGGATGCTAACGATGTCTGTGAATTTAGGCCGCTGACTTCTCTCTTGTTGCCAGCATCGCATCATCAGCTGGTAGATGGCGGAGGGACACTCCAGGGGGGCAGGGAGTCGAAAGCCCTCGTTAATGGCCTTCATGACCTAATTGGGAAGGAAAATAGCAGTTGGGAGCCTGGGAGATTCCACCCATCCGAGGAGGAGTCGGCAGCTTGCAGCCTTTCCAAAGGCAAGCACTGAGATAACCACCCAGCAGAGCGGATGGTCAGGGAGCCCTTGCATCGCATCCTCGTGGGAATTTCAAAACCCTGTTCACTAAGCTGGAATAACCAGATCCACATTGATCATTTTCAGTCTTTTAGATAGAAAGAATTGAGCTGCGGAAAGAATCTTCTGCCTTGTCAAATGGAGGCTGGGTCCCTTGCAAATAGCATCTATTTTCTGGACTTATGAGTTGTTATCCTGATTTTTGTGTTAGTTTATATCCTGTCTTTGAAGACTTAAGATAGATACTTTGAATACTTCAATGTAAAGGTTCCCCTCTTGCACGTATGTGCTAGTCATTCCTGACTCTAGGGGGCGGTGTTCATCTCCGTTTCAAAGCCGAAGAGCCAGCGCTGTCCGAAGACGTCTCCGTGGTCATGGGGCCGCCATGACTAAATGCCAAAGGCGCACGGGATCCTGTTCCCTTCCCACCAAAGGTGGTCCCTATTTTTCTACTTGCATTTTTATGTGCTTTAGAACTGCTAGGTTGGCAGAAGCTGGGACAAGTCACGGGAGCTCCCTCCGTTACGTGACTCTAGGGATTCGAACCGCCGAACTGCCAACCTTTCTGATCGACAAGCACTGAGCCACTGCGTCCTTTTTTTTTAATAAGATGGATAAATGATAGATAAATAAAACACAGAGTTAAAACTCAGTGTTCACGGATATAAAACCTTTAAATGGTACAAACGTATTTACAAAATTGAGAGGCTACGTTGGACAGGTATCTCTTCGTGGCCCTCCCAAAGTGGATGTCTGCTCCAGAGCACCTGAGGGGATGACGAGATGGAGCTAAAGAAGGATTCTGAGGGCAGTGAACAGCCTCCTATCTGGAGTTGTGGGGGAAGCCCATCACTTGAGGGTTCCAAGAAAAGGTATCGAGCCCGAATTTGACGAATTTGTAGCCATCTTATTTAGCTGTCTATTATATTCATTACACTAAAATGCAGAGAGATCACCCTGCCAACAAAAGTGCGTATAGTCAAGGCGATGGTTTTCCCAGTTGCAATGGATGGCTGTGAAAGGTGGACCATAAGGTTGAGCGCCAAAGAACGGAGGCCTTTGAACTCTGGTGCTGGAGAAGAAGACTCCTGCAAGTCCCTTGGACTGCAAGGCCATCCAACCGGTCAGTCCTAGAGGAGATCCACCCTGACTGCTCTTTAGAAGGCCAGATCCTGAAGAGGAAACTCAAGTACTTTGGCCACCTGATGAGAAGGGAGAAGGACTCCCTGGAGAAGAGCCTCATGCTGGGAACGATGGAGGGCAAAAGAAGAAGTGGACGGCAGAGAATGAGGTGGATGGATGGAGTCATTGAAGCAGTCGGCGTGAGCTTCAATGGACTCCGGAAGATGGTAGAGGACAGGAAGACCTGGAGGAACGTCGTCCATGAGGTTGTGAGGGATTGGACATGACTTTGCAATTAACAACAACAACAATTATACTCATTTATTCCTTTTCTTTCTCTGTACTATGTAAGGGAGGGGGGTTTCGGGCTTGACACATTCTTAAGGTGGGGAGGAAGGAGCGAATAGATAGTGAGGATTGTTTTGGCTTGGTGACCTTCTTTCCCGTGGGAAGCGAAGCTGCCCCTGCTGAGAACAGAAGGTGGGAGTTTGAAGAAACAGGGCCATGTGGGTGGAGTGTTTATTGGAGAACGTGACTTTTGAGGGATGCTTCTAACTTACAAGTAATTCCGATTTGTGTCAGATCCGGAATTACAACAGACTTTGCCAATTGGATAGCTACCTAAATAAAAGAAATCTGGTTTCGAAAATGGAGTGCACATTTTTGAATAGGTTGCACCCCTTGGAAACCTGACCAAAGGTTGCGTAGCCATGGGCCTGGAATGGACTAAATCCCTTCAAGGTCCCTTCCACCCCAGGTTTCTAAAATAAATGTGTCGTGATCTGCTGGCAGCCTGCGGAGCTCGCAACAGATTCGGACAGTGAGGAGGTTGGGGAGGAACATGGGCCGGTCCTGGAGTCTGGGGAAGGCTCGGACGAGGGCTCTGCGTCAGAGGCAGAGAGAGGGCCAACGCCATCTGGGAGTTATGTGCTGCCTCCGGAGCCTTCGGAGTCAGATACGGCAAGGCAGAGGAACAGGCTTCCCCTGTTCCCAGTATGCGCATGCACAGAACTGCCAGAAAGCAAGAATAGTTAAAACAGAAGGGACACCTCGGGAGTAAGGTTTGGAGGTGATTGGACCCTCCCATAGGACCTAAAGGAGGAGCAAAGGCACGTGAGCCTTTGCAGGAAGCCACTTGGTTCATGCTGGTCCCTTTACTTTCTGAAGCTCCGTTTCGACTCTTTGCTCCGTGTGGCCTTGCCAGGCTAATTGCTAATGAATCTTTGGCAGCGTTTCAATGGAGATAAAGGTGGGTGCTTATCAGCCTTATCCTGAAAGACTTTGGCAGACTACTGTAGGACTCTTTCCAACCATTTGGAACTCATTACAGGCTGTGAATGAATATAATTCACAGCCTTTGAAAGAAAAAGAAGGTTTTTGGACTTAAATCGTACGCGTTTTACTGTATCTGGAAGCCTAGGTCAGAGCAAGATGCCTGGTGAAGATCAACTACAGTTACCAAGGGGGGAAAAAACCATTTTCTTCAGCTGGAAAATAAAATGGGAGGATGGGCCCCTCTGGGAATCTGCCAGTGGGAATGTCTTCAGGCCACTTCATAAGCAAGAGTGTTAGAAGGAGACGGGGGGGGGGGGCAAAGGGAGGCATGACATCGGGGTCTCTCAAGGACCTACCTCATGATTGGAGAGCTCCCAGTAAGGCCGATCGCCGTAGGACATCACCTCCCACATGACGATTCCGTAGCTCCAGACGTCGCTGGCGGAAGTGAATTTGCGATGAGAGATGGCCTCGGGCGCCGTCCATCGGATGGGGATTTTCCCGCCCTGAGTGGGAGGAAAAGCAAACTTGCAAATCAAAAAAGCACTAACGCTGGAAGGACGCAAATCACAAAGTGTGTCACCTTTATACATAAATTATAAATATTTTATTTTATTTTATAAATAAATAAGGGATTTCAAAGACCTTCAAAGAACAACTAGACACAAGAACAGTTCCCCTCCCCGAACGCCATCACTCCGATAAACAAATAATTCCCTCAATACTGCCCTGCTATTTACTAAGTCTGCGCTACTATTACTATTAATCTTCTCATTGTTCCTATCACCCATCTCCTCCCACTTATGACTGTATGAATGTAACTCTGTTGCTTGTATCTTTACGATTCACATCAGTTTCCTAGTATGATTTGATTGCTTATTTGTACCCTATGACTATCATTAAGTGTTGTATCCTATGATTCTTGACGAATGTATCTTTTCTTTTATGTACACTGAGAGCATATGCACCAAAGACAAATTCCTTGTGTGTCCAACTACACTTGGCCAATAAAAGAATTCTATTCTATTCTATTCTATTCTATTCTATTCTATTCTATTCTTCTATTCTATTCCATCCTATCCTATCCCATTCCACCCCTTATTCTATTCTATTCTATTCCATTCCATCCTATCCTATTCCATTCCTTATTCCATTCCATCCCTTATTCTATTCTATTCTATTCCATTCCATTCCATCCTATCCTATTCCATCCCTTATTCTATTCTATTCTATTCTATTCCATTCTATCCTATTCCATTCCATCCCTTATTCTATTCTATTCTATTCCATTCTATTCTTCTATTCTATTCCATTCCATCCTATCCTATCCCATTCCACCCCTTATTCTATTCTATTCCATCCTATCCTATTCCATTCCTTATTCCATTCCATCCCTTATTCTATTCTATTCTATTCTATTCTTCTATTCTATTCCATTCCATCCTATCCCATCCCACCCCTTATTCTATTCTATTCTATTCTTCTATTCTATTCCATTCCATCCTATCCTATTCCATCCCTTATTCTATTCTATTCTATTCTATTCTATTCCATTCTATCCTATTCCATTCCTTATTCCATTCCATCCCTTATTCTATTCTATTCCATTCCATTCTATCCCTTATTCCATTCCATCTCTCATTCCATTCCATTCCCTTCCTTATTCCATCCCTCATTCCCTTCCCTTCCAATACTTTTGGTTTTCTAAACATATCCCTACCACATAGGGATTCTGCTGGGATTCACGTATTTATACTGTGTCACACTTGCTTTGATCATGATTTGCTAAACAAAGTGCAGGGGCCTGGTTTTCGTACAACGGCAAGCCATAAATCTTGCATGCAACCCAGAGCGACCGAATTCAATCACCCTGCTAGGCCAGAACCATCCATACTTGTGGAGTGAAAAGTGAGACACAGCAGCATTTCCAGCAAGCATTAGAGTTCTTTGGCAGAAATCAATTTTGGGCTGGAGACATGGCCAACTCCCCACTGGTTTATAAAGATGGGAGGAAAGGAATTTCTTCATTCCCTCCCCTGCCCCCCTTTTCCTACCACACTGGGCTCCCACTGGAGTCTGTGGAATAAGACAAATTCATCTGTCGACATCTTCCTTTTTACATCCCTGTATCCCTTTTCCTTTTCCAGATTTTCATTCAACATAGCGATAGTTCCCTCATGCCATTCCTAAACTAAAGGTAAATTCACTGGCCAAGCCTTTTCCTAATTACTTGCATAGGGATTAGTCTTTATACTATTTATGTTGTTTGCATTTTTTTTGTCATGGATTGCACCAGAGAGGCTAAAACCAATTTCATTGTATACATGATGTGCAATGACAATAAAGGCTAAAGGTAAAAATTCCCCTCGCACATATGTGCTAGTCGTTCCCAACTCTAGGGGATGCTGCTCACCTCCTCCATTGCAAAGCCGAAGAGCCAGCGCTGTCCGAAGACATCTCTGTGGTCATGTGGCTGGCATGACTCAATGCCGAAGGCGCACAAAAATAGGTCCCTATTTTTCTACCTGCATTTTTTTTACGTGCTTTCAAACTTCTAGGTTGGCAGAAGCTGGGACGAGTAATGGGAGCTCGCTCCGTTACACGGCGCTAGGGATTCAAACCGCCAAACTGGCAACCTTCCTGATCGACAAGCTCAGCGTCTTAGCCCCTGAGCCACCTAGCTCTAGGGATTTTGCTTCAGCCGTAGTAACCTCCCTGTTCTTCACAGTTATCTTGGCAATTCGTCACTTAAGCGGGAAGACAGTCGTCCGGGATCACTTACGCTGGTGGTATAAGTAGCATCGGGATCGTCCTCCAGGACTCGGGACAGACCAAAATCGGAGACTTTGCAGACCAGCTGGCTGTCCACAAGGATATTGCGAGCAGCCAGGTCCCGATGGACGTAGTTCATGCTGGCCAAATATTTCATCCCAGAAGCGATTCCTCTCAACATGCCGACCAATTGGATGACACAAAACTCGCCGTCTTTTTCCTGTTGGGTAAAAGGAGCGGAAGATACTTCAGAGCCGCCGTACTTTAAAGGGGGATTTAAACAGGTGATCGAGTTGGGCCCAGACACACCTCCAGCCCTCTTCACTTTTGAGAATTCGAAAAGGCTTGATTCACCAGGAAATCGAGTTGGCTCCCTTGCTTTACACGTGAGAAGAGATGTGGAAGAGGAAAAGGTATAGACCTACCCGTAGGAACTTATCCAAGGCACCGTTCTCCATGTACTCGGTGATGATCATGAAAGGCTTATCTGGAAGGAAAAGGAAAGATTGACAGGTGAAACCAGGATGGATAAAAATCGAGGTTCTTTTTTTTTAAAAAAAATATAAATCGGATTTTTTATAATTTAAGTTGGATTTTTTAAAAAAGTTTTTATTAAATTTATTTTAGTAAAATGTTTTTGGAGTAAAATCTATGTAAAGATTACGGCTGCCGGGTGGGAGGGGTGTATCTATTGGGTAACGAGATTTATGACACAGACTGAGGGGAGGGAAGGAACAGGGGTAAAGTTCAGACGCAGATAAACAAAGCCAAGATTTGGCTGCGAACAAATCTTCCCTAATGACGCTATGACTAAATCACTAGTTTTTTGTATTAAAACATTGGCTCGATTCTTATGATGCAGTTACGGCATGGTAAGGAAACTTGACATAAGATACATTAATACTTTAGATTGTTCAGCATGAAGTAGAGCTTAGTTATGGAGCATGAAGCTGTATATTCTGAAATATTGAGACTGTCGGTGGGTCAGCAGCAGGTTAGAGAAGGTGTCACTGCGGGACAGAGATGACAATTACCGTATTTTGAGGAGTATGAGATGCACCTTTCCCCCCCCCAAAAAGAGGGTGAAAATCTTGATAGGTCTTATACACCGAATACAGCATTTTTGGCCTCCCGAAACCCCGTCCCATTTGCAAAAATAGCCGTGCATAGCCTTTGGGAGGCTTCCAGGGTGCTCCTGGGGGCCGAAGAGGGCAAAAATGAGCGAAACCAGGCTATTTTTTGTTCATTTTTGCCCCTCCAGCCCCTAGGAACACTCTACAAGCCTCTCAAAGCCTATGCATGCCCTGTTTTTTGCAAAAAAATGGGCTCATTTTTGCAAAAAGGGGGCTGTTTTTTTGCTCGTTTTTGCCCCCCCTCCAGGAGAATTCTACAAGCTCCTCGAAGCCTATGCATGCCCTGTTTTTCACAAAAAAATGAGGCATGCAGAGGGTTCGGGAGGCCTGTAGAGTGCAAAACCTTTTTTTTTTAAATTTACCTCTTCAAAATCTTGGTGCGTCTTATACTCTGAAAAATACGGTAGTCTTTTAAAAATTATGATTTAAATCCAGTTGATTTAAAGCAAGCCTTTTTACTAGTGATTTAAATTGACGTGATTTAAATTGACGTGATTTAAATCGACGCGATTGAAAGCGACGCGATTTAAATCGTGATTTCAATGGACGTGATTTCAATGGACGTGATTTCAATGGACGTGATTTCAATGGACGTGATTTCAATGGACGTGATTTAAGTCGACATGATTTAAATCGTGATTTCAATGGACGTGATTTAAATCGTGATTTAAATGGACGTGATTTAAATGGACGTGATTTCAATGGACGTGATTTCAATGGACGTGATTTCAATGGACGTGATTTCAATGGACGTGATTTCAATGGACATGATTTCAATGGACGTGATTTCAATGGACGTGATTTCAATGGACGTGATTTATATCGACGTGATTTATATCGACGTGATTTAAATCGACCTGATTTAAATCGACCTGATTTATATCGACCTGATTTAAATCGATGTGATTTAAATCGACGATTTAAATCGACGTGATTTAAATCGATGTGATTTTAATCAAATCCACCTTGTGTGAAACCCACTCAAGATCTCCCCTGCGACCCCTTCCCGGGGGAAAGCAATGCCTTGGAGCCAGAAACCAAGACCCGAGCGGGGATCCTACCCCCAGCACTTACATTTTGAGACCACTCCTTCCAAATGGATGATGTTTTGATGACAGAACTGCCCCATGATGCTTGCCTCGCTCAGAAAGTCAATGCGTTGTTTTTCGGTGTAGCCGGATTTCAGCGTCTTTATGGCCACGGGGTTCTCCTTCTTGCCGCTTTTCAGAATGCCTTTGTAAACCTCACCAAATTCTCCTAATGGAGTGGGGGGGGGGAAACCCGGAGGCATTGAAAGAATCCCTTGGAACGATTTGTGATGGAACGGGAGGTTCAATTAAACCCAACCAACTTGGACCAAACCCAACCAACCGCCCCTTTTCTTGCCCTGTTTTGGGGATGGTGGGAATCCGTTACCTGCTCCGATCACTTTATGCCGGGAAATGCTGGAAGGGTGGATCTCGGTGGTGAACTTCAAGACCGCCTGATTGGGGTCTTCGTAAGTGTGGGGGTCCACATAGGTTTTCAGGGGTTTGAGCTGTTCTGCAGAGTCCAAGGGTAGAAAATGAGAATAGCACACCTGGGGGGGCTCCCCTGCTTTGAAGTGGAGAGAAATCCCCTTGTTTGGTCAAATCTGAACCCCACCTCTCTCCACGGTCTGCCTCTTAGGGATTGGATGGAAATAGGCAAGCCTGGTTTTTTTTGTTTTAAAAATACTAGCTGATAACTCGGCGGTGGCTGGGTATTTATAGATGTCGAAGCGTTTGCCTGACAAGGAGCCATTGAGAGGGTCCTTTCGTCTCCCTACTCCCATGCCCATCATCCCTGCCCTCTCCCTTCCCTGTCCCATGCCCATCCTCCTTGCCCTCTCCCTTCCCCCTCCCATGCGCTCCTCATTCCTGGCACTTTGCCCCGAAGCGTTTGTCTAATTGCCGCTCTAGGATGCCGCACTTGCTCTCCTTAACGGGCCAAGCGGTCCAGAGTTATGCTGGAACACGGACACCCACAAACACTCACACACACCAGGGGTGTCTTTTCCCCCCTCCCCCCGCTATTTGTTTCCAGAGGGTAATTCATCTGTGTACCAAGTTTGGTTGAAATTGCTCGAGGCGCTCCAGAGTTACGCTGGAACATATATACATACATAC
>NC_138551.1:144903824-144928824 GCF_964273705.1 Natrix helvetica
CTGTCGAACGAAGAGAAAAAGTATCACGATGAGAGCAAGCATGACGATGAAGCCGGCAATGGATCCTCCGAGGACTGCGGCTGTTTTCGCACCCTCTGGATCTAGGGAGAGAAGAATACTACAGGTAGGGGAAGCCTTTTCAAAAGACAAACTCCCAGGATTGGTGGCCGTCAAATGATTAACCATGCCTCAACATTGCATTTATTTTCACCGCCGCCTCATTAATCCTAAGAGGTTCCTCTGAAAAGAAAGCAAACGAAAGAAAGAAAGAAAGAAAGAGGCAAGAAAAAGAAAAGAAAAGACAGAGAGATAAAGAAAGAAAGAGAAAAAGAAAGAAAGGAAAGAAAGGGAAAGGAAAAAAGGAAGGAAGGAAGAGAAAAAGAAGAAAAGAAAGAAAGAGGCAAGAAAAAAAGAAAAGATAGAGAGATAAAGAAAGAGAAAAAGAAAGAAAGGAAAGAAAGGGAAAGGAAAAAAGGAAGGAAGGAAAGGAAGGAAGAGAAAAAGAAGAAAAGAAAGAAAAAGAAAGAAAGAGGCAAGGAAAAAAAGAAAAGATAGAGAGATAAAGAAAGAGAAAAAGAAAGGAAAGAAAGAAAAGGAAAGGGATAAAGGAAGGAAGGGAAGGAAGGAAGAGAAAAAGAAGAAAAGAAAGAAAGAAGAAAAATGGAAAGAAATAGAAAGGAAAGAAAGGAAGGAAGGAAGAGTAAGGAAAGAAAGGAAGGAAGGAAGAGAAATGAAAGAAAGGAAGAGGAAGGAAGAAAGAAAGAGTAAGGAAAGAGAAAGAAAAGAAGGAAGAGAAAGGAAAGATAGATAATGAAAGAAAGAAAGAAAGAAGAGAAAGATAGAAGGAACAGAATCCAAAGCAATCTCACTTTCAGGGAGGGTCTCAAACTCGTGCTCCATGCTGTGGGCTCCGTGTCCCTCCTGGGTCAACGCCTGGACGCTCACCAGATACTTGGTCTTAGGAGTCAGCTTATGGAGGGTGACGGAGTTCCCTTCGGAGCGCAGGACTGAATAGCTGTTTTCATCCTTCTGTAACAACAGCAAAGCAACAAAAAGAGAAGAGAGAGAGAAAAAAGAAAGGCTCATTCTCCTACTTCAAAATACAAGCCCCCTCCCCAAAGGAAGTTGCAAAGGTGGGAGCGAGTCTCTACCTTCTTCTTGTAAGTAACCTGGTATTTCCAAACATGGCTCTGTTGCCGAGGAGGGACGGTCCAAGACAACGTTAAACTAGTAGTGGTCCGACTGTCCATGGTCACTGAAGTTACTCTTGGTGGTTCTGAACAAGGGGGAAGAGAAAGAGGAGGAAATAGCTGACAAAATCCGCATGGAGCCAGTTACGCTTTCCCCACCGTTGCCTTGGCCAGACACGACGGCATGAATCCCCTATCAACCCACGTTGGATTTACAGAATCGAAAGCTGCTCCCTTTCGGTAGGGTACAACTTAAGTTACTCGTGTGCTTCCTAATGTTGTGGCCGGCCAGCAGCCAGCAGAGCTGGCAGCAGATTCGGACAGTGAGGAGGTTGGGGAGGAAGATGGGCCGGTCCTGGAGTCTGGAGAAGGCTCTGATGAGGGCTCTGTGTCGGAGGCAGAGAGAGGGCCAGGGCCGTCTGACAGTTATCAGCTGCCTTCGGAGTCAGACATCAGTGAGGCAGAAGAACAGCTGGAGCCTGTTCCCAGTGTGAGTTGCCAGACGAAGGGAACAGCTAAAGAAGAGGGGTCGACTTGGGAGTAAGGCCACAGGTGGAGGATGAATGTCTCCTCCCAGAGAACATAAAAGAGGAGCGAAAGGGGAGTGGAGTTTGCAGGAGACCATTAGTTCGCTTAATTGGTTCGTGACTCTCCGAGGCTCCTTGCTACGTTTTGCAGATCTCGGCCTGGCAGCTCTCCAAGCCAGATAAGGTCTGCGACTGTAAATCCCCCCTTGAAAGACTTTGCTGGATGCAAATGAGCAGAATTCACAGTCAATGAATAAAAGGGTTTTTTTGTCGGGACCAGGAGTTGGCTTCATGCTCTTGGGAAGTCTCGGTCCGAACACCTAATTGTTTGTTTGTTTGTTTTATTGGATTTATATGCCGCCCTTCTCCCAAAGGACTCAGGGCGGCGTACAACATTAAAAAACACACATCCCGAAAGTTAAAAATAAATTAAATACATATCCAAAAAAACAAACCCAATTTATAGGACAATACATTTAAAAAATGAGATCAAATTAACCGGCCAGGCCGGCTTGCTAATGTTAAAGGGGCTGCATTTCTCCGTCCTCTAGCCACAATGAACTCTGTCACAGAACTAAGTGGCTTTGTTGAGTTTGTTTTTGGAAGACGGCAGTCTGTTAAATCGCGGAAGGATTTGATAACTGTATCACAAAATTATCTATTTTGACGTAGAAGTAAACGACCCACAGTGTCTCACCAAATACCCTGTTCCCCCCCCAAATAAGCCCAAAATAGACCTCCCTGGATAATAAGCCCAATTGGGCTTTTGAGTCCATGCACTAAAATAAACCCTCCCCTGAAAATAAGCCCTCCCCTAAAATATTTAAATCCGTGCACAGCCAGTCTCCGCCATTTCCTGGGGGGCGGGAAAGGGGGAACATGCCCCAACGGGTCTCACATGCACCTGCCATCCATGCGGAACGGCGCTCCCGAAAACCCTAGCTACCGCACCCCTTCCTCTTAGTGGCGGCCACAAAAAGAGGGGCAGGCCCAATGATGCTAGAGCTGGCAAGAGTGTGCCCGAAACACAGACGGCCCTCTCTGGATCAGCTGATCCGCAGGACACAGGGTTTGGTTAAGGGGCGTCCTGCGTCTCAAAAATAATAAGACCTCCCCGAAAATATTGCAACACAGCAGCAGCCATGAGTGGCCCACGCTCTCCACCTCCTGTGCCTCAAACATAATAAGATCTCCCCGAAAATATTGCAACACAGAAGCAGCCATGAGGGGACCACGCTCGCCGCCTCCTGCGCCTCAAAAATAATAAGACCTCTCTGAAAATATTGAAACACATCAGTAGCCATGAGGGGCCCACGGTCTCCAACTCCTGTGCCTCAAACATAATAAGATCTCCCCGAAAATATTGCAACACAGAAGCAGCCATGAGGGGACCACACTCGCCACCTCCTGCGCCTCAAAAAAAATAAGACCTCTCCGAAAATATTGCAACACAGAAGCAGCAATGAGGTGACCACGCTCGCCTCCTCCTGCGCCTCAAAAATAATAAGTCCTCTCTGAAAATATTGCAACATAGTAGCAACCACGAGGTGACCACGCTCGCCGCCTCGTGCGCCTCAAAAATAATAAGATCTCCCTGAAAATATCGCAAAACAGCAGCAGCCATGAAGTGATCACGCTCGCCGCCTCGTGCGCCTCAAAAATAATAAGACCTCCCCGAAAATAACGCAAAACAGCAACAGCCATGAGGGGATCACGCTCGCCCCTTCCTGCGCCTCAAAAATAATAAGACCTCCCCGAAAATACTGCAACACAGCAGCAGCCATGAGGGGACCATGCTCGCCCCCTCCTGCGCCTCAAAAATAATAAGACCCCCCCCGAAAATATCGCAACACAGCAGCAGCCATGAGGTGACCACACTCGCCACCTCCTGCACCTCAAAAATAATAAGACCTCCCCGAAAATATTGCAACACAGCAGCAGCCATGAGGGGACCACGCTCACCCCCTCCTGCACCTCAAAAATAATTAAAACCTCCCCGAAAATAAGGCCAAGCGCTTATTTCGGGGTTCAGAAGAAAATAAGGCCTTTTCTTATTTTCGGGGAAACACGGTCCCCAAAAATCAAAGAACTGTAGCCTGTCTTAATTCCACCCAGGGGCCACAAACTGACAGCCTCCGGAAATCGTCAATCTCACTGTTATCACTAGATCCCCTCCCTTTTAATCCGGTTACAATACCCGAAACCGTTACCTGTCTGATTGACGCTGATGCTCGTGACTCCATAGCTGCGCTGGGTACTGAAGGAGGACACGCCATTATGGGCTTCTACGGTGAAAGTGTAGTTCACGTGTGGCTCCAGATCGCTCACCGTCAAGGACGTGCCGGTGAGTTTGTGCGGATTGTCCGAATATCGGAGAGTGGCATCGCAAGGTCGGCAGTCCCCCGAGTCTGGCCAGCACTGTTCGCACGACACTCGGTAGCTGACATCTTGGCGGCCCCCCGGGTTCTGGGGCGGAGACCAACGCAGCTGGACTTTAGCCCCCAGACCGATCGCTGTCACCCCCTGAGGAGCGGAGGGCGGCTCTGTCAGACAGGAGATAAAAAAAGAATATTTGGGAAAATAAAAATAAAAGCATGCCCAGATCTCGTGGATGCAATGCCAAAGATGATTCCTTAAACCAGCAAATTTAACTGATTAACTGCACGTTTTTTCCTCTCGGTTTCCACTGTGTCTCTCTCTGCCCTTTATCTCTTTCTGCCTTTCCTTCCTCTTCCATTCTGCACTTCCTTAGATGGGATATGGACAAAGCAAAATTGTAGAAGCCAATCTTAAGGGTTTTTTAATTTATTTATTCCAGAATTGTTTCACTAAACAGAGGGAAAAGTCATAAAAGCATAGGTCCTATTGGCCTGAAACCTGGGATATTTTTTTTGTTGGGCGTTCTACCGGAAAAAAAATTGACAAAAAGACTATAGATCTGGTTTTATATACATTAACCGCAGCTAGAATTGCGTTTGCGCAACATTGGAAAAATGATGAAATACCGTCAGATGACAGGGTTATTAAGGAAATATTAGAATGCTCAGAAATGGACAGATTAACGCTCATTATTAAGGATAAAAAAGGAACTGAATATTTCTTGACGTGGGATGTATTTTACCCATGGTTAGACAATAGGAACAGAAGTTAGAAAGGAGGAGATATATACATAAAAAAGAGGAAATGTTAATGTGGAGAGAATTTGATGATGAAGATGTTATGTACTATTGTAATTGTATTGATATATAGTTATATTGTTGATAGTATTGTGATGAATATTACAACACCGTATGTTTCGGAGTATAAGACGCACCAGAGTATAAGACACCCCAAGGTTTAGAAGAGGCAATCTTTTTTAAAAAGTAGGGAGGGAGGGAGGGAGAGAGAGAGAGAAAGAGAGAGAGAGAGAGAGAAAGTAGGTAGGTAGGGAGAGAGAGAGAGTAGCTAGGTAGGTAGATAGAGGGATAGAGAGAGAGAGAGAAAGAGAGAAATACAGTAGGTAGGGAGGGAGGGAGAGAGAGAGTAGGTAGGTAGGTAGGTAGGTGGATGGAGGGAGGGAGGGAAGGAGGGAGGGGGAGAGAGAGAGGGAGGGAGAGAGAGAGAGAGGTTTCCAGGTGTATTTATCCGTGTGCTGGAGAAAAAAATAGCTGACAATCTGCAGCACCTAAGACTTTGTTTCTGCTGGCACAGCACTTGATCAATTTAATTCTCATCAATCACTTTAACTAAAAAGCTTTCCAAAAGGGGGAGAAAAGTTTTTGCACTCTACAAACCTCCCCAAAACGACTCATTTTTCGTGAAAACAGGCCCATTTTTTAAAAAAGGCATGAATAACCTTGAGGGGGGGCTTGCAGAATGCTCCTGGGGGGTGGGAGGCCAAAAACGACCTAACAATGGCCATTTTTTTGCAAAAAAGGGCCCATTTTTTTCCAAAAAAAAATTACATGCAGAGCCTTATGGAGGTTTATAGAGTGCTGCTGGGGGCTGGGGGGGGGGCGCCTAGCCTAGGGGAGGGATAAATCAACGATCCTTCCGGGCATGGCCCCTCCCCAGCACCGATTCTGTTTCTCACTTACTTGTGCACGCCATGGAAACCGGATCACTCGGAGCCCGGAAGTAGCCTTCCTCGCAGGGACACAAAGTGGAGCCTTCCAAAGAAGGCAGTGTGTGTGCGGGACACTTTGCGCAGGCGCTGTTGGAGATGTCTTGTTTAAAGTATCCTGGCGAGCAAGCTGGAAGGGAAACAAATACATATATTTTTTGTAACTGCCATTTCAACCAGCAGATTAAGCATAGCATAGCCTTTATAAGGGATCACAGTGGCTCAGTGGCTAAGACGCTGAGCTTGTTGAGCAGAAAGGTCGGCAGTTCGAATCCCCACGCCGGATAACGGAGTGAGCTCCTGTCACTTGTTCCACCTTCTGCCAACCTAGCAGTTCGAAAGCACGTAAAAATGCAAGTAGAAAAATAGGGACCACCTTTGGTGGGAAGGGAACAGCACTCCATGCGCCTTCGGCGTTGGGTCATGCCGGCCACATGACCACGGAGATGTCTTTGACTTTGAAATGGAGATGAGCACCGCCCCCTAGAGTTGGGAATGGCTAGCACATATGTGTGAGGGGAACCTTTACATTTAGCCTTTATTGTCATTGTACATCATGTATATAACAAAATTGGTTTTAACCTCACCGGTGCAATTCATGACCCAAAATACAAACAACATAAATAGTATAAAGAATAATCCCTAATGCAAGTAATTCGAAAAAAGGCTTGGCCAGTGAATACAGTTAGACAGAAATCGGCGACAATCAAAACGCAGAGACATGAATTGATAGCGGATTGTGAACAAATCATTGTCCTGGTATGGGAACAAATGTGTTATTACAAGCGCTGAAATAAAAACATGTCCATCAGACCGCACCTGGGTGCTTTTAAAATGAAGCACTGTTTGCTGGCCCTGGTGTTTTGAAAAAACACAGCTTCATCTCAAAACAGGGGCGAGGTGGGATGGACACCGCCCAACTCGAAGTGAGTGAGATCACAGCATCTGCCTGCTGCCGTTTTGGCTTTTTATAGCATCTCTTGCTGATATCGGCAGATTTTGAAGGTAGAACATTGTTGTAATTATGTTGGCAGGACAAGGCTGCAGAGAAAATTCCATTCAGCTTAAGAGTGTTAACTTCCTGGCCAACTACATACTTCATGTTTACTTCCTGGACAACCACAGCCTCCTGTCGGAAACAGCTTTGCTCTGTGGGTCCTGGGAATTGAGTCACGTCCGGTAGGAATCGGTAGAGGACGAGGCTTTGGAAGCTCTGGTTTGAGCCTTTCTCTCTCTCCGGCCATCACTTCTTGCCGTCAGGATGGCAGTCGCCTCGGGAGGGGGGGGGGCTCTGGAGAAAAGCCCCTCCACTTGAAACCCAGTGAAGACCATTCTGAAGATCACTGAAATTGGTCTTTCCCATCTGGCTCAATGGCTAAGACGCTGAGCTTGTCGATCAGAAAAGTCGGCAGTTCGGCGGTTCGAATCCCTAGCGCCGTGTAACGGAGTGAGCTCCCGTGACTTGTCCCAGCTTCTGCCAACCTAGCAGTCCAAAAGCAAGTAAAGAATGCAAGTAGAAAAATAGGAACGTTCCTCCAGGCCTTCCTGTCCTCTAACATCCTCTGGAGTCCATTGAAGCTCACGCCTACTGCTTGAGTGATTCCATCCAGCCACCTCATTCTCTGCCATCCCATTCTTCTTTTGCCCTCCATCGTTCCCAGCATGAGGCTCTTCTCCAGGGAGTCCTTCTTTCTCATTAGGTGGCCAAAGTATCTGAGTTTCCTCTTCAGGATCTGGCCTTCTAAAGAGCAGTCAGGGTTGACCTCCTCTAGGACTGACCGGTTGGATGGCCTTGCAGTCCAAGGGACTCGCAGGAGTCTTCTTCTCCAGCACCAGAATTCAAAGGCCTCCATTCTTTGGCGCTCAGCCTTTCTTATGGTCCACCTTTCACAGCCATCCATTGCAACTGGGAAAACCATCGGCAATCCATTGCAACTGGGAAATCGCCTTGACTAGACACCCTTTCGTTGGCAGGGTGATGTCTCTGATTTTTAGAATGCTGTCTAGATTTGCCACAGCTTTCTTCCCCAGGAGCAAGCCTCTTTTAATTTCTTGGCTGCCGTCCCCATCATACACCCCCTTGGTAAAAGATTCTTCTTGAGCTCTGTAGATTCAATATCTTAAACTCTTTTCTGTCTTTCTAAACTTCTGCCTAGCCTGGAACTTTTATTACCATGCAAAGATTAAATCAGGCAAACAAACAATAGAGATTACAGGCTGAATAGAAAAGGCAGCTTGGGTTTTTGGAAGCCGTTCCTCCAGAAACAACATTGCCGCTCCAAAGTTCAGCCTGCCTTTTGCGTGTGGTCCCTTTTCAGTCTGCGGAGAAACAAAGAGGAAGGCAGCAAACCTGCCCCATAAATGGGCAGGCGGGCAGGAGGGAAGGGGCGGTGCCCAGAGCCCTTCCCGCAAGGGGGATCAGTGCGCAACAGGCAGGACTGAGATGGTGGGGCCTATGCAGATGGGACAAATGGCAGTTGTTAAGAGTATTGGTCAGTGTTGGTGAAACTTTTGGGCACAAAGTGCTGAAACGAGAGAGTGAATGTTTGGCAGTTCGAATCCCTAGCACTGCGTAACGGAGTGAGCTCCTGTTCCTTGTCCCAGCTTCTGCCAACCTAGCAGTTCAAAAGCACGTAAAAAATGCAAGTAGAAAAACAGGAACCACCTTTGGTGGGAAGGGAACAGCGTTCTGTGCGCCTTCGGCGTTGAGGCACGCCGGCCATGTGACCACAGAGACGTCTTTGGACAGCGCTGGCTCTTCAGCTTTGAAACGGAGATGAGCACCGCCCCCTAGAGTCAGAAACAACTAGCACATATGTGCGAGGGGAACCTTTATCTTTACCCAGTGGGTGAAGAGCTGGTATACTAGTATATTTCAGTTTTAGGATTTAAAAAAAAAAGAATGTCCAATTGCAGCTATTATTTTATCAGAGACGGTTCAGTAAATCAAAAGGAAAACAGAGAGTCTATTCTACTCAAGTGGCGCAGTGGTTAGAGTGCAGTACTGCAAGCTACTTCAGCTGACTGCCAGCTGCACTTTGGCAGTTCAAATCTCACCGGCTCAAGGTTGACTTAGCCTTCCATCCTTCCGAGATAGGTACAATGAGGACCCAGATTGTTGGGGGTGGGGGTCAATATGCTGACTCTGTAAATCGCTTAGAAGGAGCTGTAAAGCACTGTGAAGCAGTATATAAGTGTAAGTGCCCTTCCTTCCTTCCTTCCTTCCTTCCTTCCTTCCTTCCTTCCTTCCTTCCTTCCATTCCTTCCTTTCCTCCTTCCCAGTGGTTAGAATGCAGTATTGTGGGCTGACTCTGCCCAGTACCAGCAGTTCAATACTGACCAGCTGGCTCAAGGTTGACTCAGCCTTCCATCCTTCCGAGGTGGATAAAATTAGGACCCAGATTGTTGGGGGCAAGAGGCTGCCCCTGTCAACCGCTTAGAGTGGGCTGTAAAAGCACTATGAAGTGGTATATAAGTCTATGTGCTATTGCTACTCAGAATGACAATTTACTAGGTGTCTATGGGATAAAAATGAGGGAATAAATGGGGAACTCATCAAATTTGCAGATGACACCAAGCTGGCAGGAATAGCCAACACTCCAGAAGATAGGCTTAAGATACAGAAGGATCTTGACAAACTTGAACATTGGGCACTATCTAATAAAATGAAATTCAATGGTGAAAAGAGTAAGGTTCTACATTTAGGCAACAAAAACGGAATGCACAGGTACAGTATAGGTGGTACCGTGCTCAATAGCAGTAACTGTGAGAGGGATCTTGGGAGTCCTAGTGGACAACCATTTAAATAGGAGCCAGCCGTGTGCAGCAGCTGCCAAAAAAGCCAACCCAGTTCTAGGCTGCATCAATAGAGGGATAGAATCAAGATCACGTGAAGTGTTAATACCACTTTCTAATGCCTTGGTAAGGCCACACTTGGAATACGGCATCCAGTTTTGGTTGCCACGATGTAAAAAAGATGTGGAGACTCTGGAAAGAGTGCAGAGAAGAGCAACAAAGATGATTAGGGGACTGGAGGCTAAAACATATGAAGAACGGTTGCAGGAACTGGGTATGTTTAGCTTAAGAGAAAGAAGGACTAGGGGAGACACGATAGCAGTGTTCCAATATCTCAGGGGTTGCAACAAAGAAGAGGGAGTCAAACTATTCTCCAAGGCACCTGAGGGTAGAACAAGAAGCAATGGGTGGAAACTAATCAAGGAAAGAAGCAACTTAGAACTGAGGAGAAAATTTCTGACAGTTAGAACAAATAACCAGTGGAACAGAAGTTGCCTCCAGAAGTTGTGAATGCCCCAACACTGGAAGTCTTTAAGAAGATGTTGGATAGCCATTTGTCTGAAATGGTATAGGGTTTCCTGCCTAGGCAGGGGGTTGGACTAGAAGACCTCCAAGGTCCCTTCCAACTCTACTATTGTATTATTGTATTATTGTAAAAAGCACCTTTGGGACAATTGACTAAGACTTGTGGTAAGTCCAACGTAAATACATAGGATTTCTTGATGCGCCTAGAAGCGTCTATGGCACATCCTCTCATCAAGAACCCAAAGGGCCAATGTGAGCGTCTTTTTAACAGTAACGGGGGCTAAAAATTGGCCAGAGGACCTAGCTTGCCTAGACATGTGCAGTACCAAAGAGGCATCTGGCACAGGGCGAAGCATTCTGGGCGCATCTTAAAACTGGAACGGGGCCACCTTCTCCCCACCACCACCTTTGCGAAGACTTATCTCTGTGCCTTGGGGGCCAAAGGGGGGCATGTGCAATTAGAAGGCATGTTGAGGCCTCGCCTTGGGCTGCCAGGCAGGTGTGCCAGCAGCTGCTTCCTTGGTATTAACTGGGAGTGGTGGTTATAATGGGTAGCCAGGATGCTGTTGAACTGACTGCGACAATACGTACCGTCTGCGGTGTCTTGCGGCAGTACAGATCTCCTAAAACCCTTACTCAGAATGCAAACTCTTCCAGCAACTCCACCCTTCGATCGGTCGAAATTCTAAATCGCGCTTTAACGTTCAAGGGGGAAATTCATGCAACACCAGCCGTAGGTTTAAACGCTTTGCTTATTGCGTGGATTATTCCCCTAATGCTGCTACATGACATCATAAGCTGAACTGAAACCAGGCGTGAAATCCAGCAGGTTCTGACAGGTTCTGGAGAACCAGTAGCGGGAATTTTGAGTAGTTCGGAGAACCATTAGCAGAAATTTTGAGTGGTTCGGAGAACTGATAGCAGAAATTTTGAGTGGTTCGGAGAACCGTTAGCAGAAATTTTGAGTAGTTCGGAGAACAGGTAGCAGAAATTTTGAGTAGTTCGGAGAACAGGTAGCAGAAATTTTGAGTAGTTTGGAGAACAGGTAGCAGAAATTTTGAGTAGTTCAGAGAACCGTTAGCAGAAATTTTGAGTAGTTCGGAGAACAGGTAGCAGAAATTTTGAGAAGTTTGGAGAACCGGCAAATGCCATTTGTGGCTGGCTCCAGAGTGGGGTGGAAATGGAGATTTTGCAGTATCCTTCCCCTGCCCCGCCTACCAAGTCCCACCCATCACGCCATGCCCACCAAGCCGGTAGTAAAACCATTTGAATTTCAACATTGACTGAAAGCCAGTTAGACAATTCTAATATCTGCATTAAATTAGCAGATAGGTAGAGCTACCAAATGAGGCTACTAAAATCTGGATGACTGCCAATAGCAGCCACAATGTGCAGCCCAGATCTTGTAGGAGTAGTGGAGGTCAACTCAATGGTTTAGAAACCAGTATGTCTCAGCCGCAAGGATAATCTCGGATTAGGTGCCTTTTACCCAGGGGCCCTTTTAAATTGGTGCTTTTTACCCGTTGCCTTTTAAAATAATTATGATATTAATATTGCTCATTGAGAGAGCCGGATGTCATGATCTTAGTTTTCTAAGATCTAAAAATCTAAACGGAAATCTAAACTTAAAAACTAAGCTCATGGCATCCGGCCCTCTCCATTCCTGGCAAATAGATGGGGAAGAAATGGAGGGAGTGACCGATTTTATTTTCCTGGGCTCCAAGATCAACGCAGATGGGGACTGAAGCCAAGAAATTAAAAGAGGCTTGCTCCTGGGGGAGGAAAACTATGGAAAATCTAGACAGCATCCTAAAAAGCAGAGGCATCACCCTGTCAACAAAAGGGCATCTAATCAAGGCTGTGGTTTTCCCAGTTGCGATGGATGGCTGTGAAAGTTGGACCGTAAGGTGAACACTTAGCCTGATCTAACAGAGTGAAATTCAATGTAGAGAAAAGTAAAGTCCTTACACTTAGGTAAGAAAACCCAAAAGTACAGATATAAACTGGGTGAAACCAGGCTTCATAGCAGTGACTGTGAGAGGGATCTTGGAGTCTTAGTGGACAAACAGCTAAATATGAGCCAGGAGTGTGCAGCAGCCGCCAAAAAAGCCAATGCAATCCTAAATTGCATTAACAGAGAGATACAATCAAGATCAAGGGAGCTACTAATACCGCTCTATAAAACCTTAGTAAAGCCACACCTAGAGTACTGCATCCAGTTTTGGTCACCACACTATAAAAAAGATGTGGAGATTCTAGAAAGAGTGCCGAGAAGAGCAACCAAGATGATGAGGGGACTGGAGGCTAAAACAGACAATGAACGGTTGCAGGAACTGGGCCTGGCTAGTCTAGTGAAGAGAAGGACCAGGGGAGACATGAGAGCAGCCTTCCAATATTTGAGGGGCTGCCACAGAGAGGAGGAAGGGGGTCAAGCTAGTTTCCAAAGCACCTGAAGGCCAGAGAAGGAATAATACATGGAAACTGACCAAGGAGAGATTCAACCTGGAAATAAGGAGGAACTTTCTGATAGCGAGAACAATCAACCCATGGAACAGAAGTTGCCTTCGGAAGTTGGGGGAGCTTCATCAAGGGAGGCTTTCAAGAAGAGACCACTTGTCAGAAATGGTGTAGGGTCTCCTACTTGAGCCGGGGTTGGGCTAGATGACCTACAAGGTCCCTTCCAACTCTGTTAATCTGTTAAAACAACCAGCACCGCCTCCACAGTTGGGCCCTGGCGACAGTGGTTATCAGGGGCCAAACGGGACTTGGGTATCAGGCGGGAGGGAAGTGTGATAATGGCCTATCAGATAAGCCCCGCGGCGAAGAGGGAAAGAGGGGGGAGGCTGTTGGGAAGTCTGTGTGTGCTCAAGAGCGCTCCATAACCTTGGGAACGCCGTATCTCTCTTTCCAAACTCCAGGCACATTCCTGAGGCACAATCTGCTTGCCACAGCCTCCTCGTGCGCCTACGCACCTCCTCCCTGCTTAGGGATTCGGCTTGCTTTATACAACATGCTGGTTGTTCCCAAGAGCCTGAAGCAAACTCCTTGTCCCGACAAAAACCCCTTTTGTTAATTGACTGTGAATTCTGCTCATTCACATCCAGCAAAGTCTTTCGAGGGAGGATTTACGGTCACAGACCTTCTCTGGCTTGGAGAGCTGCCAGGCCGATCTCTGCAAAACTTAGCCAGGAGTCTCGGAGAGTCACGAACCAATTAAGCGAACTCATGGTCTCCTGCAAACTCCACTCCCCTTTCGCTCCTCTTTTATTTCCTCTGGGAGGGGCCATTCATCGTCCACTTGTGGCCTTACTCCCAAGTCCTGTTCTTTAGCTGTTCCCTTCGTCTGGCAACTCTGCATATACACACACTGGGAACAGGCTCCAGCTGTTCTTCTGCCTCACTGCTGTCTGACTCTGAAGGCAGCTGATAACTGGCATACAGTCCTGGCCCCCTCTCTGCCTCCGACACAGAGCCCTCATCAGAGCCTTCCCCAGACTCCAGGACTGGCCCATATTCCTCCCTAACCCTCCTCACTGTCTGAATCTGCTGCCAGCTTTGCTGGTGGGCCACAACATTGGCTGGAACATTCTGCCTATCCAAGGAATGCCCAAGTCACCTGTTGGGACCTCCACTGGCTTTGTCAGTCCCCGTGATTGAATCCTTAGCGGTAGCTTCTGAAGCAGGGAAAAACCCGCCCTGTCAGATGGCCTCACTGGCTCTGCCAGGTGCCGGCAGGATCTGAGGTCTTTCCCTGTCACCCCGGCTGTTCTTGTCAAGCAGGAACTGAGCCAGAGACGGCACACCCCAGCCAGGAGACAGAGGGTGTCTCTCTAGGGAGGGAGCTCGGAGGGAGGGGATTGGCTGGTTCTCCAGCAATTTCCTGCAGGGCTGAAGTACACCTGCTCGGCCTCCCGCACGACACCTGGGGAGCGGCTGCAAGGGAGCCCCTGTGCTTCCTCTCCTGCCAGGCATCCAGCTGCAAACACTTCCCGATGGTCAGATCTCCAAGGCCAGGCTCGTCCTGGAGCCCCCTTATTTCTCCAACAGGAAGGGCAAAGCCATGGCAAATCCCCCCTTCTGCTTGGATATTAGATGCCCTCCTTCTTGTGTGGCTTCAAAGCCCTTTGATCCGCCCCAAAATAAGGGGGTAGGTTAAGGACCTACAGGGAAGGAAGTGCAGAGAAGAGCAACCAAGATGATGAGGGGACTGGAGGCTAAAACATATGAAGAACGGTTGCAGGAACTGGGCATGTCTAGTTGAATGAAAAGAAGGACTAGGGGAGACAAGATAGCAGTCTTCCGATACCTCAGGGGCTGCCCCAAAGAAGAGGGAGTCAAGCTGTTCTCCAAAGTACTTCAAGGCAGGAGAAGAAGCAATGGATGCAAACTAATCAAGGAGAGAAGCAACTTAGAACTGAGGAGAAATTTCCTGACAGTGAGAACAATGAATCAGTGGAACAACTTGCTTCCAGAAGTTGTTGAATGCTCCGACACTGGAGGTTTTTAAGAAGATGTTGGATAACCGTTTGTCTGAAGTGGTGTAGGATTTCCTGCTTAGGCAGGGGGTTGGACTAGAAGACCTTCAAGGTCCCTTCCAACTCTGTCATTCAAAGTATGCGCAGTCCTTTACACCTATGTACATTCTTACTCTTTCTGCTCAGTCTCGTCCTGGCAATATTTCAGCTCCCCCACCCACACACACTCCTGCCCCAACCAAATGAAAATGGGATAAGCGCGCTTGCTTCCCTTAGGTTGTCATCCTAGAACAACCTTTTCGTTGTCATGTGTCAAAAGTGTGCACATGTGCGACCACAGCCAGAATGCAATACACCCCTCCTGCACCTTGCCCTCCTGCGCATGCACATGTCACCCCGCACTCCCCTCTGCGCATGACCCCCCTTCACACCATGCATGCGTGTGCATCTCCCCCATGCACCCCGCTCTCCCGGGCATACCCGGCAAGAGACCCCAAAATTATCTGGATGGCGGAAGGCATGCGGGCATACACGGAGGAGCTGAGCTGGGACGATGGCTCACGTACCAGCTGAGAGGGCTCTGCCTGCCACCTGTGCCACACGTGCCATAGGTTCACCATTACAATTCAAGAATCTGGCCATTGTTTCACTTTCATAGAAGCCGGAACTGATCTGCCTCCTCCTCAACTTTTTAAAACGGTTGTTTATTGAGTGCCCGGTAAGCTAAACATTCAGTAAACGAAACCAGAGGAAGAGTCATGGTTTACTTACCCCTGCAGCTGTCGCCGTCTTTTTCGTATCCTTCTCGGCAAAGGCACTCGCCAATAGGCACCAGCCACTCCCCGTCCGAGTTGCAGTGCATGAAGGGCTCCTCGGTTGCCACAGCTTCTGCCACACAGGTGCCAGGCACCTTGGCCAGCGCTTGTGAATCGGCCCCGGCAATGGTTTCCGGGAAGCTGGCCATATTGCGGAAGACAGCGGGACACTTCTTGTAGTAGATTCGGACGGAGAGGAGCGCCACGCAGGCCCCGATGTCCTGGAAGGCCACGTAGAATCCCTTCCGGGTGAGGGGTCCGACCGAGCGCACCTCCACGTTGATCTTGACATTGCGGGTGCTGAAGTCCTCCAGCAGGGTGATCTCGTCGGGGGCGATCGTGTCGATTTTTTGGAACTGGCGCTTCTGGAAATTGATGCCGTAGTCAACATCCGACTCCGCGTAGAAGAGGTTGAAAGTCTCCTTGCAGGTGCCCGTCCCAGGTGAGAAGGTGTTGCAGTCCCGGACGGTGAACTGGATTTCAATGAAGATACGCTGGGCTTCCCCGCGGTAGATCCAGTTGGTCCTCAGCCAGTTATCCTGATCGCCTTCCTGCACGTTGCAGACGGAGTAGATGTAGATGAGGGATTCGTTCATAACGTTCTGAAGAAGATCCCACTGGTGGAAGGAGGAGAAGACATCACAGGGTTGCTTTTAATACAGCGCACAGCCACACAACTCCTTGCTCTGGGCCATCACGGCCAATTCTAATAAAGACTCCTCATCTACATCCTAATCTACAAAGGGATACAGTGGCTCAGCCATCACTAGATTTAGCCATCACTAATCTAGCTGCCATTATCAAATTTACAATCAATTCCTTTTTTTTTGTTTCATTTATATCCTGTTTTTCCACCAGCAACAATAATGCAATTCTCGGTGACATGTCTAAATTTACATTCAAGACTGCTCTAATTTCTCTAAACACCAAGTGCCATATTTTTGGGGCAGTCCCACCACACAGGTTTATATGTTCCAACCTCTTTCTTGCACTTCCAACAAAATATTTGCATATTTACCATCTATTTACATTAACCCTAACCCTAACCCTAACTCCAAAAGGGACACGGTGGCTCAGTGGCTAAGATGCTGAGCTTGTCGATCAGAAAGGTCGGCAGTTTGGCAGCTCGAATCCCTAGCGCTGCATAATGGAGTGAGCTTCTGCCAACCTAGCAGATCGAAAGCAGGTAAAAAAATGCAAGTAGAAAAATAGGGACCACCTTTGGTGGGAAGGAAACAGTGTTCCGTGTGCTTTTGGTGTTGAGTCATGCCGGGCACATGACCACCGAGACGTCTTCGGACAGCACTGGCTTTTTGGTTTTAAATTGGAGATGAGCACCACCCCCTAGAGTCGGGAACAACTAGCATGCATTACCTTAAAAAGGTAACTTAATCTACATCCATCTAATCTCACGTTGTCAAATGTAGCTAGGTAGTTGCTTACAAAAACGACAAAGGACCTAGATGGATTCCCCTGCCTTTCTTAAACTAGAACTACTCCCCGATGGTCATTTCGACCTCTTTTTTTCCATTTGCCAATCCTTTCAAAACCCAATTAAATTTAGCAGCATCCTATCATTGTACTGTTTTAATCCGATGGAGAAACTTTTTCGCTCAACCTTCTCCGCCCCGCTAATGTTGCTCTGCATTCTATACCCCACAGTGGAAGGGTATTTCTCGGTTGCTCCCCCAAGAAGATTCATTATTCCCCTTTTTAAAAAAAAAATTAAAATGGGTATTTTAAGCGAAGCTTGTTATAGGCTTTCCCACTAGAGGGAATTTCCACCTTTAAAAATCGAGTTGACACTGAAAGTTTTTTTTTTTTCTAGACCAGGAGCAATTTTGCAAGAAAGAGACACGACTTACCCCTTTTCCATAGGGATGATTGAGCCATCCGAGATCCCCCTGGGCCTTGGCGAAATCTAGCAGGACGACTAGAAGAAAAAAGGAGACGTGTGTCAAAAGATGCCGTTTAAGACCCATAAGCCCTTCAAACTTGTGGGGAAATAATAGGAAATCTTTAAAGCTCTAGAAATGCATGGGGAAAGACGATTTCACAGCTGCAGGGAGAGGCAAAGACCTAAAACCTCCAGATAAGTCTTAAGCAGGGGTTGGCAATGTGCGGCTCTGGAGCCGCATGTGGCTCTTTCATTCCTTTGCTGCGGCTCCCTGTCGCCGGTCGGCTCTACAGTTGATAGGGCTTTTGGTGAGGACAGGTAGAGGAAAAAGGACGCCGTGCTAGGAGGAGACTCTTTGATGGGGGAACTGGACTTCCGGTCAGCTCAAGAATTGGAGCTGACCGGGGACATTTGCGGCTCTTTGAGTGTTGAAGGTTGCCGACCCCTGGTCTTAAGTAAAGAGAAAGGGATGCCCCTTAACCATTAAGAGCAGCAGTTGTTGTGCCAGCGGCTAATCCCTGGGAGCAGGGCGCTCAATAGGAAAAGGCTAATGTTCTCCCCAAAGTCACCCGTTTCTATGCATGCACTTGCCACATCAGGTCAGTGGCTATGCCCACAGGATTTACCGTATTTTTCGGACTATAAGCTGCACCGTACCATAAGACACCCCTAGGTTTAGAGAAGGAAAACAAGAGGGAAAAAGTGTTTGACCTCTGCGCATCCATGGTCCGGCCTACCCGGACCCAGAAGCACTCTGCTTTTGGTGTCCGCATGTCCCGTTTTCAGCCTCCCCGGCGCCGGGGGAGGGCAAAAACGGGACCTCCAGAGGCCCATTTTTGGCCTGCAGAATGCTTCTGGATGCCAGGGAGGGTAAAAACGGGACGTGCGGAGAATTTGGGAGGCCAAAAATGGGCCCATGTTCGCCCTATAAGACGCACAGACATTTCCACCCACTTTTTTGGAGAGGAAAAGTGCGTCTTATAGTCCGAAAAATACGGTATGTAACAGGGAGCCTCCTGACTGAACTGAATTCCCCGTCACCTCTGCAGAACGCAGCTACCGAGGAGCACCTGAGAAACGGGTGCCTGCAATTCCCTGTTGCAGTGAGGGCCAACCTTTTTATCGTTGCGTGCCCAAAGCGTGTGCGTGCGTGCCCGTACCCATAATGCAATGCACACGTGACACCCGCCACGCGCACCCCGTCCCCTGTGCATGCACACATGACCCTTGCACTCCCCCGCGCATGCGTGCGTGACACCCTCGCGCCCCCTTTTGGGCCTAGTAGGACCTCCATGCATCCTCCTGGGACCAAAAATGGGCCACAAGGGGGGGGCGCTGCAACCCTCCTGTGCTCCCCCACCCATGCACACAATCCCCACCCCCGTGCACGCACTGGTGTCTCCTACGTGCACCCTTCACCACCCACGTATGCGCAGCAGAGACCCAACAATCAGCTGGATGCTGGGAGGCACGCACGCATGCGCCGTGGAGCTGAGCCGGGGCGACGGCTCATGTGCCCGCAGAGAGAGTTCTCCATGCCACCTCATCAGCAGCTGCCCCAGGGCACCCAAGCAGGATGGAGAACACAATGGGAGCAAGTGGAAGGATATCTTAATCTCCTGTCTGCTGGCGTAGAGTCCTAAGGTGAGCAATTAATGCTCGCCATCCGTCAGAATAAAGGCTAAGTTAGAGGAGAGCCAGCAAAAAAGGAACCCTGCCATAATAAAATATTCTTCATATATTCCAGTGTAAAACGAGCAACAACATCCGGTTAGAATATGCTGGAAGTCTCACTTATATAATTGAGGCACCCTGGGAAAATCCTAGCAGCAGTTTTATTGCCTGGAGAATAAGATTCCGTCCTCTCTGTCCGGGACAAAGAGGGAGGAGCCTGTTTTTCCCCCTCTGGGATTGCAAGAAAAACAAACAAGTATTGGGCTTAGGGAAGAGAGAACTATTTGGAGCGATTTTCAGCTGCGATCAACATTTTCAGAACGTCCTACGTCTATTTCAGCTTAAAATACATTTAGAATAGAGTAACAGACTTGGAAGGGCCCTTGGAGGTCTTCTAGTCCAACCCCCTGCTTAGGCAGGAAACCCTACACCACTTCAGACAAAGGGTTATCCAACATCTTCTTTAAAACTTCCAGTGTTGGAGCATTCACAACTTCTGGAGGCAAGTTGTTCCACTGATTAATTGTTCTAACTGTCCGGAAATTTCTCCTTAGTTCTAAGTTGCTTCTCTCCTTGATTAGTTTCCGCCCATTGCTTCTTGTTCTATCTTCAGGTGCTTTGGAGAATAGTTTGGCTCCCTCTTCTTTGGGGCAGCCCCTCAAATACTGGGATACTGAAATCCACTGCCTGCCGTCAATTCACACCTGTATGCACAACATAGTTGCATTCTCCTTCTCATTGCGCGCGGGGTGCAAAACATACTTGTTTAAACAACCCTGTCCTGACTTTAAATTGCTTAGATTGTGTGCATGTTTGAATGTCGGGGGGTGGGGGTAGGAGTGGGGAGCAGTCAGTTTAAAGTTTAAATAAATCTTTGGGAGCTTAGTCTCAGTCCCTCCATTGTGCCACCGTTTTAAGAAATCCCTACCTACTTTTTAAGATCAACAACAGTGGCTCCCCGGGAGAGGAGCAGGCTTTGAGATTGGTATCGCGGCCTCATGGTGTGAAATCAAAAATAAGAATCAAAAGACCAAAGTAAGTTTCCTATGAGCTGAAAAGACCTGGCCAGGAGACTTTATCTCTCTCTGTTTTTTTCTCTCTCTGTGTGTGTGTCTCTCTCTCTCTGTCTCTCTCTCGCTCATGAATCAATTAGGGCATTTTTAGGAAACCTGAAAATTAAAGCTCAGCTATAACTCACAACAAAGCTTAGACCTGATTGCGAAAAGATCTTGCCTATGACGTTCCTAATAAATAACTAGTTTTGTACTTGAAACTTGGCTCGATACTCATGAATCAATTAGGGCATTTTTAGGAAACCTTACACCCCCTCTGCGAGTGGCTCAGAGGAACAGCTTTGTTTTTCTTTCATATGGGAGAGGGAGTCTCTCTCTCTCTCTCTCTCTCTCTCTCTCTCTCTCTCTCTCTCTCCCCCCCCCATCCCATCCTGAATTCATATTAGCGGTCCACGGGATTTAAAATTATGAAGGTAGCGGTCCCCGAGGTCCGAAAGGTTGGTGACCCTTGCTTTAAGGTATTTGTAGTTCCGAGGTTAAACAAGTTGGACTTCCCAAATCTTTAGCTAGAAGTGGATATGAAATAGGTTTTGCAGTAGCCGCTCTGCACCTGTGGAAGCATTTCCCCATCTCCTCCTGTCCAAGATCCGAGCCGTGGAGTATCCTGTCCCCTGTGACTCTTATCTCTCCTCTATGGGCTCCTGGCAGCAGAGCCAAAGGCTGTTTAATTCTGGCTTGCCGCCATGTTATCTCAATATGTGTCATCTCCGAATCCTGACGTTTGGACCCGAGAATCTGGGAGAGTCTTGGGACAGACAAAGGGTGACTAAGCCCATCGCCAGGGGTGTAGCAGGTGAGGCTTTGTGTGCGTTAAAGTCTCTTCCGTATCACAGACCGCCTAAAGGACACTTCCTCGTCTTAGGACAAGGCTGCTGCACGTTTCAAAAAGGGCCACCGCGCCCCACAGCAGGTGGACGTCCGACCGCTTACTTGGCCAGGATCCCCCCTTTTTTCAGCAGTCTGTTCTGACCGAGGCTTCCCGAGAGCCTGAAGCAAACTCCTTGTCCCGACAAAAACCTCTTTTATGAATTGACTGTGAATTCTGCTCATTCACATCCAGCAAAGTCTTTCAAAGGAGGATTTACGGTCACAGACCTTATCTGGCTTGGAGAGCTGCCAGGCCGATAGCTGCAAAACTTGGCCTGGAGTCTCGGAGAGTCATGAACCAATTAAGTGAACTAATGGTCACCTGTAAACTCCCCTCCCCTTTCGCTCCTCTTTTATGTCCTCTGGGAGGGGCCATTCATCGTCCACCTGTGGCCTTATTCCCAAGTCGATCCCTGTTGTTTAGCTGTTCCCTTTGTCTGGCAACTCTGCGCATGCGCACACTGGGAACAGGCTCCAGCTGTTCCTCTGCTTCACAGATGTCTGACTCTGAAGGTAGCTGATAACTGTTGGACGGCTCTGGCCCCCTCTCTGCCTCCGACACAGAGCCCTCATCAGAGCCTTCCCAGACTCCAGGACTGGCCCATCTTCCTCCCCAACCTCCTCACTGTCCGAATCTGCTGCCAGATCCGCTGGCCGCTATCTGGGACACAACACAGTCTTTCCCCAAAACTTAAGCCACCGTGAGCTGCGGAGAGGTTCCCTGTTGCCCTGCAGCCCATGTGGCCTGTGGCATTTCTAGCTCCATTGCCCTCCTAGGGACGTTACTGGCTCCTTTGATCCTCTGGAAATTCCTGCCTTGTGGGTTAGACTTCCCTGGGACAGGGGGGCACCAAGCTCTCCTGGCACATGCAGCCATTCAGGAGATTTAAGGGGGAAGTCCAATCTGGGTTCGTGAAGAGCTGGTTGGGGGATGGCTGTCTAGAAACTTAAATCGGGAATGGATACTTAACATGAAATTAATCTAAGGTCCTATGCCTTAGAATGGAATGGAGTTGATCCCTCTAACACGAGAGCTGCTTCGGTGGGTCAGACCCCAAAGCTCCTATTGTCTATCCAGATCAGAGGCATGGCCCAAAGGCAAGGAGCGTCTTTAGGAATGAATTGTTGTTGTTGTGGTTGTTAGTTGCAAAGTCGTGTCCGACACATCTTGACCCCAAGGACAACGTTCCTCCAGGCCTTCCTGTCCTCTATCATCCTCCGGAGTCCATTTCAGTTCACGCCAACTGCTTGGGTGACTCCATCCAGCCACCTCCTTCTCTGTCGTCCCTTTCTTCTTTTGCCCTCCGTCGTTCCCAGCATGAGGCTCTTCCTTGAAGGATTCTGTGAATCCTTCCTTCTCATGAGGTGGCCAAAGTATTGGAGTTTCCTCTTCAGGATCTGGCCTTCTAAAGAGCAGTCAGGGTTTGATCTCCTCTGGGAACTGACCGGCTGGATCGCCTTGCACTCCAAGGGACTCGCAGGTGTCTTCTTCTCCATCACCAGAGTTCAAAGGCCTCCATTCTTTGGCCTTGTTATGGTCCAAACTTCACAGCCATCCATTGCAACTGGGAAAAACATCGTCTTGACTATGCAAACTTTTGTTGGCCGGGTGATGTCTCTGCCTTTTAGGATGCTGTCTAGATTTGCTATAGCTTTCCTCCCCAGGAGCAAGCCTCTTTTAATTTCTTGGCTGCAGTCCCCATCTGCAGTGATCTTGGAGCCCAGGAAAATAAAACCTGTCATTACCTCCATTTCTTCTCCATCTATTTGCCAGGAGTTGAGGGGGCCGGATGCCATGATCTTAGATTTTAGTTTAGATTTTTAGATCTTAGAGAACATCCGGCTCCCTCAATTAATAGGAATTAATACTCAGTCTCAACTGCCCCGATGGAGCCGTCCTTCGAAGGCTTATGGGGAACACTGTCAATCTTCTCTTCCATCGGATGCAGGTTAGCGCAATCTCTCTTTCTCTTTTTGTCCTCCCAGTCGAAGGGAGGTTGGGCAGCCTCCTGGAGTGAGCCAGTGAGTGACCCTGCGACCTTTTGGGTCACTCAGACCTGGGCTTCAATCCATTCCCCCCCCCCTCCAGCCCCGCAATCGAGCTTTGCATGATGGCTTCAATTCCTGACCCTCGTAAATCAGGGAGAGGAGTTTTTAAAAAATCACGTCTCCTCCCAAAGTGCTTGTAAGCAACATCTGGAATCGTTTTTTCTTTCCCACCAACTTCCAGAGTTAATTTTAAACTTCGCCCTCTTCTTACAGCCTGCAGAAGGTTGGTTTTTTTTTTTTAAATAAAAAAAAAACCAGCCTATTTTTCAATCCCATGCAAAGCTGGGTCGGGGGTGAAGGGAGGGGGGGGAATGAGAGCCCACAATTCCACGCCTGGCTAAGGATTCATAGCCAAGCGGTTTGCAGGAATTTGTATCCGTCAGTGACACGGAGATGAAACGCAATGGAGCCTGACAGCAGCGAAAACCTCAAATCAAAGTCCTGGCTTTAGATTGTTTTGCATGGATTTGAACAACCCCCGAACGCCAAGCCAAGCCCAAGACCTTGATGCCCTAAGAGAGAGAGTTCATCTGAGCATACGCAGAAGCCTCTCCCTCCTGAGGAGGGCCCCTCACTGCAGCCCCCCCCCTGCAAGATTAGGGAGACCAAGGAAGCTGGCAGCAAACTCTTAACAAAGGCAACAGAGGTGGATGCTTTAAAACAATTTGCCCCAATTACCCGAGTTTAGGGAATTGGCGGGATTTGAATTCAAACCACAAGGGATCACAAAGATCCTTTGGGTTTAAAGGTGAAGGTAAAGGTTCCCCTTGCACATATGTGCTAGTCGTTCCCGACTCTAGGGGGCGGTGCTCATCTCCGTTTCAAAGCCGAAGAGCCAGCGCTGTCCGAAGACGTCTCCGTGGTCACGTGGCCGGCATGACTCAATGCCGACGGCGCATGAAACGCTGTTCCCTTCCCACCAAAGGTGGTTCCTATTTTTCTACTTGCATTTTTTTTCGTGCTTTCAAACTGCTAGGTTGGCAGAAGCTGGGACAAGTCACGGGAGCTCACGCCGTTACGCGGCGCTAGGGATTCGAACCGCCGAATGGCTGACCTTGCTTCTCAACAAGCTCGTGCCTGCCATAGGTTCACCATCACGGGTCTAGAATGAAGCTGCAAGGAGAAAGTTGCAGGCAGGAATCCAGTATCTTGCCCTTGTGGGAAGCTGCGCAACTGTGGCACCAGAGGTTGGTTCCTACTGGTTTGGCCCGGTTCGGCTGAATAGATAGTAACTTGGCAGGCTGGGTTGCTGGAACCAGCAGCAACCCAGGCCTGCCACGCCCCCGAACCGGTTCTCTCGGCGGCACCGTATGTGCCACCATCTTCTTTTGGGCTTCTGCGCATGTACAGAAGCATTTTTTTTAGTACTGTTCATGCGTGCATAGCAGCATCCAGGGCGGGCGGGCAGCGCATGCCTGAGCGAACCGGCAGTCGCAGCAGCCGGAAGCCACCCCCGTGTGGGACCTCCAACCGATACGGTGCGCCTCCGAGGCCCCGGGACCGTTCCTCCTAATCGGAGCACAGTCAGTCGGCTAGAGTCCATGTTGTCAGTTTTTTGGGGGAGATTTAAAACAAATTCAATTTAGGCAAATGGGAGGAAGACAGAATCCACCACAATGCTAACATTATTGCAGATCAGCACACACACACACATACACACGAGAGAGAGAGAGAGAGAGAGAGAGCGAGAGAGAGCAAGGCGGTTTAGGACGAGGGAAATGTGAAGAGTGATTTTGCGCACCGCCCTCAGCTCGGTTGGAAGATGTGGTTTTGGGAGAGCCAGCACGGGAGGGATCGCCACACCAGAGTCTTGAGAGTAGCCGGGCGAGAGGGTTAACTGCTTACTGGACAGATCTCGCCTGCCTGCCTCCCCCCACCCACCCAGCCCGCCACCATAATTAGAGGCCAGCCGGCCTTCCTTGCCCCTTCATTAACTTCATTCCTGCTTTTTCTTGCAAGCCCAGCACGGCCCGTCAGATTTGAGGCTTGGAAGAGGTTCCCCTGGCTTGTG